>NC_089843.1:72368848-72696348 GCF_035609145.1 Eleutherodactylus coqui | reverse complement strand
CACACCAGAAACCAAAACCCTCCCCACATTCACCCGCCAACCAGATGGTCCCAACTCTCCATTCTCCAACATCGCCTTAAAGAGACAGCTGCCTCAAATACCCACATGTAAAGGCAATCTACAACATACAGAGAATAGGTCATCAGTTGAAAAAAGAGCAGAAAACCCATTTACGTTTATATAGTCATATATAGTAAAGTATTCTATAACATGACCTCATAGTACACCGCAGTTAATGCCCACCCAAATATTAAATACTAATGATAAGGCACATTTACATGTAATATGCAAGCAGAATCCATATAATACTGTTAAATGTTATAATCCCATTATAATTTTCAGCATAAAATGTGCCGCCAAATACAGATCAGTGGTCTAATATGCATAACAGATAGCAATGTGATATTGCAATGAATGTAATCTGATAAGTTCTACCATGTCAGTTGCAATGTCAGTCATATCAAAATACAAGTGTCAATGTCAAGTAAAATTCAGCATGTCAAGGAGAATGATCAGCGAAATATAATATACATTTCTAATGTGCAAGAACTCCTCTATTTACTGCATTTTTTTGAGAATTTCTAATATTTCGGTTTTAATTGCTAGATCAAATATTGCTATGTTCTGTGAAATGATCAGCAATAGTCAGAAATGACAGTATGGAACATTGTCACTAAGTGTGTAAAGGTCCAGCAACTACCACAAAAGTCTGTTAAGGCCCTTTTACATGGGAGGGCTGTTGGGCGCTAAGGTGCCTGTCAGTCATCCCAGCGATGACCGCTCATGTGCTTTCACACAGTGAACGGAGGAGTGTGTTGGAGATCGTTCGGCCACCTGCCCCCATTCACAGTAAACAGGCCGTCGTTCATAGATGAATGACTGCCTGTTCACACAGGCTGATGCAGTGAAGACCAATAATTATCATTCTTTCATTACGTGCACTTACGCCTAACAATTATTGTGCAAACCACCCAATCTAACAAGCGGTTTGCGTCATAATCATGACATGTAAAAGGCCTTTATATCATACCATGTACAGAATGTTGTACATATCAATATGCTAGATCTATTAGCACCTGTACAGCTCACAGTGGATCAACATCCTAATTCCTCTAAACAACCAATGTAATTTATTATTCAGTGTATGTAAAAATGCATTTACATAGACATGCATGCTCGACCAAGCGTGTGTGTCTAGAATGAAGAGAGGAGAGTTAACCACTGCCAAATACCCAAAAAACAAAAGATCAAGCATGTTGAAATCCAGCTGCCAAATTTTAATCTTTTCTTGCATTCAGCATAAGGGAACATTGTGAGGCATCCATAAACATTAATATCGCCTCACAATCGTAAGATAAAGTGAGGGCTGTAGTAAGAGGGCAGTAGGCATAGGCCTGGGTATGACTGGGTTAACAGGGAAGTGGACCGTAAGGTTTGACGTCAGAAGAAAAGGTGGAGTTATCGCGAAGGAAGGAGCGGAGCCAAAAGTGCACAAAGGCAAAAACAGTGGTGACATCAGTCGTGAGTAGATCGCGACAAGAGAGGAAGCAAGTCTGGAGCTGTGAGGAAAAATCTTATCGATGGATGTGGACACGATGATCAAATAGTTCCTCGCTGCTGCAACGGCTCGGAGCATTGGATGGTTGCAGAGGACTATCACTGAAGCCCTGGGTACATCCGCAATTTCGTTCGCAATACTGAGGGCCCAGGAGAGTGCACGGTTAAGTCCCGAACACTTTCCAAGGGTTCACTACCATCTGGGGAGCCTTTCTGGGGACCCTCCAGGTAGGGTCTCTTTTGCACCACCTACTAGGGGGGAAAGTCAGCCTCAGAGGAATGCTAGAGGCTGTGGGACTCTGCGCCGGGATCTAGGCCCCACTTCAGCAGCGGGGTGGATCCTGGGTTGTGGTTGACACCACCGAGCAGAGGAAGCACAGGTGGATACTGGCATGGTGATGAGCCGGTCGGGGAGAACGTTGGTCGCAGTCCAGGAGCAACCAGTGAGGAAGATGATGCCAAGAGTTCAGGTCTAGAAGGGCCAGGAGGTCAGTCAGTGACAGCAGGTGAATGGTGGTCAGTAACGCAGAGGAAGGACCTGTCTGTTGGAGGTTCGGGATCGGTTTCCAGACATGGAGAGACCTCATGGTGGTGGTGAGCAAGCCGAGGTGGTCCGGCAGCAGACAAAGACTCTGGCTGGTGGGCTCACAGCCCATGCACAGCCGAGTGAGTGCAACTCTATGTTGTGTCTGTTTAATTCAGATGTTTGGGGGCTAGCATGGGAGGTGCTGGTGAGGATGTGAGAGAAATTCTGGGATGCATGAGGGAAATGTTAGCTAGGTGTGAGAGAGGAGCTGTATTGGGGTTTTGGAGTGACCCATCTTTGGTTGAGGCATGGATAACTCAGTCACCACTGAATACCAGCATGAGTACGGCAGGTGGATGTTAAATGGGGGGACTGAGGGGGTCACAAAAAACTGGGGTGATGATTGGCGTTCAAACTGAAACAGATGGTGAAGGGATTTGATAGGGCAAAGGGGGAGGTATATGTGTTTTATGAGGGGCCGCTGGGAGCGCATTTAAAGGAGTTGGTAATGGAAAAGATATGGCGAGTATGTGGAGATATTCTCGCTCTTCCCCTTGAAAAAATTTAATTTGGATAACGGAAAGAGGATGGAATATAAAAAGGAGAAGGAGGTGGAGAGAAGATGGCATCTGATTCCTCAGACTTTTTCCAGCTGGCTGTGGGTTTTTACCTTTTTAGCTGGAGTGATCTGGGAAAGGTGCTGGAAAATTGTTCTGCGCTTTTCTGTTATTTGGACTCTGTGGGGAAGCATATAAGGCATATGGAGGACAAATGTGACTGCGCTATGATGAACAGTTTAGGCAGAGAAAAGCAGTGCGGCCTAGTATAACATGGGACCATAAGGATATAGGCCTGTGGTTGAGGTTTATGGCACCTGGAAAAGTATGGGCAGCCCTTTCAGGGGGTTGTGGGGGAGTGAGCACCAGTGGAAGTTTGCTGTGTGGGAGTCAGAAGGGGCAGACAGGGAGTAATAAGTTTGGAGTATGCTGGCAGTTTACCGAGGGCCAGTACAAATTTGGGGGAAATTGCAGGTTCAAGCACGTCTGCTTACAGTGCACTGGGGCATCACATGGTGCAGCCCGCTGCTTTAAGAAAAGAGGATAGGGAAAAGGGAGGACACCGGTGAGGATGGAAGAGATGTTGCCGTACCTAAATAGGTACCCGGTTGAGTTTCCGCAACAGTTTTAAAATTCCTCCCCCTGCTTATTGTGTTCTGTTTTCCAAGAAGAACCTACGGTCTGCAGGTTGTCATGCGGATATTGTTACAGAAAAATTACAGAAGGAGGTGGTGTTGGGCCGCATGGAAGGGCTGTTTGAGGGACCACCGCGTGCCGATGTCATAGTTTCACCAATAGGGGCATCAGTCAATGATGGCATTGATCCTGAATTGTGTTCAGTGGTGTATACAACTTTTGACAAGTCTGTAAGGTGGGTGAGAAAGTATAAAAAAAGAGGCATTGTTGGTAAAAATGGATATTGAATCGGCTTTTCGGTGCATCCCGAGAGCAGTCATTTGTTGGGGTGCTAATGGAAAGGGAGTTATTTTGCTGACAGGTGTTTGCCAATGGGATGTGCTATTTCATGTGCCTATTTTGAGGCATTTAGTTCTTTTTTTTAGAATGGGCGATAAAGGATGTGGCGGGTATTGGCTCAGTGATCCAATACTTGAATGATTTTTGTGTGTTGGGCCGGCAAGTTCGCCAATATGTTCAACGCTTCTTGCCACTATGCAATAGGTGGCACATAGCTTGGTATTTTGCAGGATCCCGCTACCTGTTGGAATATTTTGAGACTTTTCCATTGATATGGAGGCTATGGAGTAGGTTACCGGCTAAAAAAGTGCAGTCTCTGCAACAAGAATTGCAGAGGACTAAGCATGTAAACAAGGTTACGCTTTTGAGTAAGCTTAATTTTGTGTGTCGGATTATGCCCATGGGAAAGGTTTTTTGCAGAAGATTGGCATCTGCAACTGCAAGAGTGAAATTGGCACATCATTTCATCCGACTGGGGAGAGAGCATAAGGATGATTTTGAGGTTTGGCTGTCCTTTTCAGAGCACTATAACGGAAAATCAGTAATGATTGCGGAGATGGTGGAGAATTTTGAATGTGACCAGTATACATATGCATTAGGTAGTTTGGGTTTTGGTGCTTACGTGCAAGGACGATGGTGTGTGGGAGTTTGACCGGATGAATGGAAGGAGGATAATTTGGTTAAAAACTTAGTGGTACTGGAGCTGTTTCCTATTATTGTTACGTTGACACTATGGGGTGACAATTTAAGGAATAAAAAAGGAACATTGTGACAATATGGAGGTGGTAGAAGCCATCAATAGTCTAACGGCTTCTTCTCCCCTAGTGGTAAACGTGTTGCGTGAGTTGATGTTACAAGCTTTGCCTTTGAACATGTGGGTGGTACACGTACAGGATGTGAAGAACTCAATAGCGGATGCTCTCTCTCGGTTTCAGTCGGACTATTTTTGAGATTTGGCTCCGAGTGTGGAAGAAGAGGGGAGTACATGCCTGGCTCAGCTTTGGAACTTGGATGGGAAGCAGTGGATCACCTGATCAGTGCTTCATTGGCACTGAGTACAGTGGTGGCATACACGGCTGCATGGCAGGAGAGGATGAATTGGGTGGAGTCCAAAGATAACATAAGGATGGATGAAAACAGAGAAGGAGCATTATTATATGGGTTGGGGAACACATCCACGGAGGGTATGTCTGTTGGTAAGGTCAATCGGTTCTCGGCGGGACTGGTGTATGGTTTTAAATTGAGGCAAAAGCAGGACGTGACAAAAAGTTTTTTTAGTGGGACAAGCCCTAAAAGATCCTAGAAGAGGAAAAAGAGTCAGGATAAAAGAAGCCCATTTTCATATACACTGTTGGAACAGTTTCATTTGGGAAAGTTGGTTTCTCCCTGTTAAAAAGAAAGAGAATTTTGGAGGGGCAAGTGGAAGTCCAAGACAGATCAAGCAGACAAAGGAAGAAAGATTGTCATTGATAAAGTACAAAGGTCACGGATATGCTCTGTTAGGTGTGTGGATGAGTTTTTGGATTTATATATTTTTCAAGAGTCGTGGCCGTTCTTTTTCTGCAGCATTCAGATGGATCCTTTTTGTCCAGTTTCCAGTTTATTGTGTTTTTTAGAAAGTTTTGTCGAGTTTGGGGTTAGGGGCAAAATAGGGGTTTGGACGCAGAGGTAATTAAGCGGATTGGCAGATGGGAGTCAGGCAGGTAGGAGTCTGATGCCAGACCCCAGTGGTTAAAGATCGAATGAATAGAATGATGATCGGGAGAGAAAGCAATTGGGGAGGAGGGGGGTTGCTGGGAGAAGAAAGGTTGAATTATCTATACTGGTTGCATGAAAGCTAGGGTTGGTTCCCCTTCCTCTCTCATCTTGTTTTCTTTTTTTTACAGATCGTTGCCCAGCTCTCGTCTGGATTATGGGATATTCATATGTTTATTGGGGAGCAGAGAGAGCTAGAATACGTCTGAAGGGCAGACAGCTGGGATTTCATGAGGATGTGGCGGTGATACAATGGATTGGGTTGCGGGGCAAGGCTTTTTGGAGAGTCATACCTGAATTTCAACACTTTGTAGATTTGGTTTGGATTCTGAGTACAGTGGTGCTGCATGTTGGGGGTAATGATTTGCCTAGAAGGCCATTTCGGAGCTCTCTCAAGATGTTTGGTTTGACATTTTGCGTTTGTTGAAGTCATATCTGTGGTTGGTGGTAGTATGGTTGGAAATTGTGCTGCGTAAGCTGTAGTGTAATGCAAGATCGGTAGAGAAATTAAACAAAGTGCGGATTTGGTTAAATCGGGAAATTTCTATTTGTATGGTTAGGAATGGTGGGGTGGCAGTTCGCCATTTTGATCTGGAATCTGGACAGGCTAATTTTTGAAGGAGTGATGCAGTTCACTTGAACACTGTGAGTATTCACCTCTGGTTATTGGTGATTTAGGAAGGGATTAAGCGGGTGCTGTTTTTGTGAGTTGCAGTGCAGGTCTAAGGTGGTCAGACTGTGCTTGCTGTTGGCGTGTGCGGGGTCCTTGGAGTCAGTGACAAAATTGGTTGGAGGGGGAAGGCCAGGGGTGGAGAGCCACCTTCCCCTTATGTTATCCATGGTTGGATTGGGTCTGTCACCTCTTTACTCTGACAAGGGACGTAATCCCTGCAAAGATGGTGTGTATAGCCTTATAAAGGCTAGTGGGTCTCAGAGGCAGTTGGGAGCACCTGGAGGCAATTGGTATATATACTTCATTTTAAAAGGTGAGGTGACAGATATTTGGGGCTCCAAGGACCTCCTCTTTGTGTTGGTTGGTTAATTAGATTAATTTATGTATCCTGTTTGTAATAAAATGGCTGCTGTGGCCAAATTATAAAAAAAAACCAGAAGTTTTGGTTATACCCACGTCATGACTCCTGTGCTTTCACACAAGAGCAGTCATCACTGCGTGAATGGAGGAAGAGCAGGCCAGAAATCGATCCAGCTGCCCACCTCCATTCACTGTAAACAGGCAGTCATTGATAGATTATCTACTGCCTGTTTACACGGGCTGATTGTCGTCTGATTTTTATGCCTTCATTAGTCGTTTAATTGTTGCTGGCATTTACATTGTATTATTATCGTTAGATTCCCACACTCCAGAGATGCTCTAAATGATAATTTTTCTATGTAACAAGGACCATAGATAGTCATCTGCTGCCAACAAAATTGGACGGGTTTGGCTGACGTTGATCTATTGTGTATGGCTAGCTTAAAGGAGTTTTCCAGGTAGCTCTGCCTGTCAGTGCCGGGCTACACCGGGGTCAGAGAGGAAACCGCTGCTCCGACCCATGTGTAGTGGCCGGCGCTCCTAATTGCAGGTCCAGCACTTACTGAAATCAATGGGAGCTGCGGTTGTAATTACAGGTGCAGCTCCCATCAATTTCAATGAGATCTGTATCTGCAATTCTGAGCGACAGCCACTACACAGAGGTCAGAGGAGTGACTTCCGCTTTGACCCTGGTATAGCCCGGCACTGCCTGAAAAACCCTTTTAGGCCTCATACACATAGACTCCTATGGGAGCTGAAAAAAAAAAAGGGAGGGGGAGGGAGTTTACTTGCGTCCGGCACTCGGGAAAGAAAACGGCTGACATTTAGCATTAGAATTCATTATGAGGATTTCTGCCAACCAATCAAATTCTGTGCTGCAGCGGTTTTTTTTTTTTCCCCATAATACGCCCATGTAAATGGACAGGAAAACGCTAGTTAATATTGGGACTTGATTGTGGCTATTCTTCCTTGTTGCAATTTTCGAACGCAATGCGGCCAGTGTAAATGAGGCCTTAAGAGAATATTCAGACGCAGCAGATTTACTGCAGAAAATTGTGTGATTGGAAATCCAGATGAATAAGACAGTTGCAAGCCTGTTGCCTGTAAATTCGACATAACGGGGCATATGGATATTACAGAAGGTGGTGTCCTCACTCAGGACGCCTCTGCATTGGCAAGAGAGGAGACCAGCTAACTAAAAACAACTCAACTTTTTTGCAGGCCCAGATTATATATATATATATATATATATATATATATATATATATATATATATATATATATAATTTGCATGGCTTGCATCTATCACTGCATTTCCCATGAAGCAGCTACAGCAAGAGAAAAATATGACTGTGTGAGACTTTCCCCTTTGTCGTGTACTTTAATATTGGAACCTATGTCTTCAATTCAAAAAAGATTATGTAAATCTTTAAAGAGACTGTGCCATGATTGAAACTTATCCCACTCCACGTGATAGGGGCTAAGGCCGGTCTCACATGACCACGTTTGAATTGCGGAATCTGCAATCGTAACCTGCGGATGATCTGCGTTATTCCGCATTCATTCAATAAATAGAACTTTCGCATGTCCACTCACATGAGCGGACAGCGATTTGAAATTTCTGCTCGCGGAAATAAAATCGCAGCATGTTCTATTTTCGTACGCATTCTACATGGACGGTTTAAATTGAAGTCAATGGAAGCTGTCTTTCCTGCGGCCCATCCACAATTGACATCGCTAGGTCGCGGATACCCGCCTCATCGCCTAGCAACAGTGCAGGAAAAATACATGATTGACGACTAGCCGCGGCGGTCATCCGCAATACAGAAAATTAAGGGTTTATGTGGTTGCCAGCCAGGGAGAGGGCCGGATATTGCTACGGGCTCTCGTATGCAGAATCCAACCATTCTGTGTGAGACCAGCCTAACTTTCGGAATAGTAAGGCCTCATGTCCACGGGCAAAATATGATTTTTAAATCCGCAGCGGATCACACGCATGTGGATCTGCATCCCATAGATGCATTGACCATCCGCAGGTAGATAAATACCCGCGGATGGTCAATGAAAGTGAATTTTAAAAAAATGGAGCATGAAAAAAAAGTGACATGCTCCATTTTCGTGCGGGTCTCCCGCGGGGACGGGAAGACCTAAAATAAGAATAACTTACCCGCAGCAGACCAGGCAGGTCTTCTCTTCTTCACGGCTGGATCTTCATTCTTCGGCCCGGCGGATGTGCCCGGCGCATGCACGCGGCACGCTGCCGGCGTGCCGAGTACATCCGCCGGCCGAAGAAAGAAGATCCGGCCGTGAAGAAGAGAAGACCTGCCCGGTCCGCTGCGGGTAAGTTTATTCTTATTTTCAGCGCTCATGTCCGCGGGGCAGGAGAGACCCGCTACGGATTCTCCATGGAAAATCCATAGCGGGCTTGATTTTCCCAAGCCTAAGAGTCTGCTGGACCCCAGTTATCCTGAGAACAGGGCTCCAGCATGTCCTAATGTGAGGGCAGCAGTGGCAGTGATCGCACATGTGTAGTGGCCGAGAGTTAATGGGGCCCTTCCATAATGTTAAATGTTTGTCTTGTGCAATGGTATTGTCAGTGTCTTCTATGTTGTATGCATTTAATGTGTATTGCACCTTTGCAGCACTGAATGGGTTAACGTGTGGGTTATGTCTAGGAAATGTATCATGTTGTATGTCATGTGACTGTGTTTTATTTATATATATATATATATATATATATATATACATATATATATATGTGTGTGTGTGTTGGTAAGGATGTAGAGAGTGGTAGTTGGTTAGTTAGTAAGTGGAGCAATATTGCAAAGTCTGCAAGTGAGTAAGCCACACAGACAGTCTGGTCTGTGTGGTCCAGAATGGAAGAGGCTGAAAGGTATCCCTCAGCATGGCCTGGGACTGCTTCACCTAGGATGTGCCAATGCAGCTATCAGCACTGAGAGTGAGTGAGAGGGAAGGACACCAGAAGAGCAAGTGTTGACTGGTAGAGAGTTGGAGAGAAAGAGAGAGTGGCCGGGAGCAGGATCACAGAGATAACTAGGACTGTGGATTGTCTGCATTACCCCGAGAAGTCCTCCCTGTCACACCGTCTTTTGAGAGTGTAAATTGTACCGAACTGTTATTGTTGTATTGGAATCTTATTGGAGCTAAGTAAACGGACATTACCGACTGTTCCAGGTTTGTCCAGAAAGTTATCACTGCGCATGGACTACTTTATTCTCACTTCAAGATTCACTGCAGAGGAACGGTGGTGTCACGAGTGACAACAGACTTTAAGGTAACCGCTAGTTACCCTTTCACTATGACCTTCCCCAGCAGTAACTTGGACGTGTCCCAAGCTACCCTCAGGGGAGAAGATGGTAGACCCACCGTGACAGAAATCTTTATCTAGCCCACCATTTCCTCGGCTGTGGGCCTGCTGCACATGCACACCGCTGCTCCAACCATTCCAATGGCATTGCTGGAGATAGCCAAGCGCATAAAAACGAAATGACGATCAGCACATGCAAGCAGGCAGTTGTTCATCTAGGAACAACTGTCTGTTTGCTGTGAATGAAGGCAGATGGGTACTGAACAATGATCATTTCCGTTGTGAGACGGTGACCGGCAAGGTGCTGGAGGGCAGGTATATCTCGCCTAGGATGCTCTCCTATGCTGCCTTGGGGAGCGCTTGGGCAGATACGTGCCACCGAGCAGCCTGGGCTCGGTGGAGGAAGCCGGCAGTATAGTGTTAGTAGCATTAAGCTACTAACACGTTGTAGCAAGTAGGTGGCTCCAAGCCGCATAATCCGGGACGGCTTTTCCTGGAGTGACCAAAGTGAAGGGTGGGCTGGTCACTCCCATGTACCAGGTGGGGCTGGTACCAGGCCTTATAAAGCCTGGGCCTACAGGGCCAGGAGGAGAGCTGAGACCTTTGCAGGTCTGAGAGTCCTGGCTGGCTGTGTGCAGGAACTTTGGTTACCAGTGTGTAGACAGGGACGCTACATGTATAGTAAGTGCTCAGACGAGCAGGATTTACGTTATGTTTGCCTGATGTTAAGGCCTGTACTTTGCTTTTGTTTGCTTGGAAATAAACCCAGGCCAAGCCTGGACTAAAGACTTTATCGCAAGTGTCACTGTCTCTGACTGCTTATGCCCGGGTTGCTACCGACCCTAAACGCTAATCCCTCACATATGGTGTTTGGATGCGGGCAGCGGTCTTAAAGAGACATACACCAATTAATGGACATTTTGCTGCAGCAGCTGGTGAACCGTTGCTAAGGGCAACCGCCCAAGAGAGATTGACTGTAGAGTGCTGTGACCCCCATGTCCTGGGTGAAAGCTGCAATGGCGCAGAAATCAGACACTGCCAAGATGGAAGAACTGATAGAGCAGCTGGTGCAAATGAACGTACAGCAACAACAAACGTTTGCTCAGCAGCAACAAATGAACGTGCAGCAACAGCAAGCATTGGCCCAGCAGCAACAAGTGACGGCGACCCAGCAAAAGATCCATGAGGAGGCCATGAGAGCTCAGGCCGAGACTAATGCTCTCCTGGCGCAAGGTGTGCAGAGATCGGCTGGTTCGCTCCCCACCACCCGTACCGCGGTACAGGCGGCCTTACAAAAGATGACACCCACCGATGACATCGAGGCCTGTCTCGCGGTCTTTGAGAGAGTGGCCGAGAGGGAGAAATTACCAGCGCCTCAGTGGGCGGAGGTAGTAGCGCCTTTCCTGACAGGAGAACCCCAAAAGGCCTACTTTGACCTCGGGGAGCAGGAGGCCAAGGACTATAATAAGCTCAAAGGTGAGATCCTGGCACGCTTGGGCGTGGACACCCATGTGCGGGCCCGACGCGTACACGTCTGGACTTTCACGGACGACCTACCAGCTCGCTCCCAGATGTACGACCTGTTACACCTGGTGAGAAAGTGGCTGCAGCCGGAGGAGTCGTCCCCGGCAGAGATCGTACAGAAAGTGGTTCTGGATAAGTTTATACGCTCGTTGCCCCCCGCAATCCAGCGCTGGGTGGGACAAGGAGGTCCCCAGGACGTGGACCAACTCGTGAGCCTCGTCGAGAGGTATAAAGCCACGGAGGACTTACTGCAAGCCGTGCCTCCTCGACGTTCCAACCCCGGGAACAGCAAGTCGGCTGGAGCCCCTGGTAAGACTGTTCCATATGTAAGGGGTGTCAAAAGTGTCCCAAGGGGAGGCGGCTCAGAGGGGGATCGTTTGGGGCAGAGGATGAGCCCCAAATGGACATTCGGGTCCTGGGTAGAACCCCAAGGAGACCGGGCCCCCATACTATGTTGGCGCTGTCGTGAGCCCGGGCATCTTGCTGCCAACTGTCCACTTACCGTGGAACCAATGGACTGTGACTCTGGCCGGCGGAGGTTGATGTTCGCACGGCCAGTGTGTTCTGCAGAGACTGCGTCAGAGACTGATCGACCATTATGTCACCTAAAGGTGAATGACTTTGCGGTGACAGCTCTACTGGACTAAGGGAGCTTGGTTACGCTGGTGCACTCCATCCTGGTCGATCCCACAACCTTCACCAACCGTCGCATGGGGGTTGTTTGTGTGCATGGGGACACCAAGGAGTATCCTATTGCCCTTGTACGACTTGATACTCCATGTGGACTTGCCACCCATGAGGTGGGCGTCGTGAAATCCTTAATGCACACTGTGATCTTCGGGAGAGACTTTCCGCTATTTTGGGACTTGTGGCGACACCGAGGGTCATCTGCAAATAAGGCTCATGATAATGCAAATGTGTATGATGTGTGTCCAGAACCGTTTGACCCCGAGGGTACGGTTCCAGCAGTAGGGGTGACCCGAGAGGATGGGGATAACTTTCCCTTAACAGTACTAGCGGGTGAGACAGAGGTACAGGACGAAGTGGTTGCTATGCCTGACTTAGAGGTCTCACGTGCCAATTTCGGAACTGAGCAGCTCCGAGACCCCACCTTATTAAAGGCCCGGGAAAATGTTAAAGTACTAAATGGGGAGCCTCAATTCCCGGGGGCTGATACTGTGTTTCCACACCTGGCAGTCAATCAAGAGTTGTTGTATCAGGTTGACAAGGTCCGTGGGGAGGTTGTGGAACAGCTGGTGGTACCTCAGTCTTATCGCAGGATGGTCTTAGACCTAGCGCACAAGCATATGCTGGGAGGTCATCTCGGGAGCGAAAAGACTAAGGAACGCATCCTTCAGCGTTTTTTCTGGCCGGGGGTACATGGTGATGTAAAACGTTACTGTGAGTCGTGCCCGGAGTGTCAGATAACAGCTCCTATGCCCCATTACCGGAGCCCCTTAGTGCCCTTGCCCATCATAGAGGTGCCATTTGAGCGGGTCGCTATGGACCTAGTTGGGCCCTTGGTAAAGTCTGCCCGGGGTCACCAACATATACTAGTGGTTGTAGACTATGCCACCCGTTACCCTGAAGCCGTTCCTTTACGCAATACGTCATCCAAGGGTATTGCAAAGGAACTACTTCACATGTTCTCCTGCACGGGCATACCAAAAGAGATCCTGACGGACCAAGGAACCCCCTTTATGTCAAAGGTCATGAAGGAATTGTGTAAGCTGCTGAATATTAAGCACTTACGGACGTCAGTGTACCACCCACAGACGGATGGTCTGGTCGAGAGATTTAATAAGACCCTGAAAAGCATGCTAAAAAGGGTAGTCAATAAGGATGGGAAGGACTAGGACTGTCTGCTGCCATATCTAATGTTCTCAATCCGGGAAGTCCCACAATCCTCCACTGGGTTCTCTCCCTTTGAATTAGTGTATGGTAGACATCCCCAAGGGCACCTTGATGTAGCTAAGGAGACCTGGGAGCACGAGTCCACCCCCTACAGGAGTGTTATTGAACACATCTCCCTCATGGAAGATCGAATTGCAGCGGTCATGCCCATTGTTAAAGAACATTTACAGCAGGCTCAAGAAGCCCAAAGCCGGGTATATAACCGGTCCGCCAAGGTGAGAACCTTCAACCCTGGGGATCGGGTACTAGTGTTGGTGCCCACCCTAGAAAGTAAATTCCTAGCAAAATGGCAAGGGCCCTATGACATAATTGAGAAAGTCGGAGAGGTAAATTATAAGGTATACCAGCCAGGTAGGCGGAAACCAGAACAATTGTACCATGTAAACCTAATTAAGCCATGGAAGGACAGAGAAGCCCTGACTGCAGTGAGCACCCCCCATGGTGGGGTCCCAGAGGTGTGTGTATCAGGGTCCCTGTCCAAATCCCAACAACAAGAGTCGAGGGAATTTATACAACGTAATTCAGATGTGTTCTCTGATATACCAGGGCGTACGAGTGTCATAAAACACGACATTATAACTGAACCAGGGGTAAAGGTTCAGTTGAAACCATACAGGGTTCCAGAAGCCCGCAGACGAGCCATCTCAGAGGAGGTCAAGAAAATGCTAGACCTCGGAGTAATTGAGGAGTCGAAAAGCGAATGGTCCAGCCCTATCGTGCTGATACCAAAACCTGATGGCTCTCTGCGCTTCTGTAACGACTTCCGGAAGCTAAACGACGTGTCAAAATTCGACGCATACCCAATGCCGAGAGTGGACGAGTTGATTGAGAGACTGGGTCATGCCAGGTACTTTTCCACTCTCGACCTTACTAAAGGCTACTGGCAGGTTCCCCTTACAGAGAGCGCGAAAGAAAAGACTGCGTTTGCCACACCAGAAGGGTTGTTTCAGTACATCTGCCTACCCTTCGGTTTGCATGGAGCCCCAGCAACCTTCCAAAGATTGATGGATATCATACTCAAACCCCATTGGCAATATGCGTCAGCATATTTAGATGATATCATCATCTTTAGCGAAGACTGGGACAGCCATCTACCCAAGGTACAGGCAGTACTGAACTCCCTTAGGAAAGCAGGGCTCACAGCAAACCCAAAGAAGTGCGCCATAGGCCTCGAAGAAGCACAATACCTGGGGTATGTAATAGGCAGGGGTATTATAAAACCCCAGATCAATAAAGTTGAAGCCGTTCAGGCCTGGCCACAACCCACTACTAAAAAGCAGGTGAGAGCTTTTTTAGGCATTGTAGGGTACTATAGGCGGTACGTGCAGAACTTCGCTAGCATAGCAGCACCCCTAACAGACTTGACCAAGAACAGCAAGTCAGTCATGGTCAAGTGGAACCCTGACGCAAAAAAGGCGTTCCAAGAGTTAAAACGGGCCCTCTGTAAACGTCCAGTGTTAGTCACACCCAATTTTAAAAGGGAATTTATTCTCCAAACAGACGCGTCCGATGTGGGACTGGGAGCAGTTCTGTCCCAAGAAGTAGAGGGAGAGGAAGTATCCCATAATTTATCTGAGCAGGAAGCTCACGCCACCGGAAAAAAATTACAGTATCGTTGAGCGGGAGTGCCTAGCCATCAAGTGGGCTCTGGAATCCCTAAAATACTACCTGCTAGGTAGGCACTTCAGGCTGATCACAGACCACTCCCCCTTAACCTGGATGTCACAGGCAAAAGAAAGAAATGCCAGAGTCACTAGATGGTTCCTGACCCTTCAAAATTTTAGCTTTTCGGTAGAGCACAGGGCCGGAAAGCTACAGGGCAATGCCGATGCCTTATCAAGGACGCATTGCATGACGGCGAAAGGTGTCCGACCCCACAGGCTCGAACAGAGGGGGAGGGTATGTGAGACGGTGACCGGCAAGGTGCTGGAGGGCAGGTATATCTCGCCTAGGATGCTCTCCTATGCTGCCTTGGGGAGCGCTTGGGCAGATACGTGCTACCGAGCAGCCTGGGCTCGGTGGAGGAAGCCGGCAGTATAGTGTTAGTAGCATTAAGCTACTAACACGTTGTAGCAAGTAGGTGGCTCCAAGCCGCATAATCCGGGCCGGCTTTTCCTGGAGTGACCAAAGTGAAGGGTGGGATGGTCACTCCCACGTACCAGGTGGGGCTGGTACCAGGCCTTATAAAGCCTGGGCCTACAGGGCCAGGAGGAGAGCTGAGACCTTTGCAGGTCTGAGAGTCCTGGCTGGCTGTGTGCAGGAACTTTGGTTACCAGTGTGTAGACAGGGACGCTACATGTATAGTAAGTGCTCAGACGAGCAGGATTTACGTTATGTTTGCCTGATGTTAAGGCCTGTACTTTGCTTTTGTTTGCTTGGAAATAAACCCAGGCCAAGCCTGGACTAAAGACTTTATCGCAAGTGTCACTGTCTCTGACTGCTTATGCCCGGGTTGCTACCGACCCTAAACGCTAATCCCTCACACCGTGAAAAAGCACATTATGGTGTTAACTCCTAGTGGCTACAAGATTAGTCACCTGATACCAATCAGTCACATAAATGATAGATGCTGACAACAATATTGCCCGCGTACCCGAGCATTCAGTACATGGATGGAATTCTCAACAGTTGTCACAATTAAAAAGTCAACTCTCTTGAATACTATTCCCGCACTAACAAAAACTTGCCACCTCTGCATACTTAGTTGACAAGTGGCAAAGATCAAGCACGATAATTAGACAGATTATTGCACGTTCACATCACACTTCTGACACACACTTTTTGAGGCTATGACCCACGTGAAAAGTCTTTAGAAGTGCAAAAGTGAGAACGTAATAGAGACAGTAAAAGAGATTGCTTGAGAAAGGCTCTGAAGTGTCACACGGGTGCATTAACCCTTTAACTACCCCAGAATTTTGCAGCCGAATCTGCCATATGAACATGTCCTTGCAAGATAGAGTTCTAAGAAATGATGCTTCAGAATTGTTATTTCTTTTGAAATGCAAGTGTTTGCTAAAACAGACAAGTCCGGAGAGACATCAGGTCTTCTGTGTTCCTTCCTATCTTCACTCTGTGGTTGTAGAAATGTAACTTTTTCCGTAAGGATTGTAGCACTCTTTACAGCTTCTTCTATTCCATTGCTCTAACAGTATTGTAATTTACGTGGCATCATGTTGATGAAAGTCAATCATAGATGAAGAAAACACAATTGTGCCATTAGTATGTGTGACTTCACACTCCGAGAGGGTAAATGAATGTAGAACTTCTCATCTGACATTTTAATGACTTTGTGATTAGAGTTTCTATTAACAAATCAACTGTATGCAATCCTTGTTAGTTTTTCCCACCTTCTGCAAACAAGTTGTCAATAAATGGTGTTCATCAAACAAATGCCGAGATAAAAGTAGGTGGAAAGTAAATTCTCAATTTCAGTAAAAGCTGTGAAGACAAGAAAGGTGATGTTTAGAAATTAGGAGTTCAGTAAACACTTTAGGAATGAATATGTTCAACATACTTTGGTCCACATGGTTGATGGATGTTGATAAACATTTCTAGAAAGATTTAGAAATATGGGATATTTCTGATTACAGCTGAAATAGTGTAAGATGTAACGTGCATATAATGGCCACAAAGGAAACTAGAAGAAGCTTTACAATGGGGCACAAAGGTGTTCTTTCTAAACAGTGGCATACCTACCATACAGATAAACCATGTGACTTCTATGGAGTAGTAACAAAATGAAAGGGAGGGTGTAGAATTCAATGGCTTACCTGGTTGCAAAGTCATAGTATTTGCATGTGCTGTGGGCCAGACCGAGGAGGAGGGCAGCGAAATAGTGTTAGTAATGGTGGCACGGCTGCTCCTCTCCAATTGTAAAATGCGGCCTGGCTCGACACTGCACAGTGGTAAATTTGGCAGTTCTTATTGCATGCTGCTCTCAGGGTCAGGCAGGGTAAGATGGAGATACCCTAGTGGGGCGCTACCAGCGGAGTTGGGAAGGGGAAGATGTTGCTCTGTTGAGACGCAAGTCCGTATATAGGTAGGGACTAGAGATGAGCGAGCATACTCGCTAAGGACAATTGCTCGATCGAGCATTGTCCTTAGCGAGTATCTCCCCGCTCGGCATAGAAGGTTCAGGTGCCGGCGCGGGTGACAGGTGAGTTGCAGGAGGGAGTGGGGGGGGGGGGGGGGAGAGGGAGAGATCTCCCCTCCGTTCCTCCCCGCTCTTCCCCGCCGCCAGCAGCCGAATCTTTGCTCCTGAGCAGGCAGGTACTCGCTAAGGGCAATGCTCGATCGAGCAATTGCCTTTAGCGAGTATGCTCGCTCATCAGTAGTAGGGACCCATTCCAAACAAAAATCATAAAGTGGAGAAATAAATATAACAGGGGTAGAGCCTTTATTCCCCTGGAGCACGCAGTGTGGTACCTCAGTGCAGGTGTTAGGTTGGTGGAAAGAGACTCCAGGAGTCAGGTTGCAAAGTAAACCAAAGCAGCTTTATTTCTCTAGAGCAGATGAGAGTTCAGGTTTAAGTTACATTTGCAGGCATTAATCACTTCAGCATTTTCATCTGGGGATTTGGTACAAGAAAACACATTTGTACCCTCAGCTGTTCCTCCCTGGCTGTGCCTATGACTGGCTGACTGAGTTTCCTTTCCAGTACTTAGTTTCTCTTTTTCCCCCTGATGCTTTCAGTTAAAAGTCTTTGCTCTAGAGTACTCACACTTGTGATGTTTGCTTCCCACTGCACTGGCTGGATTGGCGATGACTTGCAGAGGCTTTCTGCTTCTCCCTGGTCTCTATCTTGCAATCAATCTAATATTGACTTTTTCTTTCTTTCTTTTCTTAATAAAATCTCCTTTCCTTTATACATAAAATCTTCTCTTTATATTTCTTTAGCCTGAGGTCCAGTGTGGACCAGTGGAGGCCTCGGGTCTGACAGGGAGGACAACCCTAGACTCATATCCTGATGGGGTACAAATAAACTTTGTGGTACGCCATACACGTTTGCTGTGATGTGGAACAAAACCAGCAAGCACCAGATTTAAAAGAACTGCAAGTTGCTGGAGGGTTTTTACATGTGTGATGCCCAATCCGGGCGGAGAAGTCATCGATAAAAAAGGCGAATAACCCCAACTTGCCACAAATAAATAAATATATATATTCTTTTATTTCTATCTTTCTTTTCTCTATAAAATCTTCTTACTATATCTTTTCTAAAATGCTTTCTGTATCTATCTTGTTACGTTATTTCTAGATATTATTAAGCTACACCTTTTCCTTCTCCCCTCCTGCTCTTACTTGTCCCTCTCTCTTTCCTCATCCTCCGACTACTTAACTTTCCTTACCGACTTTCCAACTGTCAGCCAGTGTGTGACTTTCCTTCTATTTTCACCCAATCATGGGCCTCCTCTCACGATCACACCACTGTCTGCCAGCCAATCCCACAGCTGTCACCATCCATCAGAATGGCCAATGGCAAACAGGGCCATTGATAGCCAATGGGGGATCAGGGAGGTTGTCAGGCAGAATATAGTTAACCTTTACATCTCCAGTCTTTAAAAAATCTTTATCCTTAACATTTTAAAACACACTTAAAGACATATACACACATAAAAAACATGACCACATTTCAAATGATGTAGTGCCCACTACACTAGTGTAGAGAAATACTGTGCTGTTGTATGAAAACACATGCAGGCATTAGGAAACCCTGACTGCCATACTAATACATAGTGACAGTCACAATTTGTCATATTATTTTGCTGCTTCAATAGTGATGTTAACAATTTTACACCCGGCAATGACCGGGTCACATCTGCTGGCAGTGATATCTCGGCACAATGTGTACGTTTCATATTACATTTTTAATAAGTCTTTTGCAAAACTCATTTGGAAAAATATATATTCGTAGTTGAGTTTATATTACAGTTACTTATAGTCTCAGTGACTCCAGACCGGCCAGGCATAGATTGCTTTTTCTGTGCAATATATTTCCAGACATCTGTCACTTGTGCCCAAGAAAGTTTCACACCAGTTACCAAGTGTAAATATTTAAATAGCCTGAGATTATGCAAGTCCCAATACATTAAACATGATAGTATTTTAACTCCATCTCAATTAACAATGATGGCCTTGTAAACCTGGCTTTCTGAAGTGATAATATGCTGACAGTATTAAGTCGGTCTCTGTGCTGGAGGAGCTGTTAGGAGAAAATTATTTCCTACTGAATTATTTCCGTGTTTGAAATAGAGTCGTTTTCAACATTATGAGAAACGTTAGCGGATTTGTGAATTGCATCTTAACTTCTGTGTGTCTGTCAGCTGTCCCTAATCCCCCACACATTTCTTAAATTTTTAAAGTCAAGATAAGTTTAATGAACTCAAGAAAGTGGAATCGTGATCTGAAAACAAGGGGGGGGGGGGGGTTATAAATCTTCAGGAGATAATTGTATATAAATGCTTGTGTTGTACATACAGTAGGAACCCATGTGGCCTCTTATAATGCAACTGAGAATGACAACCTTATTCATTACTTCTGCATTGCATTGTTCGGGAAAATATAGGGAAAGATTTAGTAAAAGTTTTTTTTGGAACACAAAAGTTGGCAAGACATGCTTAGGAAACAATTCTGTGGCTTTTTAGTATGTATGACAGCCCAAGACTTGTTTTAGAAAGGGGGTGTAGATTGTCGAGGTACTGTTGTATCTTGTCTCCACCAGAAGAATGGATGGAGACAAGATGCACGTCCACAAGCAACGCCCCTAACTGGATTTTCTGGGCAGGAGAATGGGTGGGCCTCAGCTTCCCTGCTGGCACCTGTCAATTACCCCTCCACCACTCGGCCTTGTCCCCGTACTCGGCTCCTGCGCTGTGAGTCTTCTCGCTGTTGTCACATATGCCTTGCATAATGCAAGGCTGGCGAGGTGACTGACTGCAGCTGAGCGAGGGCAGCAGAGCATGGAGGGCTGAAGGCAGAGTGGTGGGGCCACTGACAGCTGTGGCCATGGAAGT
Organism: Eleutherodactylus coqui; assembly: GCF_035609145.1. Lineage (NCBI taxonomy): Eukaryota > Metazoa > Chordata > Amphibia > Anura > Eleutherodactylidae > Eleutherodactylus > Eleutherodactylus coqui. The sequence continues at coordinate 72,676,169 of NC_089843.1, read as the reverse complement.
GTCAAATTGCTGCAGATTTCTAATGGAAGGCTGCCAGGGACAGTCTGCACAGGGTAGGCAATGTGCCGGGGGTGGTAAGCGACAGTTTCCAGGGGGGAGGCATGAGTTCACAGCGTTGGAGATGGAACCGCATGGGAGGGGGGGAAATTGACAATTACAGTGACGGAGGCAGGAGGGGAGATGGCAGAGCGCACTGCTGAGCTGAAGCCGACAAGCTACAAATGGAAGAGCAACCACAGCAGTCACTGAGAGGTGCTAAGTGGACATGGCAGACCAGTGGGGGGGAGAAGAGTAACACGGTCGGCACCAGCGGACATAGTATGTCGCAACCGGGATGTCTCAAACAGGGTACTGTTGTATCTTGTCTCCTAGCAGCACAGATTAAATTCTCGGTGTGAGCTTAGATGCCAGAGGGGCGTGTATAGCTGTCACACTGACCATTCCCTACTAGTGTACCCAGCCAACCCATGTCTCCACCCCTAGTTCCGGTGGAGCCAAGATACAACAGTACCGATTGTCGAGAGGGGCGTGATATATGTATGAATAGATTTTGCTAGAAACAGTTATAAATGATATAAGAAATCTATGCCAACTGGCAATTGGTATAGATTTCTGTGTTAGTGTGCAGGGGCATCAAGATGTGCTTAAAGGGGTTGTCTCATGAAAGCAAGTGGGGTTATACACTTCTGTATGGCCATATTAATGCACTTTGTAATGTACATCGTGCATTAAATTTGAGCCATACAGAAGTTATTCACTTACCTGCTCCGTTGCTAGCGTCCCCGTCGCCATGGATCCGTCTAATTTTGCTTTCTTCTGGCGTTTTTAGACGCGCTTGCGCTGTGCGGTCTTCTTCCTGGTGAATGGGGCCGCTCGTTCCGGAGAGCTGGTCATCGTAGCTCCGCCCCGTCACGTGTGTCGATTCCAGCCAATCAGGAGGCTGGAATCGGCAATGGACCGCACAGAGCCCACGGTGCACCATGGGAAAGGACCCGCGGTGCATCGTGGGTGAAGATCCCGGCGGCCATCTTGGTGAAGGAAGAAGTAGGAGGAAGGAAGACGTCGCAGAGCGGGGATTCGGGTAAGTAATATGTATTTTTTTTTTTTAACACATCCATTGGGGTTGTCCTGCGCCGAACGGGGGGCCTATGGAAAAGAAAACCCCCGTTTCGGCGCGAGACAACCCCTTTAATGTATTAAGACGTGTGTGCGTCTTCCTACATTAGTCATTGTGTGCCAGAGGGGATCATATTAAGAATAAAATTTGAAATATCAGTCTTGAAAAAAATGTCCCATCGACTATAGCAGTCAAATAGTAGACTTCTCTTTTACTGTCTTACTGGAAGCATTGAGTGTGAAGCTGAATAAGAGGAAGGACATCATGTTGGCTCAGTGGTTAACACTGTTTCCTTTTAGCACTGGGATCCTAGGTTGAAATCTGACCAAGTACCTGAGGATCCAAGAGGATCTCTTATACTTTCAATGAGAAAAGCAAGACAACACTCCAGATGATCACTGAGATGTAACCCTCATTATTCTACAAATGTACCCTTTTAAGGTAACCTGTTTTTTTTTAGAATGATAGTCCACACAGGATTTTTCTTTCTTGGAAATCACTGGGTAATAGGTAACTTTCTATTGGCAGATGGTACACACATGTTAACCTTCTTAGAAGCGCAGAATAAATATAACATACTGGTTAGTAGTAGAGATGAGCGAGCGTACTCGGAAAAGCACTACTCGCTCGAGTAATTTGCTTTATCCAAGTATCGCTGTGCTCATCCCTAAAGATTCGGGTGCCGGCACGGAGCGGGGAGCTGCAGGGGAGAGCGGGGAGGAACGGAGGGGAGATCTCTCTCTCCCTCTCTCCCGCCCGCTCTCCCCTGCTCCCCGCTGCGACTCATCTGTCAGCCGCAGCGGCACCTGAATCTTCAGGGACGAACACAGCGATACTCGGATAAAGCAAATTACTCGAGCGAGTAGTGCTTTTCCGAGTACGCTCGCTCATCTCTAGTTAGTAGTGATTTCTATTATATGCAAGCTAAAAACTATGCAGTGAAATTGCAACATATATTTCCTGTCACTACTGATAGTATTGTGCACACTTTGACAAATATGCCATCATTGCTATGTAAGATAAGGCTACTCAAAAATGTTCTACATTCCAACCTGGACTATACCCAATACTGCAAGGATGTGTCAAACTGGCTAAGGAACTTTCCAAGACTCTCGGCGGGAGACCTGATTGACATCACTCATAAGGCAACTAATTTGCTTACCCTCATCTATTTTATCAGATCTGACACTTTAGATGGTGCATAGGGCGTATATCTCCCCTTCCCGTAGCCATCAAATGGACAAGAGTGCATTTTCTCTTTGCCTCAAATACTCCCACCTAGAGGCAGATATATTCCATTGTCTGTGGTCTTGTCCAGTTGATCAGGTCTTTTGGCAACAGATGGAAACATTTACAAGACACCAACTGCTTCCCTTAGGACAAATGTTCTTTGAAAGGGGCATTTTCGGCCTAATAACTAATCCTGGGCAAATAACAGCATTGGGTAAGACAGCATTTTATTTAGTCTATACTTCTGTCTGTCAATTGATCCTACAAGAATGGATCTCTCTGAGACTGACCTCTTTATGACTATTCATGACCAAGTTATTTTTTATTTTTCACTTTGATTACATAGAAGCTGCCCTTCCCAAGGAACAAAAAGTTACATAGTTCTTTACACTATCGAAGCCCTTCATAAATATCTTGCTGCTTAGGTTATGCTCCAAATTACATTACCATTTCTAACATACCACCTGGTTCTTAAAAGGTCAATTCCGACATGACACACCAATACGCCTGGACTGATTAGGATGTAACTCTCCCATGAGTGGATACATGGCATGAGAGGAACACGTGTAATTATAAGGATGTAATCTCAAAGAGTGCTTTGGATCTGTGCATCTTCCTGTGTTTTCTTCCCAATTTCTTCCTTATTCTCTGCAAATCCCTTCCCCTTCTATCCTTCCTCTCTTCAATATAACGGAATATTTCCTCTTTTGGTCTCTAACCCTTTGTAATGCAGCCTAATTTGGACCTAAAGATGCAACGATTTTGGGGGTATTCTCATCTCTCCTTTTAAAAAGCCATAGCTTTTTTATTTTTCTGTTGACATGGCCACATGAGGGCTTGTTTTTGTGTGGCGAGCTATTGTTTTCATTGATACATTATATAGAACCAAAAAATTGCTATTTTTTTATTTTTGCAGGGCAAGAAGAAAATACATATCAATTCTCCCACTGTTTTCTTTTTTCCTTTACAGCGTTAATCATACAGCATAAATTAAATGATCCATTTTTTTCTGCAGGTTGGTGCGATTACGATAATACCCATATGTGAATCCTGCATCAAAAGTTCCATAATTTCAATGTTTCCATCGACTGAGCTCCGGTTTTATTGGTAGCATTTTGGAGGGCATATGTTTTGGACACCTTCTGCTCCTCTCCCTGGGGTTTTTCTTCCAGTTGCATTGATTCATTTTACAGCCTGTATTTATTCTGGATGCTCAGACTATGTCAGTATTTGCTCTCTAAGCAGACTTCTGGCGCTCACTGTGCACCATGGATGAAGTACTGTCCATGGAATTTAGCACTTTCCTACTGTCTTTTCACTGCCGCTGAGATCTAACAGAAGTGCTGGGGATGCTAAGCCTGCACTGATTGAGCCAGTATCCAAGTTCTGCTGATGATTCAGTTATGGTTCTGTATCAAGTTGTGCTGTACTGGGCCATCAAGCTGTCATAGCCATCTTGCTAAAGTGGGGTGGGGTGGTGCAGTGAGCAGGTGAAGGGACGTGTTATCAGGGTACACCTCTGCTAGTATGCCTATGGGTGAAGCAGTATCGGCCATTCTTCCTAAAGGTCACACTGCTAAAGTTAACTTTTTTGCCTCCTCACCTACTTGGAAACATATCTAATATAAATAAGCCTACATGCTTTTTCTTGCACCAAACTTTCACCCCTTTGCTGTAACTTTGGTGTATGATGTTGGTGTCATTAGATGATGCACATGCTCACCGGTGCCGTAAAATCATCAAATGTGAGCTTCAGACATTTAAGGACCTGTCAGGCGGGTTGAAAGTTACAATGTTAAGTTTATGGGCATCCGCTGCTGTGCTTCAGGCATGCACTGGAATGAGTGAAGCGTTGCTAGGCAACACAGCATACACTGCTAACCTGCGCCATACACTGCCCAACCATGAGAGAGAGAGAGAGTGAGAGTGATAGAGACAGAGAGCAATAGAGAGAGACAACGTTAGAGAGAGAGAGCAATAGAGAGACAGTGAGAGCGATAGAGAGAAAAAGAGTTTTAGAAACACAGAGAAAATGATAGAGAAACAGAAAGAGGGAGAGTGATAGAGAAACAGAGAGAGAGAGAGAGAGAGCAATAGAGAGACAGATACAGCAATAGAGAGACAGAAAGAGCAATACAGAGACAGAGAAGCAGAGTGTATAGAGAGTGTAGAGAGACAGAGAAACAGACAGATCGAGAGCAATAGAAAGACAGAGTGATAGAGAGATCGATAGAGAGACAGCAATAGAGACAGAGTGAGAGACAGACAGAGATACCAAGACAGAGAGAGAGAGACAGACAACAAAATAGACAGATAGAGAGAGAGACAAACTGACAGAGAGACAAACAGAGATACCTGTAGGCTTTTTTTATATTAGATATCCGCTCCAAAAACAAAGTTACACTCGAAATTATCACCTAACCAAGCAGATTTAGAAGTTCACAACAACCACTTTTGAAACATTTTATGTTCGCGTAGCAAACATCCGGTCAATCTAGTTAACTATAATGGGAACAGTACATTAAGCTTCCTAATCAAAAAGAGGTTTACTGTTTTGCATTCTATGCACTAGTGGTATAGCAATGGGGGTCACAGTTGCACCCGGGCCCATAACTTAGGGGACCCCCAATACTCTCTTCACCACCAATGTCACTGGGCTTCACTCCAGATGTATCACAGGTTTTTTAATCCTTTTTTACAACTTCTGACTTAAACTTAAACAATTACATAAAAGCTTTCCATAGACTGTGCTTCCCTATGTGGAAGACTCACATAAACCTACAAATGACAGACAACATACTGCCTACTTCCTGTCACTGCAGTAGGCCCCTGAGGTGTCATCTGTCGGAAATCCCTCAATGTGTAATTTGCTGCTCCTCCCTCACAGTTCTGTTATATGTACTATACCTGCTATAGGACTTAGTGGCCATTGAATGTTTACACTGATTAACACTTAAACTCACTGCAGTGTGAGGAGTATATGTCACCCTTCCAGCTGTAAAAGAGTTACAGCCTGTAACTTCCAGGATTCCTTTTCATCTCTCAGAGGGGAGTCAACTCATGTTATAAATATTCTCTTAAAATATGCTGTCTGATATGTAAAATGTATGTGTGTATATATTTTGGGGGGTTAACCACAGCCAGTAGGGGAGGGAAGGGACTTTATTTATGTAGTGCCAACTCAATCCACAGCACTTTCAGGTTAGAAGGCAGAAGGCTTCCAGAGGACAGATCAAATTTTATTGCTCACTGGTGGCTCAAAGAAGACAGATAAGGCCTCAAAAAGGCCCATTTACACGGAGCGATGATTGCTCAAATGACAGTTTAAGTAACCGCTTTGAGCGATCATTTTGCATAAACTATTAAGTAGCTACTCAGCTAGGTAAGAGCAATTAAGTGTGCAAATGAAGCCTTAACTGAAAGCAGTTTATAGCCAGAGGGCTCTTATCTGCTTTCAGTTCTTTTGTTCTCCAGCAAGAAACAATGCTATCAGCACTACCCATGGAGAACTGCTGATAAGGCTGAAGGACGATTTTTAGGTTGGACTTAATTTAACGATCAGCTAGCAGTGCGCGAAAAGTGCATGATAGCCACAATGATTATCGCTAAAACGATCGCTTTTTAGCGATTTTTGAGCGACCATTGCTCCGTGTAAATGGGCCTTAAGCAAAGATAGATGGCTGAGGAAGGCTATCAGCTCTTGCTATAGGAGCGAAGGTATATCTTCTCTCAAGGGCATATGAGCTCATTCTACTAGAGCCACTGCAAATTCATGGGCAGAATGTGATAAAGTTGCAACATCCAAAAACATACTAATAGGTAAATTTAGATTATGAGCCTCCAAGGGGACAGAACCCAAAATGAAGTGATGTACAGCGCTGCGGAATATGACTGTGCTATATAAATGAGTGAAATAAACGGGAAGGCTGTTATAGCCATAGACATCAGATTTTGTTCTGATAGAATGGGGGCTATATATTTTGCTCATACTTAATTGATGGCAGACAATGACTAAAAACGCACCATATACCTATATGACCACTGAGACCAGCGACTGGTTGCAGCAGTCACATGGATATATGGGCATATCATTGCTGCAGCAATGTAAATGAAACCCGGCAGGAAAAAAGTGAATTGACAGCACGGAGGTAACAAGTGTGTAGTGCGCCAGAATGAGGCGGAAGGGGGGTAAGGAGTTATGGGGAAAACAACTACACGAGTGCTAGTCTCGGGGCCAGACGCCCGTTCACGGTGGCTACCCATTCTCACTTTAATTTTCACCCAAAATGGCGGCGACTGACAGATTAGCGTAAAATATTAACCGTTACTCGCAGTAGGGAAGATGTCAGAGTTTGTTGTGACGCCAGTCCATAGCGAGGCCTTAGCCCGGCATGAACAAAGTTTTTGTAAGGGGAATGTGGATGTTGCAGGCGGTCTTGGGTAAGAAGAAAGCTCCAGGAGTCGGGCTAACAGGTAAAATAGTATAACTCACGTTTATTCTTAATTTCCATTTCCTTTAAGCAGTTGACAGATAAAATATTTATTTTCTGGATTTTGATGATTGGAGTGCTTTTCTCTGTCTTTGAATTAATGTAATACCAACTTTTTCTCTATCTTTCTTTACTTAATAAAATCTCCTTTCTTTTCTATCTTCTTTCCTCAGGCAACTCACTAACTGAAATTTCCTAAATGGGATCTTAACTGTCAACCTGTGCGGGACTTTCCCTCTATTTTCACCCAATCACAGGCCTACTCCCTCTGTCACCCCATTGTCTGCTAGCCAGTCCCACAGCTGTTGCCATCCAGCAGAGTGGCCAATGGGGGAACAGTGCAGCTGACAGCCAATGGGGGGAACAGTGCAGCTGATAGCCAATGGGGGAACAGGGCGGTTGTCAGGCAGATTTACATTAACATTTGCATCTCCAATCTCTAAACATCCTTATCATTTCAAACACATAAATTTAAAGACATACACACATAAAAACACAAACACATATCATATTGTGTAGTGCCCACTTTGGGCCACTACAAGTTTATCTTCTTTTACTTAAATTAGACTGCCAGGGAGAGACAAGTTCAAATGCTCAGTTATCTCTAGGAGTCCCATTGAAGTGAATGGAGACACACATGCACATCCTCAGCTTCCTACACTTTGGGACATGGCAGGGCTTCAGTCTTCGGATTGTTGGGGGTCCCAGCAGTCTCAACCCCACTCATTATCCACAGGATAGGGGATGACTTGCTAATGCCCCTGTGTCCTGCCTTAGCTCCACTAACCCTAGCAAGCAATTGGAACCAATCAATTAGGCTACAACAGTGCAAGCAGATGGGTATCGTGGGAAAGATTTTCTAATGTTATACCTCTCTTCAATGCAAAAGTATCAACACACCAAGGTTAGATTAGATTTTCTCCAACCACGTATAGCCAAAAACCTTCTCTGAGACACTAAAAAAAAGGTGTTCAGGTCCCTCTTATGCTCTTTTATCGAGTTTGCCAATGACACTACGCTAATAGAGCTGAAATATCCATCCTAAATCCTCGGTGAGAACGTCTATCTTTCTGGAGGTCTTCCCTCCTTCATTCTGAACACGTCTTATTCACACCGGTCTTTATTTCATTATGTACTTATTTATTTAGGTAAACCTATTTAATGGCATCTACATTACCCTTCCTCACTGACTCCATTGTGCTTTTTTAGGTTTGCTGTAATTTTCATAACTGTTTTTATTTGGGAGAGTCTTAATTTCAGGTCTTAATTGTTTCTTAACACAAAAGTACAGTCCATAGCTATGCATGCCATACAGGTAATGTACTATGCCTTATGAAATTTTATATTCTGTACCATTATGTAAAGCTTTCAAGCCGATTCAAAGATATGCTATTTTGGAGATAATACCCTGAAGTCTGACAGATGCTACATTCACATCAAGCTCAGTGTTTACACTTGAAGCATCCCCAAGACATATGTTACTATATGCCTATATAACTGCATATTCTACACCTGCCATTAACACTCTTTTGGCATACATTTGCCGAATGAAGGCTATGGGCACCTTGGGATATCTGTTGAAAGATTTTCTTAGTATATACACTACGCACATTACCACAAAAGCTTTGTACTACTCCTTTTTATCACTGTCATATACTTATCATACGAGTCGTACATGCCAGTTCAACAGTGTTCGTAACTCTAAACTAGCTGAGGTCCTCTATAGATCCTTGAAATTAGGGATAGTTTTTCCACTAAGTACTACTCCCTTTTGTAGAGGTAGTCCTGCAGCGAGGGTAGCTTGGTCTGGGCAAGAATGTGTGTAAGTGGCTAAGTGGCTCAATGATAGAAAGCAGAGGATGGTTATTAATGGTACAAACTCTGCTTGGGTATTAGTAAGGTACCACAGGGGTGGGGTTTCAGCCCTATTCTTTTTAATATATTTATTAGTGACCTGGTAGATGGATTGTACAAGTAAAATAGCCATATTTACAGATGATACAAAACTATGTAAAGTAATGAACACAAGAGAGAACAGATTGCAAATGGATCTGGATAAGTTGGGGACTTGGGCAAAAAAGTGGCAAATAAGGTTTAACACTGATAAATATAAGGTTCTGCACATGAGCAGTAGAAATACATGTCACCATTACACACTAAATTGGAAACACTGACATGGAAAAGGAATTGGGGATCTTAGTTAACTGTAAACTTTACTGGAGAAACCAGTGTCAGGCAGCTGATGCCAAGGCAAATAAGATTGTGGGGTGCATCAAAAGAGGTCATGGGGCACATGTTCTTCCTCTTTACAAGTCACTGGTTAGACCACACATGGAATATTGTGGACAGTTTTGGGCACCGGCACTCAGGAAGGACATATCAGTGCTTGAGTGGGTTCAAAGGTAAGCAACTAAAATGATAAATGGAATGAGCGGGCTACAATGCCCAGAGGGGTGATAAAAATATGGGTTATTTAGTTTAGAAAAAAGACGGCAGAGGAGCGACATAATAACTGTGTATAAACATATCAGGGGACAATACAGAGATCTCTCCCACCATCTATGTATACCAGGACTATGACTGTAACAAGGGGGCATCCTCTACATCTTGAGTAATGAAGGTTTCTACACCAACATAGGCCGCCTGCAGACGAGCGGGTCGGATCCGGCAGCGAGAAATCTCGCCGCGCGATCCGACCCCAGAGCCTGCAGGGACGAGCGCGTACTCACCCGCGCCTGGCGGCCCCGGCTCTTTGATGTGCTGGCTGCCGCGCAGCCGGCGCATGCGCAGACCAGAGCCGGCGGCCAGGTGAGTGCGTGCCCCGCAGAAAATTAGAACATGCCGCGGTTTGTTTGCCGCGCGAGATTTCGCGCGGCCAAACCGCGGCCGTCTGCATAGGAGTGCGTATTGTAATGCACTCCTATGCAGACTTTCAGCGGCGGAAATCCCGCGGGAAATCCCGCGGCGGGATTTCCGCTCGTCTGCAGGCGGCCATAGAAGGGGGTTCTTTACTGTAAGAGCAGTGAGACTATGGAACTCTCTACCTGAGGACGTGTTGATGGCGAACCCTATAAAAGAGTATAAGAGGGGCCTGGATGCCTTTCTTGAGTGCTACAGTATTACATGTTATATTACTCATTACTTCAGAAGGGTTTTTGATCCAGGAACTATTTTAATTGCCAGATTGGAGTCTAGAAGGAAATTTGTTCCTCTAAATGTGGAAAATTGGCTTCTACGTCATTGTTTTTTGTTGTCTTCCTCTGAATCAACATTGGGGGCAGTAATAGGATGAACTAGATGGACATGTGTTTTCTTTAAGCCTAGCATACTATGTTACTCATTTGGGTCACTGCATTGATAGTAGAGAAGTTGGTGTCACCTGTGAATGGGGTACAGAGGAGATGGGCTGCGGCGAATGTACTACTTTCTGGTAATCTAAGGGATGGATGCAATAGTGGTTCCTGGCGCAGAGGGAATTTGCTGACCAAGTGACATGTTTTCCTGCAGGGAGTTTGCAAAGAGAAAAGAGAGGCATTTAGACTGACAACATCAGGGCTTGATAAAGAAGATGTGTGACAGCATCCGTGGTGTCATATAAAAAGTTCTTTTATTCCTCCAGACACATAAAATGATGTTTCGACTCCTTGGAGTCATTTTCAAATAGGTAGCCAGGAAGTGGTTTGAGTCAGAGCTAATAGTTCAGGTTAGTGTAGCAAGTGAAAGTTTAAGATGCTGGTGTAGTTGCATTTGGCATTCAACAGCTGGGTACAGCGATATTTGGAGCAGGTCAGGCTGGTGTGAATGAGGCAAACGAGGCCCATGTAACAGCAGAGAAAACTGTCTGGTTCAGCTAGCTCCAAGGTACAAGAGGCAGAGGCTTCAACTTTCATCAGACAAAGGCAGAATCAAATAGGACAGTGATGTTTGCCACCTACCCTGAAACAGCAGGAAAGAGGGTAGTACCAGGAGCCGACCATAGCACAAGCCTGTAATAGTCCCACAAGTGGTCAAGGGCTATTCATTAATCTCCCAAGTGGTGAGTGTGCCTATGTGGCCTCTAGGGGAAGAAAATGCACTTAAAGGAGATGTCTCGAGGAAGCAGTCAATTTTTTTTTTTGCCCAGTCCCCCCTATTAAACACACATTACTAAGCCCCCCTGTAAATGACATTTCTAGCTGGTTCGTACTTACCGTTCCAGCGTTTCAGCAACTTATATAAGTTTCCTCAAAATGGCCGCCGGCTCTTTCCCCGTCGCTCGCTGCAGCCCGACGTGCGCGCTCCCGAGACGCCGCCAGCTGTGTCTCCATGGCAACCGGACGCATCGCAGCCGCCGACCAGACGCCCACCGCCAGGCAGCAGGTAAGCGGCGCTAGCCCCCGGCTCCCCAGCGCTAGACCCTCAGCCCAGGTGAAGGCCCCGGAGCCCAGCGCTAGGTTCCGGAGCCCAGCGCTAGTTCCCCCGGCCTAGCGGCAGCCCCCCCCGGCCTAGCGACAGCCCGGCGCAGCGGCAGCCCCCCCCGGCCTAGCGCTAGTTCCCGAATCGCAGCGACAGCCCCCCCGGCCTAGCGACAGCCCCCCCATCGCAGCGACAGCCCCCCCCGGCCTAGCGCTAGTTCCCCCATCGCAGCGACAGCCCCCCCGGCCTAGCGACAGCCCCCCCGGCGCAGCCCGGCGCAGCGACAGCCCCCCCGGCGCAGCGACAGCAGCCCGGCGCAGCGGCAGCCCCCCCCCGGCGCAGCCCGGCGCAGCGGCAGTCCCCCCCGACCCATCACTTACCTGGGAGGCTTCTCGGGGCTGCTGGGCTGGGCTGGTCTTCTCCGCTGGGCAGCTCCAGTTTCTGCACCTTCCTCTAACAGAGGATGGTGCAGAATGGCCGCTTCAGCGCGCTCCCGAGCAGTGACAGCTCGTCTGCGCATGCGCAGAAGAGCTGTAGCGGGGAGCACACTGAAGCGGCTCGTGCTGAATGGAGAAGACCGGACTGCGCAAGCGCGTCTAAAAAAGCAAGCTGCCGGCGAATTTAGACGGAACCATGGAGACGAGGACGCTAGCAACGGAGCAGGTAAGTGGAATAACTTCTGTATGGCTCATATTTAATGCACAATGTACATTACAAAGTGCATTAATATGGCCATACGGAAGTGTATAACCCCACTTGGTTTCGCGAGACCACCCCTTTAAGGGAATGCCAACAGTTCAACCCCAGTACTGTCAGAACATGAATACAGTAGCTGTGAGTAAACTCTGCCTCAGGAACATTTCATCTCAATATTATATATATATATATATATATATATATATATATATATATATATATATATATATATATATATATATATATATATATATATACACACACACCTGTATGCTTGTGGATTCCAAAGACCTGCATTATTTGTGAGTCTAGATTATAATTCATGAAACTATGTCCTTGTGGATTATAAAACTTGCATTACTAGCGTGAAAGATTGAAGGTTATTGTTCATTCCTCACATCTTGATGTTTTGGACTAATATTCTTGTGACTAGTAGTTGAGTATAGAATGCCATGTGCGGTGACTTTCTTGGAGAACTGGACTGCCCACCCAAGCCCACCTTGTTTTATTTGTTACTTGAAAAGTACCTGTTTAATAAAGTTTCATTTTTACCTATTTTTCGCTCTGGCTGTTTCATTTGTGCAGAACCATCGACCTTCCCACAATTTGCACTTTAATTACATGTAACTTACTCATTTATATAACTCCTATAACAAATACATATTCTGCACAGAATAACTTATATGGGTCACCATAACTCACTACTCCTTACCTACAGGATCTCTGTAAGTGATCAAAGACTGTCACTGTCTAATAAATGTCTGGAGTCTAGCATAATTCAGTAAATAATAGACTGGGAGGAGGAGGATGTGGTCTCTCTGCCACAGCCTGTCTCTGAGACTCATGCTGTGAGAGGGGAAAGGGAGCACCAGGGGAGGCATTTGATTGCACAGAGCACACAGCTGGAAGAGTCCACCCACTCTGCAAGCATGGTGAGAAAAAGTGTACATTTAGAGAAACTAGCAGAGAGAAGACAAAAAAAAACATGACAGAAAGGTTAGACACCACATTTATTACTGTAGTAACAGGTGTCTTTGAAAAGTACATGCTTAAGTGTTTTATTTAATACTGTAGATGGTATTAGATATTTTTGTAAGGCATTAGATATAGTACTGAGTAAAATGCTATTAACTTTGGGAGCAACCATCCCCTCATTATTTTAACTCTTATGGGATGGGGCCTAGTTTGTTACTTAAAGGAAACCTGTCACTAAGTTATGGTGCTGTTAAGACATTTGACAGGGATCCAGGTGACGTCGATATGTGGCATACAAATCTGACTCTTTTCAGAGTCTTGTGTGTGTGTGTGTGTGTGTGGTCTCCCATAGAGTTGTATAGGAGATCATGTTCATAGGCCTCTGAAAAGAGTCAGATTTTTGGCCGTCGCATGGACTTTACAGATGGGGTCCATGGGAACCATGAAGCGAGTGAGTACAAAAATTCAGCATCCAGCTCTCTGTCACCTATCCAAACCACACCATAAGTTAGTTTATGTTGCTTAAGGCAAATGACAGCTTCTCTTTTAAGGATGAAACAATTTTGGGGGATTTTTGTCTCCCCTTTTCAAAAGCCATAACTTTTTTCACTTTTAATAATAATAGCAATCTTTATATAACACCAACATATTCCTCAGCGCTAACAAAAACCGGGGGATAAAGAATGACAGAAGTACAAAAATACAAAAACCACAGTTATAGGTAGTACTCAATAGATGGAAACAGTAGGTGTAAAGGTCCTGCTCCAACGAGCTTACATACTACAAGTAATGGGGTGATACAGAAGGTAAACGGGCTGGAGATGTGCAAGGTATGGCGAGGTGGAGTGTGGGATGCTATATACATAGACAATGGCTGGACATAAACCGTATAGTGGCTGAATCGGTATGACTGCAGGTGTAATGGCCAGAAACATATATATCTGGTCCTTCCATAAATGTCATATATGTCTTGTCTTATATGTGGATGCACTGTGCAAAGTGTCTGGTCTTCAGTTATGTGTATTGCACAGCTGCAGCATGCAAGAGGTTAATGTCTGAAAGTGGCTGGGACAAATCTTGAAAATGTAACAAGTTTGTCTAGTCACGTGATGTCATCTGATATAAATGAGTGATTCAGAGTGAGTCTGGGTCTATTTTCTTCTGGGTGTTTTGAGAGAGTGCTAGCCATTGGGGTACCTTTAACTCTCATGTGGTGGAGTGATGGAAGTGAAGGAAAAGTATCCTGAGGCCTTTCATTCCAGGAACCACCTCTGAAGAGTGAGAGAAGAGAGGAGTCCGCTGTGCAGTATTCATGCTACAGAGTACAAGTGTCAGTGGAGTGTTCGCTTTCCCTATCCTCCTCCGCAGTGTTCCTTTTACAGGAGCGGAACCTTGCAGATAACTGAGACTGAAGGTCCGATGTCATCGTGTGTTATCCTCCGTGACCTTGCCTAACTGTAATTTCCTGCACTGGTGTGTGTGAAGCTTACTTTTGCAAGAAGTAAAGTTCCAGTCACTACCTGTTCCCAGTGATTGAGGTATTCAAAGTTAACTGTGTGTGGACTCTCTTATTAACCCACCGGAGAATCATCAGTGGGAAAGGAATGGTGGCATCACGCGTGACAACTTATAGTCCACTAGACATATTCAGGTAACCGCCACCCGGCATTGCCTGGAAGAGGCCTAGCAGTGCATTGGCCGAGGTTCTGTGTGTCCCTCTGGGGAGGAATCTGGTAGAGCCACTGTGACAAGTGACACCTCTACCCCCACCAGCTCCTCAGCATGAGCCTCATGTCTTGGTACTCATGGGGCAGCACACAGGGAGCAGGTTGACGGTGGCTAGCAGGGATTGAAGTCAGTAGTACAGGCAGCAATGTTATCAGGCGGAGAACAGAGGGGTTTGGTTTAGGGGATATGGTAAGCCGGACTGCAGGGGGTTGAGAAGAGAGTTTTCTGATAGATAGCTCATAAGGTGGGAGTAAACCAGGCATTTTAGTAGATTAGAGATGAAGGGGAGATTTGAGTGGGGTCGGTAGTTAGCGGCATCAGTCGAGTCAAGAGTTGGTTTCTTTAGCAGTAGGAATATGATGGCATGTTTGAAAGAGGAGGGAAAAATGACAGAGGTCAGAGAGATATTGAATATAGTGGTGGTATGGGAGATAACCAGCGGTAAAGGGACTAGAGGAGGTGTGAGGGGAGGTGGTCGCTAGTAGGTG
The DNA here is from genome assembly GCF_035609145.1 of Eleutherodactylus coqui. Lineage (NCBI taxonomy): Eukaryota > Metazoa > Chordata > Amphibia > Anura > Eleutherodactylidae > Eleutherodactylus > Eleutherodactylus coqui. Next base: position 72,661,050 of record NC_089843.1, on the reverse strand, counting down.
GTGGGGTGAGCCGAGGAAAGCAATCTGGATACTTCTTTCTCTGTTGTTGGTCTTAGTACAGAGAGTGAGCAAGAGCTAGATGCAGTACTGATGAGACTAGGCTCGGGGCTAGTCTGTGATTGAGAGATTATTTCCTGCCGGATGTGATTGATTTTCTTTTTGAAGTAAGCAGCCAGCTATTCAGCACTGAGATACATCACGGGGGGGGGGGGGGGGGGGGGGGGCTGCAGTTTAGGGCTGAGAAGGGAGTGAAAAGTATCAGAGTCATTTAGGGTTGTGAGATAGTGAGGAGATGAGAGAGGTAAAGTAGACTTGTTTGGCATGGTGGGTCTGGGGAGATACTAGGGAGCTTGACAGAGAGAGAGAGGAGGTTAATGTCCGAAAGCGGGAGAGGGGAATTAGTGAAGTGGGAAGCAGAGCAGAGACGGAGGAAGACCAGATCAAGAGTGTTGCCGTCCTTGTGAGTGAGAAAGGCTGTGAATTGCCAGACCAAGGGAGGAGGTGAGAGGCAGATGGGGTCATTTGTGGGGATGTTAAAATCACCTAAGATGAGGGTTGGAATTTCGCAGGATAGGAAGTGGGGGAGCCAGGTGGCAAAGTGATTCAGAAACAGACGGGGAGCACCTGGGGGGCGGTAGATAACTGCTACTCACATGGACAGCGGATGGAAAAGTCACAGCATATGTACCTCAAACAATGGAAAAGTGAGTGAGGGTACAGGGGGGATGACCTGGTAGGTACATTTCAGGGAGAGAGGAGCATCTACTCCTCCGCCACGCCAGTTTTCCGTTCTTGGGGTATGGGAGAACTGTAGGCAGTAGAGATGAGCGAACGTACTCGGATAAGCACTACTCGTCCGAGTAATGTGCTTTATCCGAGTACCGCTGTGCTCGTCTTGAAAGATTCGGGGAGCGCCGCTGCTGACAGGTGAGTTGCGGCGGGGAGCAGGGGAGAGCGGGCGGGAGAGAAGGAGAGAAAGATCTCCCCTCCGTTCCTCCCGGCTCTCCCCTGCAGCTCCCCGCTCCGTGCCGGCACCCGAATCTTTCAAGACAAGCACAGCGGTACTCGGATAAAGCACATTACTCGGACGAGTAGTGCTTATCCGAGTACGTTCGCTCATCTCTAGTAGGCAGTTATAAGACAGTGCAGCAGGGGATGCTGTGTCAGACTGCTGTATCCACATTCCTGAGAGCTAGAATATTTAGAGATTTAGCAGTAAAAAGTAATGGATGGTAGGGAGTTTGTTGCATGCTGACTGGAAGTTCCAGAGCGCACATATAAAGGAGTCAGGGAAGGGTAGACATGGGCCAGTATTTGGGCTTTAGGGGTGTCTAAGTGAGGCAGATAGGGGGTAATAATTGGGAGCAGTGGAGGGTGGGCCAGGATTGGGAGAGATATCCCCAGCTGCTAGTAGCTGCAGGATAGCGAGGGTGAGCAGATGGTTAGGAGATCTTTGAGGGCGACTGTTATGTTTGTCAGTGGCATTAGGGGGTTTGAGGCTTAGTAAGAAAGTAAAGGGTGCATGTGAACTGTGCATGGGTGAGGATAGGAGAGAGGGGCTGATGTGAATAGAATGCCCCAGAGGTGGGCGTTGGAAATGGGTTCTCTAACCAACAGCAAAGATGAGGATAGAGGTGGAAGCATTAGTGGTAGTTGTGAAGTACAGGGCATTTAGGCAAAGTTTGTGGCCTACCTGTCTCCTGTCCTGTTGAACTGCTATTCCAAACTGCGTGACACACTTGATCCAGCTCACACGTTAGACAGCTCAAACATGTGTGGCCACCATGCTTACACTGATTTTATAATGCATGATAGGATACAACAGGGATACAGCTGAGAGTGGATATTTAAGTTACATTGGCTAGGCAGCTGGAGTTAGCATTGCAAACCTACTGACCAAAAAGGGGAGGGGGGGAATTTATTGGTCTTCTTAGATAAAGCAAACATCTCCAACAAGGCTGAGTGAAGATGCTATTGGTGGAGGTAAATGGCAGAAATGACTAAAGAGCAAAGTTTAATTTAGCCAGGAGAACATACCATATGCAAACACAGTAAAATTGCAGTATGCACAGGTCACAGCACAACAGCACCACAGAGGAATTTAGCAGAGTAGTTTAGCAGGGTAGGTTCAGCTTGAAATGGGATAATGCAGGAACACGTACCATATGCAAACTCTTTTCTTCTGCTTTAAGCATTGTTGCACTCAAAAACCCAGAATTTTTTATTTTTCCGTGGACACACCTGTGTAAAGGCTTGATTTTTTGCTGGACAAGTTGTACTTAGCATTTGGGGGCACATATGACTTTTTGGGTCCCTTTTATTGCATTTTTTGAAGGCAAAACGAACAAAAAAGCATTTTGGCTCTTTTTTTTGCTTTCTGTTCTATAGTGTTTGCTACGTGAGATAAAAATGAGTGTTCATTTCATTCTATTGGTGATCACAGATGTGGCAATACCAAGTGCATGAGTTAATTCTAGAGATTAGCAAGCATACTTGCTAAGGGCAATTGCTCAAACGAGCATTGCCCTTAGCGAGTACCTGCCCGCTCGGGAGCAAAGATTCGGCTGCCAGCGGTGGGCGGGGAGTGGCGGGGGAGAGCGGGGAGGAACGGAGCGGAGATCTCTCTCTCTCCTCCCTGCCCCCCCCCGCTCATGGCCGCGACTCACCTGTCACCCGCACCGGCAACCGAACCTTTTCTTCCGAGCGGTGAGATACTCGCTCATCTCTAGTTAATTCCCTTAAAAATATGCACAGAAAAAGTGTTTTTTTTTTCCACCTTTTTGTATGTTCCTCTAGGGTACCTAAACCTGCAATCCTATCATTCCTCAGATAATACACTGCAGCACTTCTGTATTGCAGTGTATTATCAGTTTTCATACCTATGAAAAGCCATGACAGATCCAGAGGCCATAGCCTAGCTGGCAGAGGGCTGATGACGTCACAGAGGGGACTCTCCCTCTGTTAATCAAGTACATGCTGCAGTCAACATTGAATGCGTCATATAAGGGATAAATGGCAGGGATCGTAATTCTCAACAATCCCTGCCATTGCAGCGGGACACTAGCTGTTACGGTAGTTATATCCGGCTCCCACTGTGAATGGCAGAGACTTCGCTCCTGAGCTCGTGCCAGTTACATGTCATACATGTACAGAATTTCACAGGAACCCCTTTGTGGGAAAGGGTTAAACAACTATGTATTTCAGAAATTCACACTACAGTCCCTTTAAGAAGAAGCTGGCAGTATAAATACAAACACGGGCATCGAACGTACAACCATTGACTTTTTTTCCATCATCATTGTGCAGTCTGTCCTGCCAACTTCTAAACTATTCCGGTAAGGCCAATGTGAAACTTTTAGAAGAGCTCTGTTGTACTTCTGACCTTGTTTACATTTACCTTTTTGCATTTTTTTTTCCTCGGTGTTATGAGGATTTGGTTTTCTATTTGCTAAAGCTTGTGGTTTATTGACCGTAATAAAGTGTTCTGCCTTTCATACTGGAAAGGTGTGTTCAGAATGATTTTCCTTTAGCTATGATTTAAAAAGCTAAATAGAAAAAGAATGCTCCACGTCATGCAGTCAGATCCGCTGACAGGCAGACATTTTTGTCTTTTTAAAGAGTACAAAAGCCCTTCAAAAGAGTTAAAAGTACAAAGCACTCTTTTTAGGTGAACACCAGTAGAAATATATGCCGGATAAACAGAAAAAGGAAAAAAAGTTATCATTTGCTTACAATCCTTATTTTTACACATAATAAAAAAAAACGGATAGCGGCAAAAGGCTGTTATAAAATGACAGTTTGCTATTGATTGTCAATGTAATCATTGACACAGAAAAAAAATTACATCCATTCCCGCTAATTGATTGTTTCTGAAAAACCAGCAGTTTCTAGGTTATTCTGAACGCTAATATTAGTTTTCTATAAATAAGCTAAAGAGTACTGAGAGGAGACTGAGAATCCAATTGGGTCTCATCATTACAATTCAACAAATGAAGCACAACTCAATACACTCAGATCAAAAAGGCTTTCTTGGGCAAAAACTAAACAATAAGAATATAAAAAAAAAAAAACGTTTTCATCTTAAGGCATGCTAAGCCATGTAAAATCCTAACCATAGATGTATCCCTGGGTACCGTGGAAAGTATTTGACAAGGTTTTATGAATGTACTCTTTTCACACACTACAAAAGTAGACTGGTTCAATAATGTAGACGAAAAACACTGCGGCAAGTTTTTTGAAGATAAAAGTTAAATGCCAGCAGAGTTCCGTTTCAAGTGCTTCCAAACTTTTCCTTTTGAAAGTTTTAAAGCCTCTAACCTTGTTGTTTGCTGGTTCAGTCCTCTGAAACCTTATTCCTCTTGATGAGAGCTTATTATGACTTTCTTTCAACTGATTAATACTTGGGAAGATGCGCCTTTTTTCCCTTTGGTAAAGTAAATGAAGCTGATTGCCTTAAAGGTGTTATTGTGTCTCCTTCAAACCCGCAAGGTTTTTACAGAATAAAATCTACTAAGAATACATTTGCCAGAGGGAAAAAATGTGATTTTGTAACAGAATAGTTGTGAATTTTTATGCAGCTCAAACATCAGCAAAAATAAAAAGCAACAACCTTGAATATAATAGTAAAATTGAATATGAAGGATTTCTGTTACACTTTAGTTCTGTTCTAATAGTGTCACCAGTGATACGTCAATTTCCCTACAGGAGATTAGGACTGTATACTTAGGTCTTTCTTAATAAGAAACTTCACGCCAATCTCAAAAATTTATCCCAAGCTGCACCGTTTCTCCGGAATGTGCTACCCCGGACAATTACGTTAATCCCTGGCACCCACAGTTTTAAGCATGCCCTAAAAATATTTTTATTTAGGGAGGCTTATCAAATCCCCATGCCACTTCTTCACACACATCCTGCTTGAAAAACTGTAATAGCCATTATGGACGAAAATGTGTATGTTCACCAGATGATTGTTAATTCAATGCTTGCTCAATCATCAATAGAGATGAGCGAACATGCTCGTTTAGAGCAATTACTCGATCAAGCATCACTTTTTTCAAGTAACTGCCTAATTCGGCAAAAAGATTCGGGGGGCGCCGGGGGTGAGCGGGGAGTTGCGTTGGGGAGTGGGGGGGGGGGGAGAGAGAGAACTCCCCCCTGTTCCCCCCTGCTACCCCCCGAATCTTTTCGCCCCAGTAGGCAGTTACTCGAAAAAAGCGATGCTCGATCGAGTAATTGTCCTAAACGAGCACGTTGGCTCATCTCTAATCATCAACCTACTTACTATCTAACATGTATGGCTACCTCTAGGCTCCAGATGTGATAAGAACCTATTTCCCCCCCCCCCCCTTTCTAGTTACACCACTGATTATCTTCAGACACTGTCATCTTTAGGTAATCCTAGTCATGACCCGACTCTTAGCCAAACTGGAATTTTATTTCTGTGTAGGCAGGAGATAACTGAAAGATAAATCTAAGGCCATTTATCTCAGGAAACCAATGACCTTGGATGGCTTTAACTCCTTAAAGATCAAGCACCATAAGTTTATGGCACTTGGTCCTGGGCTTTTAATCCCACCCGATTGCAGAAATACAGCGCAGGATTAAGGCCTCTGCTCCTGCAATAAAGCAGAAGTAGGTTGGCTTCTCAGCTGTTATTCACAGCTGAAAACCTGGAGGAGAAGGGAGAAGCGGTTTTTAACCACTTCTGCCTTCTCCTTTCTCCAGTACATAGTGCTGAATGAGCGCTATGCACTAAAAAGTGAAGCTGGAAGTGCTTCTTCCTTTACACGAGCCAGTGGTCATGTGACTACTGGGATCCCCTGACACAGCAGTGCTGAAGGGTCCTAGCAGACCCTGATTAACTTTATTAGTGACTATTGTCAGTACATGCAGATGTTTTCCAGTGTAACTGGGTCTACTATGGATGTCCCAGCTACAGTGAAAAAGTGTCAAATAAAAAAAAACCCTGTGAATGACCTCCATAGTAAATAGTTACATAAATAAATAGGAAAAAATTATGGAAAAAATTAAAATCTCTCAAAATCTTACTGTAGCTAGAATCCCATGTTGCAGAAATCATGTAGACTTTCTTGACCTGCATACTTAGGTCAGTGTTTTCTAAAGTTGGCCACACACATACCATAGAATAAAATCAGCCAATTTTGATCTTTCCGGCCAACCATCATTCCAATATTATAACAAGCGATGGTGGTGGCTGGCCGCAGACTACCATCCACCAGAGCAGGAAACAGTGCTCAGTCATATTAAATTTTTGTCAACTTTAGTTGGCTAAAGCTAGACGAATATAGCATGATAGGCTGATTTATGGCCAACCATTTGCCAATCTATGCAAGCCCACTTTATTCATATACATTGCTTTTAAGAAACAAGGTCCACGATCTGCCAGTTTAGTTGAGCATGTTGATGGTGGGATCATTCATAGGTACTGGTGTAATATGTCTCCACCAGAAGTATGGGTGGAGACATGGGTTGGCCAGGCTTAGTTACAGGGGACGAGCAGGTCACTCTCACAGCTGTGGATTGGCTTGTTGCCTCGCTGACCGCTCCCCAGAGACACATGTACTGTCTCTCCCCGTTGACAGCTCACACATTTCCTCGCCCTCCTACTCCTGGTCCTAATGCTGCCATCTCCGCTGCTGGCCCTGCTGTCACTCTCCCCGCTGGTCTTCCTGCCCCAACTGTCACTTTCCCCGCCGGGCTCCCATCTCACCTCCTGGTGCCACTGTACCGACCCCACTGTCACTCTCCACCCCTTACCCCCTTGCCGGCCACCCATGTCCACATCCGACCCCCACTGTCACTTTCCCTGGTGGCAGCAGGGGGCTACCATCTGGAGGGGCCAGGGCTAAAGATGGGACAGCCCTCCACAAAACAGCAGCAGCAGCCAATTGTCAGCCAGCAAGCAACTGGCTGGCCGGGAGGAAGAGCGCCATTTGTGGCACACTGCCAGTCGGCCGGAGGGAGCAGCATGCAGGAGCTGAGGGTCCGGGGCTGAAGACGGCACAGCCGCACAAAGCAGGAGCCTGTCACCCAGTGCAAGTAACAGTGGGGATGGGACAGGACACAACAGAAACCAAAAGCCAATCAGCAGCTAGGAGCGTGACCGGGGCATTACCTCCAGCTCTGCCTAGTCAACCCCTAGCTTCCGGTGTCGACATATGACACCAGTACCTCATTCATACACACGATCTGATGTATGATTGATCAACTGCATTCTGAGCAATCCAGATGTCATGTTTATGAAACCTTTTTATATGTGGCTCTTCAGCTATTGAAAAACTAAGCCTCCTACCATTCTCTAACAACTGATAGCCACAGTTTGGATAGCATTTCTAATACATAAAGTAACTCCCACCATTGGCAGATCTTTTTCTCTACAGAACTAGGCATACTATAAGACACCCATGTAATCCAATACAGGACCTCATTATCTGTAGTCGGTATGGCTTTGCTGATTAATGACTTCCTTTATAACCGTGTACAACAAGTGAAGGTTGTAGAACATTATCCAACTGAAGTAATTCTTCATTGTTTCTTAACTAATCGCATAAACAGTATATCGCATAAACATTTTATCAGTGGAAAGTTTCCTTTAGGATAATCCATATATAAATTATATCAAGCATGAACATATGTTGATGTGCATTAATGAGACATTACCCCTTCTTCATCTGGCAGACATACCATTGAGATATGTTCACCAGAGGATAAAACCTGTAATAGAGAATCAAACTGAACTGCTTGAAATGAATCTGAGCTGCATTAATGCAGTATACATGGTCAACACAGAAAATCGTATTCAGGGTATGTGTGTGAAGCTACTTGTTTCAGTGCTAAAATAATCAAAGAGAATCAATTTGAGATGAATTAGCATAACAAATAATTTCTGACTGTAAAGGATAAAGAAAAATGCAGAACTTGAAACAAAAAAGTGAAATTTACTATCTTACAGAAAGTGTCCTAAACGACTGCCATTAGCAGCTATACAAAGATGTTCATGGTTGAGTGTGACGGAATGGACAGTATGTAGCCTTTCCGTGGTCACTGTTTCACAAGCTCATATTCGTCTCTTCAGTTTGCCAACATCATGAAGTGCTGCTGGGTATCCATTATAGATATCTCTCCAGGTATAAATTGGAGTGCCATCGTGCTGATAAACTCATTGACAATGCGTCAATGGCATGTTATTGAGCCTTCCATTCACTGTGTGATTGTCACAGGACCCTTTAGTTGACTGAATTATTTAATTTCACTGATTGCATGAATTCATTCGTGGCATTTTTTTAATTGCCACCAATGAATAAATGCATTGTTAGGCTAATTTGTCCTAAATGGATTCCCTTCAGTTATTTTTAGGACTGGAAGAAGCAGCTTCACTCACCTACCTGCATGCAGAACTGGAAAAAATCTACTTTGCCCATGGATAGGTATTTCTGCAGACACACTGTAGAGAGATGTCAGTTTAGAGCCCTTCCAGGGTGAAGTCCAGCAGTGTCTTGGGCAAAATGGGTGTGGCTTATATAAAAGGGTGTGGCTAAATATATTTTGGACCCCCTATATTAATATGAAACCCAAGATCAGATCCTTATATTAATATCAGACCGCAAAACAAACCTTTTAAATATATTTGAACTCCCCATATTTATATCACACATCTAACTTAACCCTTTGCAATCCAATTTTGGATTCAGGCTTTCCTAGGGGTTTTTCTCTTTCTGCTATTATACAATGGCGCTACCTGCTGGCTAGTGCCAAAACTGCGGTATTGGACATGCTGGAGAGGCACCCAGCAACAGAGTGGCCAGTAATATACAGTAAGAATACCCTGCCGGACGTCTTCCGACATCAGAAGCTGTACAGCCTTCAATCAGAATGTCTTTAGATGTCAGACAGTGGATTGAAAAAGGTTAAATCAAACCCCAGACCAGACCCCCCATATATAGTTGGATCCCAGACCTCCTTCATTAATTTCAGACCCCAGATCAGACAACAAAGTAATATTCAGCCACTAGAAGAGGCAATATATATATATTTACTCTTTCCATTCCTGGCTCTTAGGGTCCATTTTGCATTGGATGATTTTCAGGCATTTAAGCGTCTGAGAGTCGTCCCAGGAATAATTATTGCTCCTGTGTTTTTACGCAGAAATGAGGATCGCTCAGTGAATGGAGGCAGAGATGGCTGGAGATCGCTCTGGTTGCTCACCTCCATTCACAGTAAACAGGCAGTTGTTCATAGATGAATCCCTTCCTGTTCACACAGGCCAATTGTCATTTGATTTTTATACCTGCAGAAACTGAACGATGAATGAATTATCATTAGTCATTCAGTCGCTGACAATATTCACATTGAGCACTTTTTTAACTCTGGGCCCTGCTGTACTCCGTCTTGATGCCGTCCATCATCAGAATGATGTATGTATCTGCACCTGGATGGAGTCAAGATCCAGTGCTGCAGTGTCGTGAGCTGAACAAAAGTCTGCAGGGAGGAGAGTATGCAGGCTGCACTTTATTGTATTCATCCAATAGATAATGGCTGATTTAGTTTTTCTTTTGCTGTGCTTGGGCCCTATGTTTGGCCTCCCTCTCTAGAAATAGGGTGAAAACTATATGTTACAGAGTGACTGAGGGAGGGAGGCAAAAAACAGGTGAGGTCCTGTAAAACTGGATGAGTTGACATGTCTGCATGTGCAGATGCAACACATTTTACCTTGCTTGTTATCACGGCACAGAAAGTTGTGTTATTCTGCGTTTAGACTCAATGATTATCCAGAAAACCATTCAAATATGTGAAACTGAATGATATCGTTCAGTTGAAATGCAAACCAATGACGAATAAGAAACGTGCGGTTCTCGTTAGTCATTCAGGTTCAGCTGGCATAAAAACCAGTGCCAGCTCTTGCACTTTGGACACTGATCGTTCAGTGTTTCATATAAGAATATAAAAAGAAAAACGTTTGGTACGGTGTTAGCCAGTAGAGCAAAATGGAATTGTTCTCAGTGAGAGAAACCAAGTAATCTTGTAGATATGATACCTTTTAATGGCTAACAAAAATGCATGATGTTACAGCGAGCTTTCCAACCTACTAAGGGTTCTTCTTCAGGCTTGATTGGCCTGAAGAAGAACCCTATGTAGATTTGAAAGCTCGCTATAACATCATGTCTTTTTGATAGCCATTGAAAGGTATCATATCTACAAGATTACTTGGTTTCTCTTGCTGAGGACAATCACATAGGAATGTGAAATACTGAACGATTACTGATCAAGAACTGCACGATTTTCAACGAGAATTGTGCAATCTAAACATGTTGTCCGATCACGTGTAGTTCTCGTCCCGTGCAAAATGAACCTCATTTTAACCCATGCTATTGTTCTCTTATCTTAACACATCAAAACCCATCTTAAGGTAATTCTAAAGTATAAACAAAGCATCCTGATAACATGGCAGGTTAATAATCAGAACCTGGTAAGAGTCAAGTTAAAGAAAGACCCATCTGCACATGTGTAGAATGGAAACTTGACCTGGTGCACTTCCATCATGTGCTACACTTCGTCTCGGGCAATGTCCTGTATACTCTGTCAACACATTTACACTTGCTCTGTCTTGTACATAAAAAGGCCCTCAAGAATGTAATTCTGCGAGTGCACAATATTTCAAGCGGTTTGTTGTGGAGGGGAAATAAAACACTCTGAAAGGACCTGCTTTGTTGATGCAGCCTTCAGTAGTTAAATAGGGACTTCCAAAACATTTAGGAATAATATTCTGCCCACTCCACTCCTAGAAAAGTGGTACTGGCACTATGCATGATAAAGCACTTGGAGTGAACTGCTATCAAGCAATGTGGTTATTATCAGAGATCAAAAGCTACTTCACATTTGATAAGTCTGAAGCTCTGATTGTAGAACACAAGTTGCCAGGGCAACCAACCTAAAGCATTCCAAGTTGGGAGACGTAAGCTTTCCTTTGGCAGGCATTCTTTCAGTCCCGGTCACAAGTCTTAATTGAAGCCCAGTGTGAATGCGTATAACCACCCACATATCATACCAATAAAAACTGACCTTCCTACCCCAATATTCTAGAAACATTAACCCATTAAATTAGAACAGTTAATTAAGACGTTCAACTACTCCATCTCGCCTAAACGGCCAATTACTTATAATCATGGTTTGCCAAACAAGCAAAAACATCTTACATCATCTATGCTATGAACCAAGATAATCTTCTGCATCAAATTAGAAATGGCGATAAGAATAATTTACAAAAGTCATTACATCATTCAGAGTGTTAAATTACCGTCTTAGCCGGTCTTGTAAATGGGGACAATTATTTTCATGTCACAGGGATAAAATAATTGCATTCATATCAATGGATCTGCTTCTGAACATATTTGGATGGAAATCTTTCGGATGACAAAGGCGCGAGTGACATCAGAGAGGGCTAATAATGGAATATGTGACTTTGTGTCTGCATTTGGTAAACACCGTCTAGTGACTATGATATGATTGCTGCTCTGTAATTATTTGGCATGGTATGTTTTCCGCTGTAATTCACAGAAAAAATAATGAGATGGCCTTTTATTAGGTTTTTTTTTTGCTATTGTGAGTCAACTATTCGGTAGCAGTTGTGTAGGTGTGCCTCTTATAGAGAATTAGCTTTGTGTATTTTGGGGCTAATCTTCTCTAATCAGGTGTTTTAGATTGGTTTTAGTATGGTATGTTGTAAATTAGCAGAAATAGCCATATACTTGGCACCATCTCAATTCTATCAAAATATTTTAGTTAGAATTATTAGATCTACCGTACCATCTGGATGTACTGAAAATGCAACGCACAAGAGTTTACGTACGATGGTGGAAGACCATGAAGCCGATATGGGGCCCTTAGAGAGATGGAGAACAGCTATGCTTCATTTCATCTCTTGTCCTATTGAGTGGTGGGATTTTTTGTAGGATTTCCTATCCAGAGGATCGGCATTGTTAGAAAACAATAGGTGGGGGAACTGACCTAAAGGTGTCGATAAGGAAAGTGAACATCAAGCCCTTCTGTCCTATGCAGAAAAGGCAAGGATCATAAAGGTGCCCATACACCTTTAACCCCTTAAGGATCAGACACTTTTTAGTGATTTCACCCATGTGGTGGCTTAACTGCCGTATTTTTTTTCTTTTGCTGCGTTTTCTGTGGCATATAGGGTTTTTTTGAGAGAGGAGAGAGAGAATTGTTTTTTAAATTACTATATTTATGCTAAAATAAAGTATTAGAATAGGTTCCTTATTTTGTTTTGGACGTTTTAAGATATGATATGTATGGTTTCGGATTACAGGGCACATATTGCGAGGGTTTTGGTTCGCTTCGGTTTTGGGTCATTTTCTTTTTTATGTATATTTTTCTATTTTATTCTGTAATTTTTTCTTACTTATTTTTATAACTATTTTTTTTACTATCTATGTCCCCCATGACATCATATAAGACCTCTGGGGCACATTCACGTGTTTTTTTTTTTTATTACGTACTTCTGTAGTTTGGAACCCCAGTTACAGAGGAAAAGATTCCCCTGTAGTGACAATAGTCATTGGCAGAGTTGATCAGGTTTTGCTAGACCCCTGCAGCTCTGCTGTGCCAGGGGATCATGTCGGTCACGTGAACGCTGGCTCCTGTATTGGAAGAAACAGTTCCACTTTCACTTTTCAGTACATAGCACTCATTAAGCACTTTGTACCTGGGAAAGGAGAAGGCAAAAGTGGTTAAAAAACACTTCTCCCTTCTCCTCCGGGTTCTCAGCTGTGACTAACAGCCTGACCTGCTTCTACTTGATTGCAGGAGCAGAGACTTTAATTCCATGCCATATTTTTGGTTTTGGGCAGGATTAAAGCCCAAGACCAAGCTTACGGCACTTGGTCCTTAATGGGTTAACACCTATCAGATGAATGCTCTTTTATTGCACAGTTTTTTCCCTGCTTCCCCATACACATGCCCCATTAAGTATTTGCTCTTCTACTCATCCTGTTCTTGAATTGTTTTAAGTGCAAATTAATCACATAATGTCTGTGCCTTTTTTATATGGATGCTTGCGTGTGTGTGTGTATATGTGTATATATATATATATATATATAAAAATAAATAAAATAAATCATGGTATTTGTATAGCGCCAACTTATTCCGCAGCGCTTTCAGGTAATTATTACTTAATTACCCCCCACCAAGCTGGGTTCTCATTTTACCGACCTCGGAAGGATGGAATATATATATATATATATATATATATATATATATATATATATATACACCTACACCTCTTTGGATGTATTCCATTTAAGCTCGAGGAAGAACCCTGAGTAGGTTTGAAAGTTTGCTATAACAGCATGTATTTTTGTTAGCCATTAAAGGGGTTCTGACATGAATAAGGTTTTTATGCTTTAACAGCCATTGTTCCCTGGTCTGCCTAATGGACACAGGGAACCCACGATTTAATGCCTGTTAAAGCATAAAAACATAATACTTACCTTGTCTCCTGTTGTTGTTGACATCGGGGGGGGGGGTCGTCTCCCAGCAGGCGCTGTTCTTCCTCTTCTTCCTCCACGAGCCGCCCTGCTCCGGGATCGCGCGCATGCGCAGTGGAGAGGTGCCCTCTGACAGGAGTCAGGACGGGCAGCGTCTCCACTGCGCACGCGCAGAATCTTGGAGTTCAGCCAGGACGGATGGGCCATCCACAGCAAGCACTGCTTGTGACGTGCTTGCTGTGGGCGGCCCGTCAGTTCACCTCGGAAGTGGCTGACGAATGGAGCAGAGCAGGAAACGGTCATTTTGACCGCTCCTGCTCTGCTTCTACAAGCCACAGAAGAAGATGCCGGCTGGAGGGGACATGCCTGGCGATCGGTCCTGGCCAGGCAAGGTGAGTAATTTTTTTCTTTTTTTTTAATGTCAGAACCCCTTTAAAAGGTATATCGACAAGATTACTTGGTTTCCCTTACTGAGAACAATCACATAGTGTCCTTTATTATACATGTAACTTTTTTGTTTTGACCAGCTGCAAGATCTCCAGCCCTCCTTGCAGGTGCACATGGGTGGTGCGCATCAAAAGTTCTTTCTGGACTATAAACTACTCACATGTGTTTGCGCTACTGCTCAATGTGAATGTGTGGGATTTTCATCGGAAGGGAAGAAAAAGGCGAGTGGGCAGTGTCGAAAACAGTTTGAAGGGCTGGGTTTGGACTGGCTCAAAAGAGCTATGGGACTAAATTATATTATCAGGAAGGGAATGCAAAATACCAAATTCTGAGAGTAATGGCAAGTTCATACACATTACTAATGACTGCTCTGTGATGATCATGGCAGTGGCTATACAGTGATACGTGCAGTTTAACATGCAAAATCATGCTGACAGGTTCCCTTTAAGTTAACAAAAAATGTGCAACTTTACCCAAAATGTTGTGAACAGGAAAAGGACCCTACAATACAAGCCACCACCATGATTTTCTGCATTTTCCCGGTTATACAGCTAATTTGTGAATTATATAATACAGCTGCTGAACCAATTATGTCCTGTCAGATGTGAATCTTAGTGCTACAGTTGCAATTTCCCTTTTGTGCCAAAATCTGATTGTGCCTTGCAATTTGTTTCAAGTAAGGAAAACATTTTCAAAGGAAAATTACGTTTCTTTCGAAAGTGCATTTTAGCAAGAATATACTTGGTGTTGAAATGCTTTCCGTTCTGAACTGTGATTATATCAAAACCTATGAGGACCTTCAAGTGTTTTTTTTATATATTAAAACTCTACTTGTGGTTTTATTTCAACACTGTGGCTCTTGTTCTAATGCCTAATATAAAATCCCATAGGTGTCTCAGTAAAGACTTGTGTTTTAAATTCTTCCTACAGCATCAGGCCTGAAATGATTCCCACCTTAACCAAAACATTTAATTAAAAGGTTAAGTTCAGTAAGTTATGATGACACCCCTCTCGACTCACCTTACAGGCCTCTCACTAGCCAAGCCAGGATCCTACTGCTCACTGATAAGGGGGAAAAACCCTGAAACAGCTGTCTGTGTATGGATTCTGGCTTGGTTTTCAGTTCCAAATCATTGCTCCACAGACCTGTATAAAGGGTCAGACATTGTTTTGCTGGAATGCTGCCATGCAATAGGTGGTGCTGCAGAGGTATTGTTCCATCTTCCTTATTTGAATATATTTTCAAGAGAAGCATACATGGCCTTCTAAGTCTCCTCACTCAACTCCTAGGTGTCTCCACACAGCTTCTAGGTGCTCTCCTTAAGGAGTAATGAAACCCTTCTCGACCCCTGTCATAGGCCTCTCACTAGCTAAACCAGTATCCTACAGCACACTAATGAGGGGCAAAAAACCCCGAAACAGCTGTCTGTGTATAAATCCTGGATTGGTTTTCAATTGCCAATCAAAGACCTGTATAAAGGGATGGAATTGATTTGCATTAATGTTGCTATCTAATAGGTGGCGCTACAGAGGTATCGTTCCATCTTCCTTATTTGCATATATTTTGCAAAGGAGCATGTATGGCATTATAAGTTTCCTCACTCACCTTAAGGAGTGATGATACCCCTCTCACACATTAAAGGGTAAAACACTTGAACACAGAGTTTAATGGGATGTGGAATTTTAGGTTAGCACGGCTACAAGAACAAAGAACCAAGTTGTTGTAAAAGTTCAAATAATTTAAAAACTCTCAAAAACACACTTTGAACAAATAACAGCACCATACAGTAGGCCTTCTATTTCTGCCATTTTACAATGGCGCCATCTGCTGGCTAGAGCCAGTACTGTGGTATGGGACATGCTGGAGAGGCCTCCCGACAACAGAGCGGCCAGCAATATACAGTAAGAATACCCTGCCGGACATATTCCGACATCGGAGCTGTACAGCCGTCAATCAGAACGTCTTCAGACGTCAGACAGTGGATTGGAAAGGGTTAATACCACTAGACAGAGGCGTAACTTGAAGCTCCTGGTCCCTGATGCAAAACTTGTAACAGGGTCCCCAACTATAATGCTTTACTTATAGTACCGGGTTCCCTATATGGAGAAGAGAGGCCTTATGGGCCCCCTAAGGCTCCTGGGCCCGGGCGCAACTGCATCCCCTGCATCCTCTATAGCTACGCTCCTGCCACTAGAGTGTTGAAAAAAAAAAGTGGTTGAAAGAATACCACTATCTATAGTACATCTTGCTAGCTAAAACTGAAGCATGTGCAGTAAAAAAAAAAAAGTATTCAGAAAAGTGCACATCCATAGTAGCGAGGATTGAATATGTAGGCATATAGCAGTATGGAGATTTATGAGAAGGTTAAAGGTTATCGATTCACATTTTTTAGGTACATTGACAGTGTTAGAGAAATTCTGCCATAGAAAGAAGACACAGCACTGACTCTCCATCCCACAGACTGAGTTATTGTTGTATTTTAGGTCGTTTTCAGTACTTGAATGAGTGTTTACTCTGTTTGACCCCCTTCTCTCTGTTCCTCACTAACCATCAATACTGTTATTAAGCTGTATTTATCACCTCTTGGAGGTCCGTTATATGGATTTATTGGTTTTCTCTTCTACTGTTTGTTCTGTGTTCTGTTTTCCCTGTCATCTCATTATCGAGCTTGTGATGCATGGGGTTTTGGAGAATCCTAGATATGTGAAAATCAGTCCTTGTTTCCCTATTTACTGCCGCATGAAGAACACTCAAAAGTCGGCTCAATAGTCTGCCAGGACTCCATGGTAATAATAACAGTGGGATGAATGGTTTCAATTAATTGTTTCTTAATCAATTTGCGCAATAATATCAGCATTTTAATATATAACTAATTTAAGCAATAATATTATTAGCTTGCAGAAAGCGATGAACTGAAGAAGGAATATTCAAGGAAATTTTACCAATTTTCTAGTACTGACTTTTTTTAGTCCCTTGATAGTAAGACAGTAATAGTAACATATTAATTGTTAATATGTAAAAGGGACCGTCCTAATTGTACGATCTCTGGATCTTCCCCATGTAATAAAATAACAAATGGTGATATAATCACCTCTCCCCACTTCTGCTGTGTCCCGTGCCGATGTTCAGTCCTCTGCTCCGGTCTGTTTACAGCTGCAGTCCTGCCCAGTTTATGGGACGTCACAGGTTTTGCAGCCAATAAACGAGCTGCTCTGTTATTGGCTGCAGGCCATGTGACGTCCCGTGAACCAGACAGGACTGCAATTGTAAGCAGAGACTAAACCAGTCTCTGTGGGTTACTATGATTGCGATGACACCAAACTTTATATAGTTTTTTTTAATGTAGAATGGAATACAGTATCTCTTTAAAAAAATGCGTTCTGTTGCTATTTTTGAGCCCCATAGCTTTTTTTTTTGTTGATTGGGGTGTGTAAGACCTTTCTTTATGTGTTGCACAGTGACCTGAAGTTTTTATTAATGCTATTTTGGTATACATCCAACTTTTTGATCGCTTTTTATTGCATTTATTCTTGGAGATGGGGTGACCAAAAAAACCCACAATTTTGGTATTGCATATTTTTTTTCTGACAGTATTCGCCGTATGGGATAAATAATGTGATAGTTTAAATATTTGGAATTTTGTGGACACAATTATATTCCTTTTTAATTTAGCTTTTGGTGAGATGACTGGGAAAAAGTTTTTTTTTTTTTTTAAATATTTTTGGTTTTCTTTTATTAATTAAAAAAAATGTATGTAACTCATTTTGATATTTCTCTTTTGAGCCATCTCAAAGAGGGGCTTGAACTTGTGATTGTTTGATTGCTTATGCAGCATAATACAATACCATAATTTGCACTATGCAGCACTCTGACAGGCAGCCGGTCAAGCTGTGCCAAAGGCAAGCTTTGATAGGCAATCATTCATGCCAGATGTGGGGGCCTTCAGAAAGCCCCAGGCTGCCATGCAATTGAACGACATCTCGGGATCTAATCGTGAGGAGCCTGTTCAGAAGCCCCAAATGCCGATTAGGGTATTTAAATGTCATTGTCAGAATTGACAGCAGTATTTAAAGGGTTGTCAGCCTTGATCGGTGGGAATGCTGATTTCGTCACCCATCTTGGATGCAGCAGATTTGGCTCCTTAGCTGGCTTCATACCTAGACACCTGTGTGCGCCGTACATGTACAGCGCATGTCGGGAAGAGGTTAAATTATTGTTCTCATATCTTAATACAACAAAATCTACTGTAAAGCAATTAAAAGTGTAAATGACACTGACAAATCTATTGAGGCTTACGCTGCACTTTCTATATACAGTCATATGTATAAGCTGCAAAAGACAAACAGTGCAAGATTTTTAATTAAACCCCATTGCGAAAATGATTGTTTGCCCAAAATACAGTCAAGTAAAAAAAATTGCACCACAAAAGGTGTCCGTAGCCTTTAACCATTTTACTGCAGATAAAGAATTTTTTTTTTATGTGGTAGTGAGTAGAGATGAGCGAACGTACTCGGATAAGCACTACTGGTCCGAGTAATGTGCTTTATCGGAGTATCGCTGTGCTCGTCTTGAAAGATTCGGGGCGCTCCGCTGCTGACAGGTGAGTTGCGGCGGGGAGCAGGGGAGAGCGGACGGGAGAGAAGGAGAGAAAGATCTCCCCTCCGTTCCTCCCGGCTCTCCCCTGCAGCTCCCCGCTCCGCGGCGCTCCCCGAATCTTTCAAGATGAGCACAGCGATACTCGGATAAAGAACATTACTCGGACGAGTAGTGCTTATCCGAGTACGCTCGCTCATCTCTAGTAGTGACCTTTGAGGCATGCACTTTAATGGTGCTCCCGCCATGGCAAGCCAGTGTTGTTTCATGGCCTGCAGTTTTTCCGTGGAGTCATAATCAGTAAAATGCCCCGGGTACCTCTTCTATGGTAAGGTATTTCAGTTACTTAGGGTCCTCTCTATAAGTGAGCTCGGTATTACTACAGCATGGATCCACATTGCCATTTTGCATGTCCACAGAAGGTTTTTATTAATCAGTCAAGAAACAATGTCAAACAATAAGGCCTCCTTCCCACGAACGGATTTACGCCGCGTAAATCCGCAGCAAAAATCCGCTGCGTTGCCCCCTGCTATTAGGTTCTATTGAACCTAATAGCACAATGCTCACGATGCGTAATTCCACCGCGGATTTACGCACCGTGAAATCTCCCGTCCTCACCCGCAGCATGTTCTATTTGCCGCGGGTGTACGCGCTGACGGCTTCCATTGCAGTCAATGGAAGCCGTCCGTTCACGCTATCTCTCGCTGCAACCAGCGGAAGATAGCGTGAAAAAACGCTTCCCCGCCTACCGCCGCGCGTCATATGACGCGGGCGGCGCGTCACGTGACACGGCCGCGTCATGTGACGCGGTGGGTGTGTCACATGACGCGACGGCGGTGGGCGGGGAAGCGTCTTCACGTTATCTTCCGCTGGTAAGTATGGGGTCTCTGGGGGGCGCCATGACGGGCTTCACTGCGGAATATTACGCGGCGGAGCCCGTCACGCTCGTGTGAAGCCGGCCTAAGAAAACAAAAACAAAAAAGTTCTTGTTGTTTGACATTGTTTCTTGACTGAAAAACCTTACATGGGCACATGCTAAATAACAATGTGGACACATGCTGTAGTAATACCAGTGAGCTCTTTAGCCTATAAGTAAGGTGACCAGAGGTCCGCGCTTCCCACCAGGACCCCAAGTAAGACAGTCATTTGTCCCGATTTCGGGATGTTGCGGCACCATTCAAGTGATTACTGGCAGGGGTGCCACAGCTCCCCGGCCAGTAATTACTCTGCAGTGCCGTGGCCGGATGCACACATTAATGGCAGTATGTGTATCCGGAATCTTTGTCACCTCCTCCCTTCATTTCTCCTCTTTGGTTCCGCAACAGTTGAGGAGAAGGTAGGAGGCTCTGCTGCGGGTGCACACACTTCTGCTTGCCGGCAGCAGTGCTGAGAGGAGTGTTGGCACTGTAAAGACCAGGAGGAGGTAAGTATAGTTGGGGTCACAACTATTGCTGGGGATTCTGTGGGGGTCAATATTATTGCTGCGGATACTGTGGGGGGTGACTATTACTGCTGGGGATACTGTGGGGGGGTGACTATTATTGCTGGGGATACTTGGGGGGGGTCACTATTGCTGGGGATACTACGGGTGTAACTATTATTGCTGGGGATACTGTGGAGGGTCACTATTATTGCTGGGGATACTGTAGAGGGGTCCCTATTATTGCTAGGGCTACTGTTGGGGGTCACTATTACTGCTGGGGAAGGCACAACAGTGCCGAAACGGCGCATTCATTTGTAATGGGGTAATAAAACGCTTTTATACCTTCATACATCCGTTTATGCTGCCAGTTCATCATTCATATGGACATTTATCTGGAGCCTTTCTGGTTTTTTGGCTCTTAACTGGCTTTTGCATTTTTTGATTGCCTGACCCCGGTAAGGGATTATTTAGTGCTGTTGGTGGGACTGACTTCATCCTCTAGTAAATGCTGTGGAATGTCTGCAGTGTAAATTTTCGCAGCTAAAAAAACATCAAAGTCTGTACCATTGGTGCAGATTTTGACTAAAAATCAGCTGCAGATACGCAGCGGCGCTCCACCTCACCTCCTCTGAGGGCTTCCCTTTGTCAGCGCTCCCCAGCATCCAGTGACCAGTGGCCTGGTCAGGTGCAACGCCGCTTGGCAGATGATGCCACTACAGACCTCTGGGAACTGGAAGCTAGGGAGTGATAACAGCAGGAAGCCTATTGAGAAGGTGAGGGAAATGCCACATGGTATGAAATCAGCAGCGGATATACAGCTGATTTCCAGTCAAAATCTGCACCTATGGTACAGCTTTTGACTGTTTTTTGGATGCAGTAATGCTGCAGAATTTGTATCCTGTCTTTTTTTTTAACTGGCCCTGTACTTTTTATAATGACAGAGTTAAAAATCATATGTTGTGATAAGCCCCGCCCCTGACCACACCCCTTTGTCTAGCTTTGACCTTGGGAAAATCTGGTCACCTTACTATAAGAGAAGGCAGAGGTGTGGAGATGCTCTAATGTTCTCATAGGCGGAGCAAGGGGCAATAAATGTAGTGTAGTGGGTGCCAAATGTTGGTAGGTGACAGAGACAGGAGTTGACACACTATGAGGTTGGAGGAAAGGTGACAGAGACAGGAGTTGACACACTTTGAGGATGGAGGAAAGGCTCGAGACTAAAGGACCAGTCATATAGTCAGCAAGCCACAGCCAGAGAGAAAGAGTAAGTAAGAGGAACTGTAAATGTGCAAGAGAAGTGGAACTCGGAGACATAGATCCTCTTTTAAGGAAAATAGTGAAAGCCTCAAAAGGAAGCCACCAGTCAATTAGTGTGCAGTTTTTTTTTGTTTTTTTTTAACATTCAATTTTTACTGAAAATAATGAACAAAAATCAGAACCTCATTAAATTAGTCATCTCAGTTCTTCTTATACAGAGGTTATGTTGTGCAACATAAACATGATAGAACTAGAAAACAAACAAAAAAACAACTAAAACCTTTTGGATCAAGTCAACGATCAACACATTGAAGAAAAGAAAACAGGAGGGAAGGACAGTCAGAGCAGATAGGATTTCGACATGTAGCAGAAATTACTTTGGATCCAGATATCCCAATTCTACACACATTTTCCTTTTCTGTTAGATACGCAGAGGTAAGCATGCCCTTTTAGCATACCATGCTGATCTCAGTTACATCATTGAGGAACATTTAGGTATCGTGGTCCTGCGAAAAGATCTTGATCTTCAAGTCAAGTAGTCCTGTTAAAAAGAAAAAAGCGGTCTTGCAACTTTCCTATTTTGTGGCCTAGGCTTCTTGGGTACAACTGTATGCTATGAGAGTGAAGGAAGAGCTCAGTATGCCGAGCACTGCACCAAAGCCCACACACTCAGCACGCAGAGTCTAAAAGACGCCAAAAACACAGGCTAGACAGACAATTTCTGGCGGCAGTATATGCAATATGCATCTAGCAGCTGCCTAAGCAGTGACTCATATAGGGCTCTAGACGTATCCTAACCCTACACCAATGCTGTAGGTCAGTCGCTGTGCAGTCTATTGCACTGGGATTTGGTTGGTAAACATATATTCCTAATATAAAGGACCCTGCTTCATTTTCCCGTAAATCACTGCTGTCTCTTGTTGATTGATGAGCTGATATTAAGAGGAAAAAGATGGCACTCTACCCACTCCGCTGATGAGAAGAGACAATGGCAAGCAGATCTTTAATACTTAACTCACGGTTTTCTCTTCCTGCGTCTATAAATTGGCTGTTGTGCGCGATTGTCTATGCTGTTTTATTCCTTTGTGTCACCATAATACTCATCACAGTAGAAGATTTTCCAGCCCTCTTGTAAATTTTAATGTAATCCATAACAGAAATGAGCACATATTTCAGAAATACAACTAACATTTAGAAAAGTAAAATGAGCTACATTGCCGCTGGCTTGGACCGCAGCCCAGTGTTGTGCGGAGGAAATGTAAATTTTTATGTACAGTGTTCACAAGTCTTTTGGTTTTATTTGGATTTTCATTTTTACTGTATTCATTTTCGTGAGGTTAAGTTTTGCAGAGCGTTTTTACTGTGATAATATTTACTCAATTAACTGTACTGGTGTTTTCACATCCATAATTTGTGGAATGGCGTAACTCAATGGGCCCATCATTGCAGTAACTGTCAGTGGTAATTGTATTTTTCTATAGTAGAGAGAATAGAGAAGAGAAGCAAAACAGAACTGACTCAAACTTCTTCAAACAAGTGGATGACATGAGTACTTACAATATGGCTAAACTACAATATCAACATTTGGTGTGTGCAAAAGACTAGACTGAATACCGGAATGTACTGCTGCCTACAGATAAGTAAAATGTCTACAGGAATATGGAAATGTATGTAAATGACGACTAACTCTCAGCTATGCAGATATCACATTGAGGGCTCCTTCAGAGGAATGTATGCGCAAATACACTGGCCTAACGTATTTGCGTAGTGAACGAAATTGATTTGTGCGCGTGTCTGCTCAAAGTACTGTATATAGTCCTGATTTAAAAGGCTATTTGCCTAATGAAGTCCAGTTGTGGTACTTTTGCGCAGTGTTTCATGCATGCCCTTGAGTATTTGGGGCTCTTGGGTGCACAAATCCGCAGGAAAATAGAGTAGGTCCTATGTTTTTGTGCGTGCATGAAATGCGTGCAAAAAAAAAAGCGTTAATGAGAAAACTCATTGACATCAGTGGGTTCTGTTCTCTGCGTATCATGCATGCTAATTCCGGTCACGCAATGCGCAGCACAAAAAGAACCGTCTGAAGAAGACCTGATATGGAGGTGAAATTTTGAGTCTTGGGGGGGGGGGGGGGGGGCAAAACCACACCTAGAAGAGTGGCTTTATTTTTAGAAGAAAGCCCTCACAGTTTTCTAATACTGGACAACTCTTTTAAAGGGGTTGTCTTTTTTTTTAGAAGGGTCCTCCCAAGATATAATGATCCCCCAGCTGTTAAACCGACCCTCTGGGCCTGGAGAGAAAAAGATAGTTGTATCGCTTCTCTGACTACTTGATGCACACTATATACTACTATGCATCGGTAGACTAAGATATTACGTGCTGCTCTGATTGGCCAGCACTGCTCATGGGGACAGCATTGGTCAATCAAAGCAGGTGTAACGTATTAGACTAATGATGCATACTAATGAGTCAGAAAAGCAGTGCGACCATCTTTGTTTCTCCAGGCCCGGAGGGTCACTAACTGTAATTTGTGGGGTAACCTTGCAGCAATTCTTCTGCTATGCCGATATGGGTTGCATCAAGTGTAGAGAAAGAGAGTAGAAAGAACTTATAGGCAGAATCTGCAGGGGAAGGGGAAATGATCATAGAGACAGCATCACTGTAGAGAGTGTGCAGAATCTGCAGAGAATGGGGGGTGGGGGTGGGGGGTGGTAGAGACAGCAATAGTGTATGGAGAACACTCTGCAGGGCGCAGGGGAAGCAGTACAGGAATAAAGAAAACTGTTTTGAATGTACTGTGTACAACAAAATAATCTTGCAGATATGATACCTTTCAATGGATAACAAAAAGGAATGTTACAATATGCTTATGAAACTGAGCATCAGAGTCTGAAAATTAATGAAGGAATGAAGAGTTTCTTGAAACTTACTGCAACTTTTAAAAACTCACGATAATCACCAACAAGTGTGAAAATATTTTTTTCTTGTCAAAGGTGTCCGTAGCCTTTAAATACATGAGGCATTCCCCTTAAAACATACCAGGTTATCTGCTGAGTATTTTTGACAGTTTTAAAGTGTACCTAACTTTTCAGAATCAGCTACAATGTGTGTACACGAGAAATACCTATTTCTGGCCATTAAATGACTTGCATCTTGCCTATTTCCCCATTTTACCTCTCTGCAGGGTGTACCTGTGATTCTTAGTTCTCTCAGGATTGGCAGGAAGGAACCTGGCTGCTTTGCTGTGTTCCATATATTGGGGCACAGGGAACTTTCTAACCTGGTGTCTCACTGTCTGTAACACACAGAGACATAACATCATTATGCAGCACAGTGTACAACTGGACTGAGCAGTGTAGGTGTGAATAAATAGCAGCAGAAAACTCACAATTAGCTCTTGCACCACATCTGTGTGTGTATCTATGTCTTCCTCTCCTTTTCTTCCTCTTTCATAGACATCAATGAGCATGATGACTCATCTCCCTCCTCTACCACCTCTTTCTGAAGTCTGCTGGTCTTCTGTCACTCATTTGACAACAGGCAGTGGACAGAAAGCTAGGAGGAAGAAAACCCCTAGTGGCCAGCACTTCAGATGCATTTTTCAGTACAAAACTCATTTTAGGTAACTAGCAAAACTGCTATTTATTTTATTTATCACACTGGCCATCACATAAGTACAAGTAGTTTGAAAAGTTAATGATAATTAAAGCTATTATCTAAAAATGGAGAACGCTGCATATCCTCGATATACTCCTATTGTCAAGGACAAAATACAGACTTTCCTCCTATAAGACACAGACGGGACTTTAAAGTTGAAATCTTTTCTACAGAACACTGAATGTCATAAAGCAGAGATTATCATTAGTATGAATATTCTTACCTGGTATTGTTTGTTTGTAATCATGAATACATTATTACAAAGTGTTAATGATCTTTCCTTTCTCATATAATTAACATAATTATTTATTGTAGAAACAACAAAGCTCTCCCTGAGCATGATAAAAGCAGAAGCAAGTAGGTCAGTTGTTTATATTGGATTTTTAGATTTTTTTTTCTTCTTCGCATTTCCTGAATTTGATCCTTTTTTTTTCTTGGGAGCGTATGAGAATTATTGCATAAGTTAATTGATGGAAGAGACTCAAAGGATGTGAAATATTGACACAGTTCCATCAACGGATAAAGACAAGACAGGCAATACAGGGACTGCGTCGATCACACTTCTTAAGGCGGTAATTGATATAGTGTGTACTTGTCAGGGAAAATAGGCCACATGCGCTTATCACATATCAAGCATCAATAGAAGAACATGACAAGTAAGTGGCGGTATTACAAGGGAAATTAAATCAATTTCAAGGCCAGTTACATTTCTAGCACTTTTTGGTACTTGACACAAATCTATTGTGTTTGAGAAACGTATCTGTTAACATGACATCAATGGAGTTCATATTACTTGGAAATGGACAATATTAACTAAGATGCAAATTGCTACAATTCTTTTTGATAAGTTCTGAATAGTATTAGTATAAATAGTTAGTAATATTACAATATTGTACTGGTTCTATTTAGATAAAATGTTACCAAACATGTGATGGTATTTGCTACTGTTGCCATTCAGGTGTGATAATATTATAAATCTCTGATCGATCCATCCATCCATGAGTTTGTGCAAGGAAACACTCATCCAGGCGGACATTACATCCAAGATTTTATTGTTCTTTCATGTTTTTGTCCAAGGAAAAACTCGCCCGGGCGAATAATGCGTCCAATCTCAATTTGTCCTATATATCACCATGTGCAACCTACATTTTATCCACTTAGCGCTGGAAAGGCAAAAGTGATTCTGAGCCCCTTGTTGTAACCCCTTTGTGACCAGGGCTGTTTGCGCCTTAATGACCAGGCCAAATTTTAGGAATCTGACGTGTCAATTAAACATAGAATAACTACGCCAATTCCGACATAGTTTTTTCGCCACATATTGTACTTCATTTAGATGGTATAAGTTGTATGACAATTTCACTGCGGCTTTTCCCTCTCTCAATACCCTAACCCTCTTAAGTATGGCATAAAGTATCAACAGCGAACTGTCAAATGCCTTACTGGACGAGGAAAGCAACTAGACGAAATGTGGATTGGATGAAAGAAATTGAACGAATTATCCTAGTGGATGGAGAAAGCAATGGATGAAATCTATGGATTGGACGAAAAAAATTGGACAACGTGCTGAAATTATCTATGTACCTACCTACCTACCTATCACATTGTGGCTCCTGGTATATATATGGAATTATTTGGAAATTATAGTAGCAGTCTTTCTGGTGGCGCAACTCTGCTACATGCACATCACACACACACAGCTCTGCTACATGCAGCTCACCCACATGGCTCTGCTACAATGTTTTTGCATATGAGCTGCATATGAATTTGTGTGGTGCCATTTATTCAAGTCTCCACACAGGTGTGCAGCTGTCTCACAATTAGGTACAAACTTTCTGAGTGAGTACTGCTTTATCCATAGCAACTGAGGCCACAGGGGTTTGTGGGGGGATGTAGTCCACCCACAATCCCTCATTCAGTGCACAAGGAGGATAACGGACCTGTGATGATGTCACCATCATGTGATCGGGGGCAGAGCTAAGTGTCGGTAACTGATTACATGATGGTGACATCATCACAGCTGCTGTCAAGCCCTGCATGTATCTCAAACAGCACACCTAGACGGACGGACAAATGATTGTTAGCACTTTGATAAACCTGCAGCCTCTTGCTAGAGGGTTCTGGTCATTATAACTTTACATCTCCCATCTTGCCTGGGTGTTAGGATGCATGCTGTGCAGATCTTTGTTCCGTGTGTCTTGTTTTGTCCGTCTGCTTTGTGGTCTGCAGGCATGCGGTTCTGTTTGGTTTCACTCTGTATTTTTTATGAATACTGTCTGATGTTCTGTCTTGGTTTGTGCCTCCACTTAGTCCTATATCTGATCCACCCGTCCGTTGGTTGTCGGATGCCCGGTTCATGTTTGTTAGTGGGCAGACGTCCAAGCCTTGTCCTGTCCCCTTCATCCATAGGGCCTGGTTTTATCTTTCTGTCCCTCTGTGGGTGTGGAGACATTTGTTATGTTGTATTTCCCTTGTCTGGCGGTCCTACTTCTTGCTTTCTTCTTGTCTTTCTTTTTTCTTCTCTTTTGTTTTCCCTTTCTTTCTCTTTCATTTCTCCCTCTCTCTTTCTCTCTCTCTTTTTTCTTGCTTTTTTATACCATGGGAGACCTGGTGGTAAAGGGATTGTCCAAGTTAATGGAAAGCCTTAAGTCCCCAAAATGAATGCAGGCCCTATACAGCAAACTTAATTCAGACTGCAGATGTCAGACCCCACAATTAATTCAATGTCAGAACCCAAAATATATTCGGACTCCTGGCATCAGATCCCACAATTGATTCAGATCCCAGACAGCAAGATTACTTCAGCCATCAGACTCCACAGCAAATTCAGATTCCAGACCCGAAAAACAATCAGGCTACCACACCACATTTCTATATTAATTTAACCCCCCCATTCAGTAAATGTAATCACACCCCGAGCTTCCTCATTCTCACCCAGTAATTACATTCTAGTGAGCCAATCATACGTAAATTGACGGGGGCAGAAGAAACACAGTAGCGCTAACAGTGAGACTCACTGAGTAATGGCTATGCTCCCCCATGTGCCTCTGGAGGGTAGAGTCAGGGGTGCTTCTAGCAAATTTGCCTAGTGTGCTTGCTGCACTGGCGTACCGCAGCACCCCGGCTGGGAATCATTGATCTCTAGTTTAGATAGTACAGAGTGGTATAAAGTCACTCTGAATTCTCTCTATCAGTCCTGCTGAGATCTTAGGAGTGAACTGCAAGCCTTTAATATAAATTTAGGCTCCACTTCTAATGGACATTAAGCGTACAGTTGGCAAATGTAACATCTAGCTATCTTTATAATGCAGTAACATGGAAACTGTCAGCAAGCAGAACATCTGATGTTAGTTTATCTTTTTATGGTTTCATTGGATAAGTCAATATAATTCTCTGTCCATGTGCGCCGTTTGGAGCCTCTGGCGCAGATCCTGCATGAGATGCCAGACAAAAAGTCCTGCATGCTGAACTTTTTGGTCTGATAAAATACCAGAAAGGACGAATAGCCCACATTATAGTCAATTTAGTCCATTTGGTGCTGTTTGATTCCATAAAAAAATAAAAAGGACTGGTCGGCCAGGCGGTTCTGTGTTCCAGCTCTCAAAATGGAGCAGGAAAATCGAATCCCTGCTGCACATGTGAACACAGCCTTGATCAGAATTAAAGTAGAGCCGATATTGTGCTTGCCCGTGTGAATGCACCCCTAGGCCAAGCATAATCGTATTTGTGCACGTTTTTGCGCTGTGTTCTTGCAGAATAAAAGTTGCGAATTAGCACACGCAGCTGCGTTTTTTACTGTACTTTTTGCACGCACAAAAAAAAATATGCACCAATGTTCCCAGCCACTGTAATGGCCACATTCTTTAATAAGCGCCAGATGTGTTCTTTTACTGCGCAAATGTACAGGAAAATAAAACATGCTGCATTTTTTTCTGTGACGCAATTGTGCAAGAAAAATACGTGCTTGTGAATGAACCCATTGAAATAAATGGGTCCTATTTTCTGCGTGTTGCATGTGCACAAATTTCATGCACAAGTACGTGCGCAAATACACCCATATATGAAATCAGAGACATACAGAGGTACAGCTATGACCCATAGATGCTTATAGGTGCGGTATTATGGCTTTGTAATATTAGCCCTTTCCAATCCACTGTCTGACGTCTAAAGACATTATGATTTAAGGCTGTACAGCTCGGACGTTGGAAGACGTCCGTCGGGGTTCTCTTACTGCATATTGCCAGCCTCTCTGCTGTCGAAGCCTATCCAACGTGTCACCTCATGCAGTACTGGCTTTAGCCAGCATATAGCGCCGTTGTATAACGGCAAAAAAAGAGTAAGCCCCCTAGGAAAACCAGGATACAAATTGGATTGGAAAGGGTTAAATGTGTATGTGGTTGGATTTACCTACCTAACGGGAGGTAGCGTCTGCTGCAAGACAAAGCATACTCTATATACAGAACATCATATATTCATACCATATGTGCATATGTATCTTGGTATTGCAGCAAAATTCCCATTCGTTTTTAATACCTGCAATACCAAGCCTGGCCACTACAGTATGAACAGAGCTGTCTGCTTCTTGCAGAAATCAGCTTAGTGCATAAAAACAACTTTTGTGGGAGGTCCCTGGTGATGAAGCTCCTATTGATGACTTATCCTTAGAACATGCCATCAATAGTTGTTTAAAAACACAGTGTAGGTTTTCCTGCAATTTTATGTGAAATTTGACATAACAATGAATTTTACCAAGCTCCGGTATCTGACTGCGCACCCATGAACCTTTGTATTCTGCAATGTGTTAGTCTGACTATTCTTCAGTCTGCTTTCTATTTGGAATGAGCAGTTGAGATTTCCTTCCCAGGTCTGAGCAGCTTCCTACCTACCTCTCTCTCTCGCCGAATTTTTGTAATATTGTTTATAGGCGATAAAATGTGACCCTAAAGAATGAGCTGTCACACATCCAAATATCCTCCCATAAAGCAAGTTGTACCGCTGTGCAACATGATCTGAAAATGATGTTTTCAGCAGAATAATAACCCTATAAACTCTACCGCAGGATGTGTGTGTTGTCATGAACTTCCTTTTGTGCCGTTAAATCCTCGTTTTTTTTTTTCCTTAGCCGAAAATGTCTTTTCATTGTGCTCCTGCGTAAAACGGTTTAAAAATGTATGGTCTCATCCTGTGCGCGGTAATTCTTTGTAATACATTCCGCGTGCATACATTATGTATTATCCCTCATTGTATGCGAGCGCCAAATGACAAAGGAGTTACACAATGGCAGGAGCGTAAACAGGTGGAAGGAAGCAAAAGCAGATGGAAGACAGAGGAAAAAAAAACATCTTCTGGAAGGAGAAGAGATTCTTGACAAAATGTATCTGAAGAGGTTTTAGCCGTCTGCACAAAAGCCGGAAACCTCCAACTCCCGAGGGGTCTGAATTGTGACTGCTAATATGTGCTAAGTGCTGGAAGCCACAATTAATTTAGACTTACTCGTCGAAAATGGAGGCGATTTTGTCAGACGTTGGAAGAAAATCAAAATACGACGAGGCAAAAAAGGGGAAAGCGCTCAGGTGAAAGTGCTCCGCTGAAATGAAATAAAGCGATGCATTATGGGATGGGAAGGGAAGTGCAGGGCTCACTAGATAACGGCTACAGCACAATAATCTGGAGAGCCGAGAACATCTTCAGATAAAATAAATGGGCATTTTTTTTTTTTTTCTTATAAACCACGAAGCCTCTTGTTCGGCACGGAAAAAGAACATTTTAGCTCTCGGAGGTGAGACAAACAAGAAATGGATTTCTGATGTTCACTGCGAGGCGTTTGACCTTAAGTGTTTACTTTACATTCATTTGTTTAATAGGCAACGGTATACGGAATGGTAATGATCTCTCCGTGCGCGAATGTGTGAATGAAGAGGAGCTGAATGGGGGATTTAACACTTTGCCTGGCCGGTGCATTGGAGTAAGGGCTCCTTCATATGGGTGTATTTGAACATGATTTTAGATTGTGAGGTTGGCTTCACACAGCGAGATTCTTGCGTTGCGAGATGCAAAAATCACGCAGGAATATGAACACTAGTCTTTTGAATGGGGTCATATCCATGAGCGATGCAGGCAAAGAACTGCGCATGTCCTATTGTTTTCAATGGGGCCGGCGGCAGCATCACACCACAAGCTAGGCGCGCGCAAGTGCGATGCGAGGTCATAACAACGGGAGACACTCTGCAATCGTCTGCTAATACTTTCCCGAAGTGATGCGAGGCGGTTTTGATATAACACTTCGCATCCACGGGGAAATTGCATGTGGGCGAGACCGATGTCGGGCTGTGAATCACGGCCGCATATCACGCTCCGCACCATGTGAATTCATGTTAAAACAGCCTTGCATCACATCGGGGATTTAGCGATTTTTCAATAGGAGACCTCGCATCGCATTGCGTGCCCCTAGCATGAGGTGTGATGCTGCCGCCGGCCCCAATGACAATAGGTGCTGCAATGCAAGAGCACACAGAAGATAGAACTTGCCGCCATGGGTTTCCTGCGTAGCATCACATCGCGGTGCAGTGCAGGAGAACATCGCTCATGTGTATGAGCGCATTCAAATGAAGGGGGTTCATTTTTGTACATCTCACAACGCACAAATCTTGCACGATTTTCTCACCCAACCTGAGGGCAGTTTCACATGAGACCATGTGCCAAAATTCTCGCCGCAGCGTATTTCTGCATGAACGAGGTTTGAGGAGGTAGATTTGCGTGTGTGTCACTGCATATTACCGTACTTTTTGCGCATGCAGGGCCAGTTCCCACGTGCGCATGACACACCCTTTCTGTGCATTTAATGGCTATTTAAGCCTATTGATGTCCAGATGTGCTCTTTTCCCCGTGTTTTGCGCAGTGTCACACCCTTCCCCTTGTGTAGTTTTTCACTTCCCATAGACTTCTATGGGACTTTCGCTGTACAAAATGCAGGAAAAAGAGCAGGTGCTACTTTTTAACGCGCATGCAAAACACATTTATGGGAGCAAACACATTGAAATCAATTGGTTCTATTCTCTGCGTTTAGCATACAAATATTATCCGTGCGCAAATACGTGTGTATGAAGAAGCCCTCATACGCAGAGAATAGAACTCATTGATGTCAATGGATTCGTTCACATTTTCCAATTTTGCGCATGCATAAGAATAGAACATGCTCTATTTTCCTGCACATTTGCGCACCAAGGTCCCCATAGAAGGACCTGTCTGTGGGGGGTGCAAATGCGCATTGAATACGCTGCGCAATTCTGTGAGAAAAAGAACACATCTTGAACTTATTAGGCTAAATAGGCAATTAAATTGGGGTGTGTCTGTCTGCTGCGCACAAATCAACATGTCCTGTGAACGCAAAAACTATAGTAAAATGCGGAGTCACACACAAATGCATACTCCAGTGTGAAGAAGCCCTAATACTCTGATGCCATGTGATGTAAAGCCATGTGCACTGACCCCATATGGTGGTACGCAAGGTCTCTGCAGCGCCATACACATTCTATATAACACACCACACCGTTCTTCCATAAAAGCATTACTTGTAGGACAGACTATCTCCATACTGCACATCCAAAAAATCATGGCACACCTCATTCACTTATACGGCTTATTCACATGAATGTATTTAAAAAAAAATAGCCCAAAGATCGTGACCATGCGAAGCATTGGATTCCAATGTATTCCTTCAGATGAACGATTTTTGGCCGCGTTAAAAAAAATCGCGCCAGGAAAAATAACACATAGGTGACTGTTTTCAGTCACTGATTTTATACACCATGTGAAAAGATAGGTCTTGCCCTATCTTTTGCAGAAATATGCAGGAAGCTCCCATTGACTTCAATGGAAACTAGAAAAAGGGGAAGGGGAGGGAGTCACCTTGCGTACAACACTAGGAAAATCTGGCCATAATTAACCATTACTGCTCATTCCGAGCATTGTACAGCGATCCATGGTTTTCATCGCTTCGGCTTATGTTTTTGCCACATATGGTCGTGTGAAGGAGGCCTAAGGCTGCCCAGAGTATGGAGCAGTTGATGGACTCCCCCCCCCCCCCCCCCCACACACGCTGCTGCCCCTGCATGTTAACACTTACTAGTGTGGTAAAATTGCAGAGTGCATAGCGTGCTGCGCCTAATTTTTAGGTCACACCCCTTTTACGCCAAGCCATGCCCTTTGTAGCTCCTCGTAGTGATAGTGCTCACTAGTGACCCCTTCAAAGCAATAGTATATCTTTAAATAATAGTTAGTTACCAGTTCTACATTTTCTGTCCCCTAAAGTAATAGGACAACTTTAGTAATGCTGCCCCCATAAATAATACTGCCCCTCTTCTGCTCCCATAATAAATAATGCCATTCCTTCTGACTCCTTAGAATAAGATGCCTCCTTTTCTGTCCTTGCAAGTAAATTGTCCTGTGGGTAATAATGCCACATTTACTGCCCTCCGTCATTAATAATGCTGCCTTTCCTGCCCATTACTAATAATGCAGTTTTTTTGCCCCCACAGGTAATAATATCACCTTTTTTGCCCCATTATTAAGTGTCACCTTTTTCTGCTCCTTTGTAATAATAATGCCATATTTTCCAACCCCTGTAATTATTAATGCTGCCTTTCTGCCCCATTTGTAATAATGCCTTTTTTTTTGCAGTGGTGTGAAAAGCAAACAGTGGTATACTCAGCTTGCATAGTGCTCCCCCATGCCGCTCCAGACGGCCCTTCATTCTCCTCCTTTCTTACAGGGTCAGTGCGGCCCTGTTATACATGCTCTGACACATGCCCAGCACTAGCCCATCCAGCATACGTGTCATGGCAAAGGAGGAGAATAAAGAGGCATACAGTTCTGCTTGGGGTGAGCTATGCGAGGCGAGTATACTGCTTTTTTTTTTTTTTTACAGCACTGCAAAATTGAGCCTCATTGCTTCTCACTAGATCTGCCGAACCAGTGAGAACCAGTGTGTGGGGCCCTCAGCATGCTGAGGAACAGGCAGATGGAGACCCCCCCCCCCCCCTTCCCGTCCCCCATACACACCATTGCATATGAAATTTGAGACATACAGACATGAAGTATGAGCACCACAGACATCAGTAAGTGCTGTATTATATCTCCATACGACTATGAGCTGAAATATGACTTGTAGTCAAAAAGTTGGATCCCGCGCTATATCTCAATACTGGTGTCTATACTCAAATAACAACAGCGTGCTTAAATGGGAAGGAATGGATGCGCTGCACGATACTATAGTGCATGTACCCCTGGGGGCCCCAGAGCATGGATTTTAATTCTCCGTTGTGGCCTCTGTTAGAGATAGAGAGTAAAACCCAACTGCAAAATTGAAGAATACCATGTGAGGAGCAGAAATTCACTTTCCGCGTCTCTCCAAGTCCCGTGGGACCGCTGCTATGACTGAAGCAAGGAAAACTTACTCAAAGTGGCCTCCTTCTGCTACGATAGGGGCAGATCATCCAGGAAGTCATCCACCGTTATCTGCAGGAGATTCAGGTACCGATCCATCTTGAGAGTCCCTGGCAATCGCGCTAAATTCCAACCCACACGCCCATGCTGAAATTTGTATTGTCTTCTGTTAAGGCTGTGCTGTTACTAGTAATTTGCATTGCATCTGCACTGAAAATCGGCACTTCGTGGTTCACCAACACGGTCCTGTAATAATAGGGTCAGCCATGGACTGCACTGTTGAATGGCCCCATGCATGTATGGTAGCAGAAGGAGGCCACTTCGAGTATGCTTACTTAACTTCAGTCAAAGCAGTGGTTCTACAGGACTTAGAGATGCCGAAAGCGTCTTCAACTTCAATTACTCTTCAACTTTGCAATTGGGTTTCACTCTGTATTAGAGATGAGTGAGCATACTTGCTAAGGGCAATTACTCGATTGAGCATTGCCCTTAGCGAGTACCTGCCCACTCGGAAGAAAAGATACGTCTGCCGGCGGCTGGCGGGGAGCTGCGGGGGAGAGCGGGGAGGAACGGCAGGGAGCTGCGGGGGAGAGCGGGGAGGAACAGAGGGGAGGTCTCTCTCTCCCTCTCTCCCCCCCCCCGCTTCCCCCTGCTCACCGCCACAACTCATCTGTCACCCGCGCCGCAACCGAACCTTTTCTTCCGAGCGGGGAGATACTCGCTAAGGACAATGCTCGCTCGAGCAATTGTCCTTAGCGAGTATGCTCGCTCATCTCTACTCTGTATCTCTTACAGGGGCCACAAAACAAAATTCAAATCCATGTTCTGGGGCCCCCAGGGGCCCGTGCACCACACCATTGTATAGCACATCCATACATTCTTATTTAATACGCTATTGTTATATTAATATAGGACACCAGTACTGAGATATAGCGCTGGATCCATCTTTCTTACTATACCCTGTATAGCCATGTACTTATGTGACAAACTCAGTTCTGCTGCATTTGAGATTCAGCCCAACTATATCTGTATTTTTAGGAAATAGTTAATTAAGCGTATGTTGATCTTAAATCAGGTTTACAGTTAGAGTGGTGTAATCAAACTACTAAACGTCTCAGTTTATTTTCTGTGACTACATACTTAGCTCGCAGATAGAGGAACATTATCATTTTTGCGCTTTATTTACTAGTTAATGCTCCTGTTACACTTGTGATGTGAAGTAGCTAAGTTGCTGTAAATCGCTCAGGCGATGCACATGACAGATTGTTACATAAACAGGCAAAGTGGCGTTCATTACAGCATTTAGATAACCTTACACCCAGACTGTAGTGTTAACATGCTTTTTCACTTGGGAAAGTGGGGATCAAAATGCAAACTGCAGAATGTAATATGAAAATCAAAGCGCACATGTGAAAGGGTTCTGCTGCATTCATAAGTACTCTACCTGTTAGTGGGTGTACTTGTTAAAGACATAGCTATAAGGGTGCCGAGGTAACAGGGTTGCTTTTGGGTCCGAAGGGGGCGCAATGCGCCTCTGCCATATAAGAAGTCACCAGTATTATTGATGACACATGGTACTGTTGTTGGGGCCATGTTACAGACTTGGAATGAGGCCTATGAGCTTCAAGTAATGCAGCTGGTATTCATATAGTACATAAACTGTAGATTATAATTCTAAAAAGGACATTTGATTGCTTATTAGGGTGTGCAGGTATATAGTTGCAATCACAATTATTCAATATCCATCGCAAATTAGGTTTATTTGCCAAATTTACAAAATAAAAAAATAGCTCAGCGCAACTAATATCAACAAGTGGTTTCTCCAAAATGCCTCTTTTAATGGCTACTGCAGTCCCACAATTATTCAACCCCCTGATAAGAGCACACATTTGCAAATCAGGTGTTGTCTCAATCACACCTGATGCAACTAATCAAAGGCTTTATTAATTGCTTTAGGCGTGCTTGAGATAAAACTCATCAAATACCTGGACTTGTTCAGGTTTTATTGACTGTGATGTTTAACTGCATGTTAGAAATATGACTAAATCAAGAGAGTGGTCTGAAGAGTTAAAGGGGTTCTGACATGAAGAAAAAAAAAGTACTCACCTTGCCTGGCAGGGCCGATCATCAATCATGTTCCCTCCATCTTTCATCTTCTTTTGCAGCTTCTTGAAGCAGAACTGGAGCCGTCAAAATGACCGCTTCCGGCTCTGCTCCGTCCGTGAGCCACTTCCTAGGTCACAGGATGGGCCCCACGTCACAAGCAGTGCTTGATGTGGGTGGCCCGTCCGTCCTGGCTCAGTGTCAAGGGCTCCTTTCTTCTGCACCTGCGCGCAATCACGAAGGGGCGGGAAGGCCCGTCCTGACTGCCGTTGGAGGGCTTCTTTCTTCTGCACCTGCGCGCACTCATAGAGGGGATTGGCTACCACCATGCCAAGTATGGAATGCAATGCTGTGGACAGGGAGCCTCAAAACCCAGCATAGGGCCACAGGCTGGACAGGGGGCCTCAAAACCCAGCATAGGGCCACAGGCTGGACAGGGGGCCTCAAAACCCAGCATAGGGCCACGGGCTGGCTGTGGATTTTAAAGGTTAAAATACAGTTAGTTGTATTCACAGATACTCAGGTGAACCGCCACAAAAGTGATTATTAGGCTGGGTTCACACTGCTCGGATTCTGGGCGGAGATCTTGCGGTTTGGCCGCAGCGAAAAACCGCAAGATTTCTGCAGGGAATCCGCTGCTTCAAAATCTGGGGCACGTAGCAGTGGGTTTTGAAGCGGCCTGGCCGCACGCTCTTCTGCTGCGGCCGGCGCTCCCATAGAGAAGAGCGCAGCGGCAGCGGAAGATGAAAAAAAATGAACATGCTGTGGCCGGCGAATCCGCAGTGCCGGCTTCTGCCGCGGTGGATTCGCCGTCCCGTGTGGTTGAGATTTCTGAGAAATCTCGTCCACATGGCTGGCTAATCCCAAGAATAGCGTCCGCAAGTGGATTTGCCACAGTGAAATTCAGGATGGAATTTCCACGGTAAATCTGACCACTGTGAACCCAGCCTTAGCGTTGCTGTCGTCATCAATGCGGCATTCCTGCAAATACACCAAAGAGCAGAACTGCGGCCTCAATTTTACTGACAGAGGAGGGGGGATAAACGGCAT
Source organism: Eleutherodactylus coqui (assembly GCF_035609145.1). NCBI lineage: Eukaryota > Metazoa > Chordata > Amphibia > Anura > Eleutherodactylidae > Eleutherodactylus > Eleutherodactylus coqui. Next base: position 72,623,561 of record NC_089843.1, on the reverse strand, counting down.
GCTACGATGGAGTTCTCGTGCGTTGCAGGGCATTTCTAAAGAATTTTTTTTAGGGGCTTATGGTGCTTTTCCACGGGACGACCTGTCAGACGCAGTTGCTTGACAGGTCACCCCAGCGATGCTCGCTCTTTTGTAAAGTCACAAGGAAGGCAGATTGGCGATTGTTCCAGCCCGTCATAGAGATTAGAGATAGAGATTAGAGATAGAGATTATCTCTAATCTCTATCGCTAATCTCTATCTCTATAGATTAGAGAGAGATTACAGATGGAGATATAAAAAAAAAAAGAGAGTGAGAAAAAGAGAGAGAGAGATTACAGATGGAGATAGAGGTAGAGATTAGAGATAATCGTTCTCTAATCTATAGAGATAGAGATTAGAGAGAGAGAGAGAGAGATTAGAGATAGAGATAGGGATAGAGAGAGAGATAGAGAGAGAGAGAGAGAGAGATTACAGATGGAGATAGAGATTAGAGATAATCTCTCTCTAATCTCTAGAGATAGAGATTAGAGAGAGATTAGAGATAGGGATAGAGATTAGAGAGCGAGATAGAGAGATTACAGTTGGAGATAGAGATAAAGATTAGAGATAATCTCTCTAATCTCTAGAGATAGAGAGGCCACCTGCCGACAGCCGGGGACCAGAATTCTCGCAGCGAGACCAGACCCCAGCCCCTGCACTCACCTCTCCAGCGGCTCCGGCACTTTATCGTGCTGACTGCCGGCCAGCCGGCACATGCGCAGAGCGAAGCCATCGGCCAGGGCCTGACATTTCCGTGTGGAGCTCTGCGAGACCCGCACAGAAATAGAGCATTCCGCTATTTGTTTTTCACGCAAATCGTGGCCGTCTGCCTAGGACTGCGTTTTCTAATGCAATCCTATGACAGCGACCATGGGCGGAAATTGTGCAGGAAATCCCGCCACGAAATTTCCACTCGTGTGCAGGGGGCCAGAGAGAGAGAGAGAGATAGTAGATGCGGGGGACAGCACTGCTATTCCTGCAGGTACACTGTGTCTGCTAACAGCAATAGAACTGTCCCCAGCTTCACATTGTTAGCTGCCGCCCACCAGCATCACATGACTATCTGTGGGCAGGCAGGATGGATGGCTGGCTATTCTCTCCACGGCAACCCTGGAAGGAGGAAGCTGCGTTCAAGCTCAAAGCCTGCTGGGAGATGACCCCCAGCTGCACAACAACAACAGCAATTGCTGGTAACAAAGGTAAACATTAGGTTTTTAAGCTAAAGCAAGCCACAAATCGTGGGTTCCTTGTGTCCATTAGGCAGACAAGGGAACAATGGATTTTCAAACATTAAAACATTATTCGTGTCAGAACCCCTTTAAGAGAAGAGATCAATACCTTGTAAAAGCAAAAAAAGGATACAAAAGATTGCAAAGGCTCTGAATTTTCATCAAGATACATTTAGAAGCAAAGCGTACAAGTTCAAAGTTAAAGGAACACTGGCTACATGGCCTGGATGAGGCAGAAAGAGGAAACTATCACCGACTGCCACCAGATTCCTGAAGAGTCAGGTGGTCAAAAACCCTGACTGCAAAAGACCTGCAGCAAATTTGTGGTTTCCGTTTCCACAGTAACGTGTATACTAAACGCTGAAGGTTTGCATACTCAGACTCCAAGACATACACCTCTACTGACCCAAAAACACAAGAAAAGTTAGCTCCAATGTGCTCAAAACTATATAAATAAGCCGGGAGTTTGGGGGTTCTGTTTTGTGGAGTGATGAACAAAACTGGATCCTTTTGGGCCTATGGATCAGCAGTGTGTTTGAAGGAAGAAGAATGAAACACCTAATGAAAAGAGCACCCTTCTTCCAGTGAAGCATGACCGTGGCTTGATGATGCTCGGGGGCTGCTTTGCTTCTTTTGACTGGAAACCTGCATTGTGTTGAGGGTAAGATGGATTCAATCAAGTATCAGGAAATCCTAGGAGAAACCAAAGCTTGGGAGTTATTGGACCTTCCAACATTATGAATAATCCCAAGCATACCTAAAAGTTCATCAAGGCTCGGTTTTAAAAGTCTTGAAAGATTCTGGAGTGTTTTTCACAGTTACTGATTTGAACCCAATAGAAAATCTTGGTGGGATTTGAAGGGTGTTGCAGCCCAGAAACCCAAGAATATTAGTGAACTGCAGGCCATTGCCCAGAAATAAAGGGCTAAGATACCTCAGGATGCTGTCAGAAGCTGTTGTCCGGAAATGCATCGCGACTGCAGCAGGTCATAACAGCCTTCCTCTGGATCAACATTGAAGGACAATCTGGAAGACCATGAAAGAGTACAAAATATTATAGTGTTAAAGTAGTTTTGTCATATAAAAAAAAAAAAAAATCAATACTCCCCTATTCCTCCCCAGGCAGTCTTCTTACCACATCTTCTACGCACCTCGGGTCACATCACCGCAAGCCGTCTGGATCCTCCTTTTTTTGTTAGGTTGCGTCCATTCTTGACATTCTTCTTCCAACAGGTCAGTATAGGTTACATCACTAGTGACGTAACGTTCACTGCCAAGGAAGGAATGCCGATCTATGGCCGAGACTGCGCATGCACGCTGTCTCGCTGCGAGAGTTCACATACTATTGCAGAGAGACAGTACGCATGCGCAGTCTCTGTAATTGATCAGCACTCTCTAATAGGCTATGAACGCTATGTCACTTGTGACGGGGCGTACATTGTCCTGCAAGAAGGAAAATGGACGCTTCGTCATCGGAAGACGAAGAATCGGACATCTGGAGGTGAGGTGACCCGGAAGGACAGCAGGAGCTAGGAGAAGATATGGTAAGAAAACTGATGGGGGAGGAATAGGTGAGTATAGAATTTTTGTTTTCCAATGACAGAACCCCTTTAAGTACTCCTGTATGTTACAGAACAGCACGTGCTCAGTAAGTTATGAATAGTAATAAATGTACAAGAAAGCTTGGGAAATAACTACTCCGGTGATACATCTGGTATATGAACATCATACTTGTTACCACTGCTCAAAATGCATGTGACAAAAGTGCAGACAACATAATTCCTAAAAGACAAATCATCTGGAAAAAAATATGAAAAATTCTGTTTACCTGACGCCAGCAGAAGCGCAGACAGACTGTAGTATAAAAGTCACATTACATTTTCGGCTTTATATATTACAGTAGCAAAGATGGGGCAACAGTGAGGAGGGGCAAAGCTTAATGTCAAATGAGAGAGACTGTAAATTGACTCTGGTACTGGAGAAGATTGTTATGCCCTCGAATTTCATCTTGATAGTAGATACTGTACGAGGCCCAGACTGCTCACAAATAGAGATTGGCAGCTTTGCCAGCATAAAACATTTCCTCTAATGTTCCCGGCAGTCAGGAATAAACAATATAGACATTTTGAATAGGAAAATGCAGACAACAACAAAGTGATGATCACGGCTGCTGCCCTTAATGTCCTTGACTCGATGCAGAAACACATTGAATTCTGGTTTTAAAAAAGAAAGTAGTCAATGACTATGACCATTTTCTTATGACTGCATTACTTATAGCATATACAGGATGACAAGAACTATTTTATAAAGTATTCCACACTGCTCCCTTAGGCTGACTATATACAATGCACTCCTTCCTGGTGTCGGTTTAAAGCGACCCTCTGGTCCTGGACAAACAAAGATGGCCGCATCACTTCTCTGACTACCTGGACATTGTGGATTATATGCATTACTAGTCTAAGACACAGCATGCTGCTTTGATTGGCTAGTAAAGATGAGCAAGCATACTCGGCCACGCCCCTTTTTCGCTCGAGCGCTTTTCGAGTACTTCCGTACTCGGGCGAAAAGATTCGGGGGCACCGTGGGTGAGTGGGGGGTTGCAGCGGGGAGTGGGGGGGGGGGGGGAGGGAGAGAGAGAGGGCTCCCCCCTGTTCCCTGCTTCTCCCCTCCGCTCCACCACAGCTCCCCCCGCCCCCTGGCGCCCCCCGAATCTTTTCACCCGAGTACGGAAGTACTCGAAAATCGCGGTGCTCGATCGAGTAATTACTCGAAACGAGTAGGTTCGCTCATCTCTATTGGCTAGTGCTGCTCACCTTAGCATGCATACTAATACTACTGATTCATACGAAAGCACAGTCTGCATCAGGTAGTCAGAGTATGGGCGAAGACTCGTATTTCCTATGGGAGCTCAAAAGATGGGAACCCTAGGAGCCGACTAAAACCACCCAGTATTTACCTGCGTAGGGTGTCATTATTTGGGGACTGCTTATAGTAGTATGTGAGAGCTATAGTACTGTGGAAAAGTTTTAGGCAGGTGTGTAAAAATGCTGCAAAGTAATAACTTTTTCAAAAATAGAAGGCGTTTGACTCCTAATTTATTTGGCAGAAGGACAACAACCTCAAACGTCCAAGCAATGTCATTAAGAACTATCTTCAGCATAAACAAGAACAAGGAGTCCTGGAAGTGATGATATGGCCCCACAGAGCCCTGATCTCAACATCATTGCGTCAGAAGGATTTGAGTAAGCTACATCCATGGAGGATCTGTGCTTAGTTCTCCAAGATGTTTAGAACAACATCCCTGCAGAGTTCAATCAAAAACTGTGTGCAAGTGTACTTAGAAGAATTGATGCTGCTTTGAAGGAAAAAGGTGAGCACACCAAATTTGATTTAGATTTCTCTTTTGTTCATTCGCTTTGCACCTTTTCCATAATTGTCTAAAACATTTGCACAGTACTGCATAGGGCAGTATTATGTGAGCTCTTTATGAACACACTGGTTGCCTCATAGTGCTGAGACCCTGAGTCCAAATGTCACCAAGAACTATTGTATGTTATATTGTTGCCATGCTTACATGGATATCTTATGGCTATTCCTCTTTCTTCCTATACTACAAAAATATACTAAGAGGTTAATTGGCTTCCTATGAAATTGACGCAAGTGAGTGATGAGCGCCTATATGGCAGCCACTGACTTACCTTTACTATATAACTGGAATTTCTGAGCTGTGCTTTAAATGGTCACTATCTTTTCAACAAACTTGTTCTTCTGTGATAAGCAATTTGATAACTAACAAAAGGGCAAATCACTAAAAAAAATCACTAAAGTGCTGGCCACTAGGGGCGTCCCTTCTAATTTGTTGTTTACTGCCTGTCTCCAGTAAAGAGATAACACCCACTTCCACTTTCTGTGTTCCATCAAGTTATTTCATGCTATCCTTAGGGAGAGCACCTAGAAGGTGAGTGAGAAGACCCATAAGGCCATTCATGCTCCTCTGGGTAATATGCAAATAAGAGAGATAGAACAATACCTCTGCAGTGCCACCTATTGGAAGGCAGCATTCCTGCAAGTCAATGTTAGATTCTTTATACAAGCCATGTAACAATGACAGATGTTGCCCCTGGATGTTTTGAGATCAGGACCCTAATGGTAACCACTAAGTCACTGTGCAGTTAAATCACTGTCACAGGCAACCCCAGGTAATTTAATTTGCTGGTAGAATGGATACTGGAGATTGGTGGAAATCCATCCAATGCCGTTTTTAGTTTTCCAACTAGCTCTTTAAGATAACCTAGAGAATAAAAGACCCTACGATGTGATACAATAGACATGTCTGGCCCTACATCGTGAATCAGCAAGCTATGATAAGTTATAATTGGATATAGCAGGGTAGCTCAGGATAGCTTTGAATGCCTCCACAGATGTTGGTTACTAAGATTTTTAGAAACCTTTTGAAATCTTCATCTTTCCTAACAGCCTGCAGTGTATATTACTGAAATCCACCTGCATCAGTTCTGAAGCTCTTACAGCACCCAACTAACAACCTATCTGCGTCTAGTCCTTCAATGTTTAGAGCCCTTTCAGAATACTCTTAAAGGCTTTAAAGTTTCCCCCGTGGCTCGTTATGCAGAGACCTTAGACACTAAAAGAAGCAAACTTGTTCACATCATGTTCAAAATCCTAACAAGACTCAGAATTATTCCGTTCCGTCTGAAATTCTTTATTGAGAGTTTTTGCCTTTTGGATAGTGCACCCCCTCCCGTCATCGTTGGATAATATTAGTAGTCAATTTGGCCACTTAGCTCCTCAAATACACACGCAAACAGACATCACACAGCCTTCGTTATTTAGTGTTTTGACCTGATTGATCAATCCTATCAATTAAATGCATTGTGTGGCTGCAGTGGAGAAGGGAGGGCGCCTCTGCCCGATGTGCCGTTATGTTTATTACAATATAGACTCCATGGAACGAAGAGGAAAATAAGGTTGTTAGAAGGAAATGATGCCCATGTTTCTGTGGTAACAAGCCTTCAGAAAACTCAATTATGTCCAGAAATGATTTGCTTGCAAAAAAAAAAGTTTCTCCGAATTATGAAAGCATTTAATTTGTTGGGTAGAAGATTTCCTTTATTACAATTCGGATTAGGGGTCTTATTATTGGTACATTTTTAGGTCTAAAAATTTTTATTGTCATTTCTAATTTTGGCTCAGTCCTACAGTTGCTGCTCATGAATATCTAGAGTTAAGGTTTGTCGAAGGGACTTGGACACCAGAAGCTATTTGAAATTGAGTGCGGTAGTAAACATCATTTTAAAGACGTCTTACTTAATTAAGGTTATGGCCATTATATTATGGGAAAATAGGTTTTAGCATCCTATGCGGAAATGTGAAATGAAAACTTGGCTCTTGGTTTTGAAAAATCATTGGCTTTCAAATATGTGTCTATTGATTCTAATAGGTATTATATAACACGTGACTACGTAAACTGGGTCTACTTCACTCATTTTAGAGCCTGAAAGTGAAGAAAATTCTACATGCTGAGTAAATAATGGTAGTTTTTAGGTATATTGCACATTTAGATGGGTACACTTTTAACTTTCCAAAAATGTTGATAACCGGACACTTCATTTTGAGACAATGTGTGTTAATATGATAGCCAACATGATAAGTAGCAGAAGTGCAAATCGATTTAACTAAAATGATGTTTTTGAGCTGAAAAAAAATCTTTGCTTCCTAGCGTTTCCCTTTTAATTTTCTGTCCACTACCTATTGTCAAGTTAAGCCTATCTCTGGTAACTGAGATGATAAGACGGAACGCAGGAAGTGGAGAAGGGACATGACTAGAGATGAGCGAGCACGCTCGGATAAGCCAGTTACTCGAGCGAGCCTAGCTCTTCTCGAGTAACTGCATTCTTGTCCGAGCGTGCTCAGGGGGGGCGGCGGGGGATAGCGGGGGGGAGAGAGATCTCTCTCACTCTCTCCCCCGCTACCCCCCGTTGAGCCCCGAGCATGCTCGGACAAGAATGCAGTTACTCGAGAAGAGTGAGGCTCGCTCGAGTAACTGGCTTATCCGAGCGTGCTTGCTCATCTCTAGACATGACTCGTGCTGCCCACAGAGGTCTATAGAGAGGGGAAGGGGTGGGAGAGAGACTCATACAGCTGCTGCAGAGATATAGCCTGCAAAGGGAAAAACTGGTGAAAAATGCTGAGTACAAGTATATAGTCTGCAGATGTAGTGCTATTCCTTATATATACACACAGCAGCTTATTCTCAACAAATTCAGTATATTATCATGACATGTTAGTAAAATCTTTGACAGGCTGGGATTCACATCATAACCAATGGGTGGCCACGTATAGTATATACCTCTCCTGACAAAGGATTGCAAAATCATGTTTGTTTGTTTCAGAGTTGGTCATCTCATGCCACTCCCGTCGAGATGTGTTGAGCCAAAGGAAGGTAAGGAAGGACACATCTGTACTAGAGCGTATGTACAAGAGTAGCAGCACTGATCTATTTATTATTAGGGTAGAGAGCCTGTCTAAATACTTGTCACAGTCTGTAAATCGCAACGGGTTGTGGTGCAGTTGCATTATCGCGTAGCTAGACTGCCCGCTTTGTCCAGTTAGCTGTCAACTTAAGGGCGCCCACCCACTGGCGATTTTTTTTTCTTTGCGTTTTGCGTTTTTCCTGCAGAGCAATTAGAATTGAATGTACTCCTGTCCACTGGCGTTTTGCGTTGTGTTGCGTTGCGTTTTTTAACATAGGAACTGTCAGTTGCATATGTGTCCTTATTTTTCTCCTAATGCACCCATGAAAGTCAATGGAAATTAATGGAAAAGCCGCGAAAACGCGGCAAAAAACGCCGCGAAAAACGCGGGAAAAACGCTGCGAAAACGCAGCGTTTTTCACGCACGAAAATCGCAAACGCCAGTGGGTGGGCGCCCTAAGGCTTCTTTCACACGAGTGCATAAACGGCGCTTTTTTAAGCCTGGGCGTATATACGCGCCCATGAGAGGCATTGATTTTCAATGCTCTCGTTCACACGGGCGAATATGCGGCACGTAAATACACTGGCAGCGTGAAAAATAGAACATATACGCGGCCGGCACATATATGCTCAGCCAAAAGATAGTTCTGGAACTTTCTTTTGGCCAATATACGCTGACTGGTCCTATAGACTCCTATGGGAGCAGGGAAAGAGAAGGGAGGGGGAGGCATTTTTGCAGCGTCCAACGCTGTGAGAAGCTTACAGGTGCCTCTATTTAGGCACTGGAAGGCATCCTGAGGATTTTGGCAATGTGAGGGAATTCCGTGGTGCAGCGTATTTTTCCGCTAAAAACAGAGTTCACAGTCGTGTGAATGGACGAAAAAACCCTAGCCGTGATCGCGGAAAAATGCCCTTTTAGGTGCTTATACGGAGCTGGCATAAAAATGTAAAAACGCCATCGCTGTTTATGTGCTTGTGTGAAAGAAGCGTAAGGTTTATGTTCCTGGGCTTTGGTGTTCATTGCCTAGCAGGAGATGCTGAATCCTCAGCAGCCTATTTTATCGCGCAGCATATGAACAATCATGGCGATATTCCGCGCCTGCTCGCTGAAACAAGCTGCCACCAAGGATTTAGTATTTCCTGCTAGGTAGTGAACGTTATGCCATTAGTGACTTAGCATAAAGTTTCCTGCAGGAAGCACAATGTAGCGATTGGACGCTACATCAAAGGGAATAGTATTTTGGGCTGGCTTATGGTGACATGACCCAGGAGACTAGAGGAGCAAGAAAAAGATCGGTGAAGAGAAGATGTGATAAGAAGACCATTTTTTTCTTACTGACAAAACCCTTTTAAGTCAGCTCTTTGATCTGGGAGTGGCTGATTATTGTCTCAGCTCTGGTGGAGTGAGGTTGTGCTTTTTGGAACTCTATTGCCACAGCTAAGTAGTTTTCTTTGTTTATGTCTACATTTATGCTAAGTGCTGTTTAAGACATCTGTTTATGTTTTCTCCCTGTTAGGGTGGACACCCACTGGCATTTTTTTCTCCACTGCGAAAGTCTCGCATCGCAGTGCGAGAAAAAAATTGTCATGACGCCGGGATATCGGCATCAAGCCGACATATCGCCAGTCTTTTCAATGGGGCCAGCGGCAGCAGCGCTGGCCCCATTGAAAAGAGATGGAGAATGCCGGGGACTTCTGCCACAGCTTTGGCAGGAGTTTCCTTCATCCCTGCGGGGACCGCGGGGGATGAAGGAATCCTCTGCCACAGCTGTGACAGCTGTCACAGCTGTGACAGAAGTCCCCGGCATTCTATTCCCTTGCTTTCAATGGGATCGGCATGACAATGCCGATCCCATTGAAAGCACTGCTTTCTGCCAAGCCCCGCGGAATGATTATCGGGGAAGGGCCTAAAATATAAGCCCTTCCCTGATAATCTGCCAAAAGTGTGAAAATTAAAAAAAAAAAAATTATACTCACCTCTCCTGCGCTCAGCTGCATCCTCCTGCTGGTTCCCCGGCACTGCTATTAAGCTCTTTTAGCAGTCGGGAATTTAAAAATCCCCGCCCCCTGAAAGGGCTGTGCAGATTGGCTGAGGGCTCAGCCAATAGCAGCTACTGCTTAGCTATTGGCTGAGCCCTCAGCCAATCACATGAATAAATAGCTAAGGGCTCTGTGTGATTGGCTTAAATAGCAGTGCTGGGGAGCCAGCAGGAGGACGCGGCTGAGCGCAGGAGAGGTGAGTTATAATTTTTTAAATTTTTTTACCACTTATTGATGATTATCAGGAAAGGGCTTATATTTCAAGCCCTTCCTTGATAATCATTCTGCGGGGCTTGGCAGAAAGCATCGATTTCAATGGGATCGGCAGCAGTGCCAATCCCATTGGAAGCAATGGAATAGAATGCCGTGAACTTCTGCCAGCTATGGCAGAGGATTTCTTCACCCCCGCAGTCCCCACGGGGATAAAGGAAACTCCTGCCACAGCTGTCACAGCTGTCACAGCTGTGGCAGAAGTCCCCGGCATTCTCCCTATGCTTTCAATGGGGCTAGCGCTGGCCCCATTGAAACCACTTGCAATATGCCGATTCTACACCAGCGTCTTTCTTGCGCTGCGAGGTGAGAGTTCTCTCGCAGCGCAAGAGAGAAAATATTGCAAGTGAGCGTCCACCCTTAGGTGTAAGAAGTTAGTGGCTAAGGCCCGGGATGTGGGGCTGCCTTTTTTGAGGTGATAACCTTGCTTTTAGCCAGGGCTCTTCCCTCTTAGAAGTCAAGGTGAGTTTAACCCTTCCTTTGGCTTTTTATTCTATCATTTCTGCACTGTGAGTCGTGGTTTGCTCTCTGTGTGAACGCAGCCTCACGTCTGTCCTGGATGTGGTGCATTTTGCGTTCAGGGCGAACATGACAAAACTGTAATTTTAACCAATGCCAGTGTACATCACGCTAATCTTTTTGAAGTACACAATATCCCAAGCTGTAGCATTAAAAAATTCCTAGGGATCATAGGATTGACTGTATGTTAAAAAGCCCCATTATTTTTTCAATGGCACAAAATTTATTTTTATCTCAACCAACACAAACCATTACAGAATAAAAAGTTGTCTGATTTTTGACTGTTGCTAGATATTGTATAGCTAAATGATGGTGGAGTTTGGACAGCCCCACAATATTCAAAGTTTTGCAAATAGTACTGTACCATGGAGCATATGATTGTTAATCGAATCAAGAATCAACATTCAAGTGTTTTTGGACAAAGTGGTTTCAATTTACAGGTTAAGGGCGCATTCAGATGACCGTATATCCAGGAACTTAGCCCCGCCCCCGTCCTGCCTCCTCTCATTGCAAATAGTCCAGAGGGGTGGAGAGGAGGCAGAGAGGGGGCAGGAGTTCAGAGCACTGCTCCCGACTCTTCCAGCCTCCTCTTCCTGCAGAGAGAGACGCCGTATATCGGCTGATGTGAATACCCGGCTGATATACGGTCATCTGAATGCACCCTAACAATGTTGATTATCTCAATTTCTATGTGTTCTATTGTGCTTTTTGGGGGTGGGGGGTCGCGGGGGGTTCTTTTAGACTAGATCGTATGTCTAAATCTTATGTACATCTTTTTGTTTGTTTTTCTCTCTGATAATTTTCGACTATGTCGTTTATTTATTTTTTATTAATATCCTTAAAATTAATTATTCTAATGGAAGATCATACTTTATTTTGAATTTTTTTTGAAAAATCAATAAGAAAATGCAATAAAAAACTAAAAAATTAACACACTATGGCATCAATAGCTCGTCTTTATCATGAGATGCTGGCGCGTTACTTAAGGGACTCAAAAAAAATTCCTAAAAGGCTTCAAGGGGCTGAACAGTGTGCAGTGTTTCAACTATTTATGGCCATCTAATAAATACCGGTTCACTACTTATACGATTATTAACACTGAGAGGAGGGAACCGTGTGCTTTTACTGTTGAAAAGCTGCTTTTTCACTTTTCTTTTGGCAGTATGGTGGCAATCTGATGTTGTGCTGAACAACTTTCATTTGAGGCAATGGTTGCTTTGTGAGTCCTATGTAGATCCAATCTTCTAAATGGGTTAACAATCAGCATTCCCTTAGAAGTAAGTCTGTCTCAGATTACTCTGTTTAAAAAAACGATATACTTGTATATTCCCTACCTCGTAGAAGAGTCAATCTATAATGAATTGATCACGAAGTGTCCCCCAACCTGGGACCTCCTGTGATCAGCTGTAATCTGTGAAGAAAACTGGCAGTAAATTTTCTTTTCCTCTGCAGCACCACCAGTGGGGAAATGAAGCATTACACGGTGCTCATTGCAGTCAATGCATTGTCTGTGTAATGCAGGACAGAACAGACAGACTGGCAAAAAGACCTTGGACTTTAACTCAACTAACTCGGAATTCGCTAATAGGGTACATCAACATGGATTTTCTAAACTAAACAACCTTTTCAACATTAAATTATCTGTAAAAAGTAACAAAAGGGTGAAGAAAGTTTTGTATTCTCAAACTTCAGGATTCTTTCTCTTGCTGCCATAACACAATACTTAAAAACCTTTTCAAAGAACTCAATTAAAAAGAGTGATATTTAGCCCAAAAGTCCTTCAACACATTTCTCAATAAACAGCTTTAATTTTTAAAAAAATGCCGTGGCCTTATATGCACAATTAATTTTATCACATTTTGAAAAGCGGCGATGAACGGCGCCAGGTGAAAATGTGTTCTAGCCCTTTCAGCTTGGCACCCCCTCAAATACTACAATTTCTACATGTTTTTTTTAGCTGTGAACACCGATCACAATAGTCACTCCACCTATAGTTAAATGACAAATGCTTAATAAATAATACATACAAGTACCTCGTTCACCTGGCAAGAAAATAGTTAACTTATTGTTGGAAAATAAAAAAAATCTAATAAGCTGTTTTGTGAATTTAATAAAATTAGACTTTTAAATAGGCTTCACAGAAAGGTTATTACTGACGCACAAGCTAGAAACAAGTTTAAAAGCTGCTCTACATGAAAGTTCGCATTGGTGGTGCCAATTACCGCTCGAAAGAAATCACGTCTAGATGCCAGATACTTCCTTCGGTGCAACTTGTTTGTTCCAAAAAACTGGCGCATTAGCTATATTCTAACAGACCACAGACATTGGTGTTCAGCACTTTGTGTTCCCATGCCATACGCATGATCACTTTCTTTATGATTGAATTCTATGGCTATTAATTGCTTTGTTTTACTCTAATTCCTCTCTTGTAAAAGAAAACAGCATTTTGCTTGTTTATCCTCTTCTGGAAGGTCTCCCTTTTTTGCTCCTGCACCATCTGGCTCCCATCAGGGAGTCATCATACTGAGCCTTCAATGTTTTTCCTCTTCTTTCCACCACTTAGCAAAAGCAAAGCAGTGTACTTATGTATGTATGAATCTGTTTTTCTGGATGGTCGTCAGAAGCTTTTCTCTGCGGCTGATCCTGGGTGCTGCATTTCAGCTATTTACTGAGCACTCATCTCATTTGGTGTATTATTAAGCACTTGTTCTTATATAGGACAAATGCTCTATCTTGTCCGTTGCTCTAAATAATGGCACAATTAAGCTGATATCCCATTCTTCATCGTAAAGTGGGGTTGATCCGAACTGTGTACATAGAAATGTTTGATCGGAATGATATGATTGAAGGAGATTTAATAAGTTGTTATGGTTACTGAACCTACAAGTAACTTAGATTAAAATCATTTTCTCTTCGGCAACAGTGTCCTGAACAGTCGAGGAAGTAAAGCATCGAGAAAGGAAATTAATGAGAAATAGACTTACAGAATATTTATGCAAATTTAAAGTTGTCCATTTTTCAGGCTCCATCATCAAACCTCCTGCAAACAAACTATTCCACCAGCACAAATTCAATTTATTTCCTGCCACACAAATTTTCCATTCTTTACTGGATATTGCTTTGTTTTGTTTATTTCCACTGTTTCATATCAAAGAGTGATAATAAAAGAGATTGTTTTAGATGGAATTATGCTTAAAGGGACTCTAACTCATTATTTGTTCCCTTTCCTGCTAGAATTTTTCTGTCTAGTTCTGTCTTCTGTTTTTGTATCAGTGGGTGATGCATACAAAAATCTACACATACAAAGAAGCCTAATACCGTATATCTGGTACTGTATGCACCCTGAAGCAACTTTGCATATAGTCTTCATTAAAAAACACCCTACTGTTTAGTGTGTACAGCTCCTTGCAGACTACAAACTAACCGATTCTGCCATCATACTTGTCTCCACCCACCCCCTACTTCTTACTAACGTAGGTTGGCTTTAATTAGGTCAACAATCGTCCGAATTATCGCTCATTAGAAAGAATGTACGCAATAACGGTTCCCCGTATTTGCTACCGCCAGCTGAGTGATGAGCGAGAATTTGTTCACTAGTTGCTTGATTTCAGCTCAACTGATGACTTTATTCACACAAGCACATAAATAGTGCGTTTTTACTGCAGACTGATATACGCGACCATCTGAGGCATCGGTTTCTAATGAATTCATGCACATGGGCAAATATATGGCGCGTAAAAACGTCACACCATAAAAAAATGGAACATATGCAACCGAAATATGGCAGCCGCGAATATACTGTGGGTAAAAAGATAGTTCTGGAACTATCTTTTGACCGATATATGGCCACGGCTCACGGTTGTGTGAATGGAGGAGAAAACACAAATTATCTCTGGCCATTGATTGTGCAAATCGTCCATTCATGGGAATTAACGGCGCGGATGAGAGAACGTAAAAACACATATGGTCATGCAAAATATAAAGACGAATATACGGTGTGCAAAAAGATAGTTCTGGAACTAACTTTTGACCCATATACGTCGGCGGCTCACATTGACTGCAGAGGGAGCTGGGAAAAAGGGGAAGAGGAGGCATTTTAGCAGCGTCCAACACAGGGAAAAGCTTGCAGGTTCCTCTATTTAGGCGTTTGAAGGCTTTTCAAGGATTTATGCCAAGCGAGAGTCTTCTGGGGTGCGACATATTTTTTCTGCTAAAAACGACGCTCACGGTCATGTGAATGGATGAGAAAACGATAATTGCTTTTGGCCATTGATCGTGGAAAATCGCCCATTCATGCGAATTTACGTCACGAATAGAGATGAGCGAACCTACTCAGTCCGGGTGTTTTTGAACTCGAGCATCGCTTTTTCCGAGTAACTCACTACTCGGACGAAAAGATTCGGGGGGCGCCTGGGGTGAGCGGGGGATTTGCAAAGGGGAGTGGGGGGGGGGGGGGGGGAGAGAGAGCTCCCCCCTGTTCTCCACTGCTACCCCCAGCTCCACCACGCCGCCCCCCGAATCTTTTCTTCCGAGTAGTGAGTTACTCGGAAAAAGCGGTGCTCGAGGTCAAAAACACCCGAACCAAGTAGATTCGCTCATCTCTAGTCACGGACAAGAGAACGTAAAAACGCATACGGTCGCGTGAAAGAGCCCTAAAATAGTCAATGATTGACTAATTATCATTTGGTGTAAACAGGTAATCGTTATCTTTCAACGACTAGCCAACAGCTTTGCATGGAGGGATGTGCTCGTTTGGCATGCACCTCCTACTGAACGCTGATTGGATTCCACCTTTCTTTTTAACATATTGCCTTGATACTTAAAACACATACATGCAAGTGATTGATTATTCATTGAACAGTCCCTGCTGGTCTTAGAAAGATCATCCACTACTATTGTCTCTGGCTTGTTTTAGTCCAGTGAGAGGCTGTAGCAGTGAGTGTTCACTTTAAGACTCTCACACATTTATGTGCATTCCGTGAACTATGCAACCAATGAGTATGCATTGGGCAGGGGTCAACATTTCAAATACACACCCGTCAAAGAGCCTTACACCCACTATCTACAATTTGGTAAATGATCACAAAGCTGAACAAGTGGAAAAAAGTTGCTCTGCGTAAAAGCAACTATTCTGAGCAACTATTGAGATGATAGCTGTGCCCTGTCATTGAGTGCTATGTAGCTTGGAAAGGAGAAGGCAGAAGCGGTTAAATGCTTCTACCTTCTCCTCTGGGTCCTCGTCTGTGTCTGACAGTTGAAGACCCGACCTGCACCTGCTTGATTGCAGTAGCAGAGGCTTTAATCCTGCACTGCACTTCTGCTACTGGTTGGGATTACATCTTTGTTCATGCAATTTTAAGCTGCAATAGTCATGATTTTTTAGCGCAG
This sequence comes from Eleutherodactylus coqui, assembly GCF_035609145.1. Taxonomy (NCBI): domain Eukaryota; kingdom Metazoa; phylum Chordata; class Amphibia; order Anura; family Eleutherodactylidae; genus Eleutherodactylus; species Eleutherodactylus coqui. The sequence goes on along the minus strand of NC_089843.1, from coordinate 72,607,605 downwards.
CTATTGGAGTGTTAAAACGACGTTCATCTGAAAGAGGCCTTAGAGGGATAAAGATCAAAGAAATAGGAAAAATATTGCATAAATGACCCCTCCCAGAAAGGGGTCAGAGAAGTGACAAAGGGTAAAAGAATGGGAATCCTAGTGAAAAGATGAATCGATGCATATAATACATCAAGATCACATACAGTGGAAGAAAGGGACAATGACAATGAGAAAAAGGAGCTTGCAGACATGCACCTACAATATATATATACTCTACTGTATTCTGGCAACTGATTGTTCCAGATATCCAACTGGATTAGCATGAATAAGTGAATGAATTACTTCAGGAAGTGAATAATTTAAAATTTAGAGTTCAAGCAATGAATTATAAATAGAGATGAGCGAGCACCAAAATGCTCGGGTGCTCGTTACTCGAGACGAATTTTTCGCGATGCTCGAGGGTTCGTTTCGAGTAACGAACCCCATTGAAGTCAATGGGCGACTCGAGCATTTTTGTATATCGCCGATGCTCGCTAAGGTTTTCATTTGTGAAAATCAGGGCAATTCAAGAAAGTGATGGGAACGACACAGAAACGGATAGGGCAGGCGAGGGGCTACATGTTGGGCTGCATCTCAAGTTCCCAGGTCCCACTATTAAGCCACAATAGCAGCAAGAGTGGGCCCCCCCCAACAACTTATACATCTGAAAAGCCCTCATTAGCAATGCATACCTTAGCTAAGCACCACACTACCTCCAACAAAGCACAATCACTGCCTGCATGACACTCCGCTGGCACTTCTCCTGGGTTATATGCTGCCAAATCCCCCCCCCCACGACCCAGTGTCCACAGCGCACACCAAACTGTCCCTGCCCAGCCTTCAGCTGCCCTCATGCCACGCCACCCTCATGTCTATTCATAAGTGCGTCTGCCACAGGAAAAGCAGGCACACACTGCAGAGGGTTGGCACGGCTAGGCAGCGACCCTCTTTAAAAGGGGCGGGGCGATAGCCCACAATGCTGTACAGAAGCAATGAGAAATCCAATCCTGTGCCACCTCCATCTGGAGCTGCACATGTGGGCATAGCAATGGGGAACCTATGTGCCACAACCTATTCATTCTGTCAAGGTGTCTGCATGCCCCAGTCAGACCGCGTTTTTTATATATAGTCACAGGCAGGTACAACTCTGCAATGGGAATTCCGTGTGCACCCACAGCATGGGTGGCTCCCTGGAACCCACCGGCGGTACATAAATATATCCCATTGCAGTGCCCATCACAGCTGATGTAATGTCGTGCTTAATGCAGGTGGGCTTCGGCCCACACTGCATGCCCCAGTCAGACTGGGGTTCTTTAGAAGTGTAAACAGATGCATTTACAACTCCCTGTGGACCCACAGCATGGGTGGCTCCCTGGAACCCACCGGCGGTACATAAAAATATCCCATTGCATTGCCCATCACAGCTGAGGTAGTAATGTCATGTTTAATGCAGGTGGGCTTCGGCCCACACTGCATGCCCCAGTCAGACTGGGGTTCTTTAGAAGTGGAAACAGATGCATTTACAACTCCCTGTGGACCCACAGCATGGGTGGCTCCCTGGAACCCACCGGCGGTACATAAAAATATCCCATTGCATTGCCCATCACAGCTGAGGTAGTAATGTCATGTTTAATGCAGGTGGGCTTCGGTCCACACTGCATGCCCCAGTCAGACTGGGGTTCTTTAGAAGTGGAAACAGATGCATTTACAACTCCCTGTGGACCCACAGCATGGGTGGCTCCCTGGAACCCACCGGCGGTACATAAATATATCCCATTGCATTGCCCAACACAGCTGATGTAACGTCAGCTGTAATGCAGGTGGGCTAAAAATTAATTTGATTACACTGTAGGCGAGGGCCCACAAAAATTGCTGTATCAACAGTACTAATGTACATCAGAAAAATTGCCCATGCCCAACCAAGAGGGCAGGTGAAACCCATTAATCGCTTTGGTTAATGTGGCTTAATTGGTAACTAGGCCTGGAGGCAGCCCAGTTAAAATAAAAATTGGTTGAGGTGAAAGTTTCAACGCTTTAATGAGCATTGAAACGTATAAAAATTGTTTAGAAAAATTATATGACTGAGCCTTGTGGGCCTAAGAAAAATTGCCCGTTCGGCGTGATTATGTGAGGTTTCAGGAGGAGGAGCAGGAGGAGGAGGAGGAATATTATACACAGATTGATGAAGCGAAAAGGTCCCCGTTTTTGATGGGGATACAGAACGATGCTTCCATCCGCGGGTGCAGCCTACATATTGCTTAGGTATCGCTGCTGTCCGCTGGTGGAGAAGAGAAGTCTGGGGAATTCCAGGCTTTGTTCATCTTGATGAGTGTAAGCCTGTCGGCACTGTCGGTTGACAGGCGGGTACGCTTATCTGTGATGATTCCCCCAGCCGCACTAAACACCCTCTCTGACAAGACGCTAGCCGCAGGACAAGCAAGCACCTCCAGGGCATACAGCGCGAGTTCAGGCCACGTGTCCAGCTTCGACACCCAGTAGTTGTAGGGGGCAGAGGCGTCACGGAGGACGGTCGTGCGATCGGCTACGTAGTCCCTCACCATCCTTTTACAGTGCTCCCGCCGACTCAGCCTTGACTGGGGAGCGGTGACACAGTCTTGCTGGGGAGCCAGGAAGCTGTCAAAGGCCTTAGAGAGTGTTCCCCTGCCTGTGCTGTACATGCTGCCGGATCTCCGCGCCTCCCCTGCTACCTAGCCCTCGGAACTGCGCCTTCGGCCACTAGCGCTGTCGAATGGGAATTTTACCATCAGTTTGTCCGCCAGGGTCCTGTGGTATAGCATCACTCTCGAACCCCTTTCCTGTTCGGGTATGAGAGTGGAAAGGTTCTCCTTATACCATGGGTCGAGCAGTGTGTACACCCAGTAATCCGTAGTGGCCAGAATGCGTGTAACGCGAGGGTACCTGTACGCAACACATGACTGTCCTCACTAGGAAGATCACTTTCAGGATCCTCCTCCTCAGGCCATACACGCTGAAAGGATGACAGGCCAGCAGCATGTGTACCCTCACCAGTGGGCCAAGCTGTCTCTTCCCCCTCCTCCTCATCTTCCTCCTCCTCCTCCTCCTCACCGCGCTGAGATATAGACAGGAGGGTGCTCTGACTATCCAGCGACATACTGTCTTCCCCCGGCTCTGTTTCCGAGCGCAAAGCGTCTGCCTTTATGCTTTGCAGGGAACTTCTCAACAGGCATAGCAGAGGAATGGTGACGCTAATGATTGCAGCATCCCCGCTCACCACCTGGGTAGACTCCTCAAACTTTCCAAGGACCTGGCAGATGTCTGCCAACCAGGCCCACTCTTCTGAAAATAATTGAGGAGGCTGACTCCCACTGCGCCGCCCATGTTGGAGTTGGTATTCCACTATAGCTCTTCGCTGCTCATAGAGCCTGGCCAACATGTGGAGCGTAGAGTTCCACCATGTGGGCACGTCGCACAGCAGTCGGTGCACTGGCAGATTAAACCGATGTTGCAGGGTGCGCAGGGTGGCAGCGTCCGTGTGGGACTTGCGGAAATGTGCGCAGAGCCGGCGCACCTTTCCGAGCAGGTCTGACAAGCGTGGGTAGCTTTTCAGAAAGCGCTGAACCACCAAATTAAAGACGTGGGCCAGGCATGGCACGTGCGTGAGGCTGCCGACCTGCAGAGCCGCCACCAGGTTACGGCCGTTGTCACACACGACCATGCCCAGTTGGAGGCTCAGCGGCGCAAGCCAGCGGTCGGTCTGCTCTGTCAGACCCTGCAGCAGTTCGTGGGCCGTGTGCCTCTTATCTCCTAAGCTGAGTAGTTTCAGCACGGCCTGCTGACGCTTGCCCACCGCTGTGCTGCCATGACGCGCGACACCGACTGCTGGCGTCGTGCTGCTGCTGCTGACACATCTTGATTGCGAGACAGAGGTTGCGTTGGAGGAGGAGGAGGAGGAGGAGGAGGGTGGTTTACTGGAGGAAGCATACACCGCCGCAGATACCACCACCGAGCTGGGGCCCGCAATTCTGGGGGTGGGTAGGACGTGAGCGGTCCCAGGCTCTGACTCTGTCCCAGCCTCCACTAAATTCACCCAATGTGCCGTCAGGGAGATATAGTGGCCCTGCCCGCCTGTGCTTGTCCACGTGTCCGTTGTTAAGTGGACCTTGCCAGTAACCGCGTTGGTGAGGGCGCGTACAATGTTGCGGGAGACGTGGTCGTGCAGGGCTGGGACGGCACATCGGGAAAAATAGTGGCGACTGGGAACTGAGTAGCGCGGGGGCCGCCGCCGCCATCATACTTTTGAAGGACTCCGTTTCCACAACCCTATACGGCAGCATCTCCAGGCTGATAAATTTGGCTACGTGCACGTTTAACGCTTGAGCGTGCGGGTGCGTGGCGGCGTACTTGCGCTTGCGCTCAAACACTTGCGTTAGCGACGGCTGGACGGTGCGCTGAGAGACATTGGTGGATGGGGCCGAGGACAGCGGAGGTGAGGGTGTGGGTGCAGGCCAGGAGACGGTAGTGCCTGTGTCCTCAGAGCGGGGTTGGATCTCAGTGGCAGGTTGGGGCACAGGGGGAGAGGCAGCGGTGCAAACCGGAGGCGGTGAACAGCCTTCGTCCCACCTTGTAGGGTGCTTGGCCATCATATGTCTGCGCATGCTGGTGGTGGTGAGGCTGGTGGTGGTGGCTCCCCGGCTGATCTTGGCGCGACAAAGGTTGCACACCACTGTTGGTCGGTCGTCTGCACTCTCAGTGAAAAACTGCCAGACCTTTGAGCACCTCGGCCCCTGCAGGGTGGCATGGCGCGAGGGGGCGCTTTGGGAAACAGTTGGTGGATTATTCGGTCTGGCCCTGCCTCTTCCCTGGCCACCGCACTGCCTCTTGCAACCTGCCCTGCTGCTGCCCTTGCCTCCCCCTCTGAAGACCTGTCCTCAGTAGGCGTAGCAAACCAGGTGGGGTCAGTCACCTCATTGTCCTGCTGCTATTCCTCAGAATCCTCAGTGCGCTCCTCCCTCGGACTTAATGCCCTTACTACTACCTCACTGATAGACAACTATGTCTCATCGTCATCGGCCTCCTCACCCACTGAAAGGTCTTGAGACAGTTGCCGCACGTCCCCAGCCTCATCCCCCGGACCCCGGGAACTTTCCAATGGTTGGGCATCAGTCAGGATTAACTCCTCTGGTGGGAGAGGAACCACTGCTGCCCAATCTGAGCAGGGGCCCGAGAACAGTTCCTGGGAGTCTGCCTGCTCCTCAGAATGTGTCATTTTCATGGAGTGAGGAGGCTGGGAGGAAGGAGGAGCAGCAGCCAGAGGATTCAGAGTTGCAGCAGTGGACGGCGCAGAACTGTGGGTGGACGATAGGTAGCTGGAAGCACTTTCTGCCATCCACGACAGGACCTGCTCACACTGCTCATTTTCTAATAAAGGTCTACCGCGTGGACCCATTAAATGTGCTATGAATGTGGGGACGCCAGAAACGTGCCTCTCTCCTAATCCCGCAGCAGTCGGCTGCGATATACCTGGATCAGGAGCTCGGCCTGTGCCCACACCCGGACTAGGGCCTCCGCGTCCTCGGCCGCGCCCACGTCCTCTAGGCCTACCCCTACCCCTCTGCATGCTGTATTACCAGTAATGCAGAAACAAAACGCTGTAATTAAATGTGCCGCTTATTGGCCTGTCGTTGGAGGCTGACTTCGCTTACGGAACGCCAGGAAATAATTTGGCGCACGCCTGCTGTAACACTCAGCTGCCTGCGTATTTATTTGTAGAACTACTACCCCCAGCACACACGGACCCAGAACACTGAGCACAGTGACAGGCAGGCCAAATAGATTTTTTGCCCAATATTTTTTTGAAAAGGACCACTGCGTATATTCAGTCAATAATATATGTCTTCTGGCCCTGCCTACACAATTCTGTCCCTGGAGTATCACTGCAGGGCGCAATGCTCTGCACGTCCGATATACCAAAAAAAAAAAAAGTGCAACACTGCAAAAAGCAGCCTCCACAGTACTGCACACGGTTAGATGTGGCCCTAAGAAGGACCGTTGGGGTTCTTGAAGCCTACAATCACTCCTAACACTCTCCCTATAGCAGCTCCGGCACCAACAGCACTGTCCCTCAGCTATGTCACAACGCATCTGTGGCGAGCCGCGGGAGGGGCCGATTTATATACTCGGGTGACACCTGATCTCCCCAGCCACTCACTGCAGGGGGGTGGTATAGGGCTTGAACGTCGCAGGGGGAAGTTGTAATGCCTTCCCTGTCTTTCAATTGGCCAGAAAAGCGCGCTAATGTCTCAGAGATGAAAGTGAAAGTAACCCGAACATCGCGTGGTGCTCGTTACGAGTAACGAGCATCTCGAACACGCTAATACTCGAACGAGTATCAAGCTCGGACGAGTACGTTCGCTCATCTCTAATTATAAATATCAGGTCAATGACTAAAAGTGTCACAAGCAGGTGGAGGAGAGTTGAACTAATATCCATACTAGAGATGAGCGAGCACGCTCGGATAAGTCAGTTACTCGAGCGAGCCTCGCTCTTCTCGAGTAACTGCATTCTTGTCAGAGCATGCTCAGGGGGGAGTCGGCGGGGGGGGGGGGGGGGCGGGGGGAGAGAGAGATCCGCCGCCCGCCCGAGCACGCTCGGACAAGAATGCAGTTGCTCGAGAAGAGCGAGGCTCGCTCGAGTAACTGACTTATCCGAGCGTGCTCGCTCATCTCTAATCCATATGCTGCAGATTTTTTCCGTACAGAGGTTGATTTGCAGTTTGTATTTTTAAATCCTCAATTTACTAATTTCTGCAGCAGATTTTCATGCTGGATTTTACCCTCTTTCATATAGAGGGCCGAAGTCTAGAACAAAATGTACATGTTAAACAGAAAGATTTTCCATGTCTGCTCCTATTCTACAAGTGTAGATCTATTACACTGCATTCCTTTACTCTTACCAATTTCTGACATTAGTGTTGGGGATGGGGTAGACAACCACATCTTCACTGCAAGAGAAGCAAGAATTCTCAACAAAGACAGCTCCCTCTGTGTCTATATATTGCAAGTACCATTTTTTGAACATATAACTACATATGTGATCTTAACTTTTTCCTTTAAAGGAGTTGTCCAGTTATATACTGCAGGTCTTCAATAAAAGAATAATAGGCGTCCATTGCCCAGGACCCCCACCGAGTCAGTATGTTGGTGCACTGAGCTGATTTCTGAAGACGGCTCCATTCCCACTGCAGTGGCTAGGCTTGGTATTGCAGGCACAGTTCCACTAAAATAAATGGGTGTAATACCAAACCACTACAGTGGAAACTGAGCTGTCTACTTCCTGTAGAAATCAACTTAGTACACAAGCATACTGACCGGCCAAACAGTTGATTGATGGGGGGTTCCAAGTGACGGATGCCTGCTGATCTACTATTGATGGCCAATTCTGAGGATAGGCCATCAATTGTCCAGTTGTAAACTATTAATGGCCTGTCCTCAGGATGGGTCATCAATACTGGATCGGCAGGGGTCTATCCGCTGGGACCTTCACCGATCAGCTGTTTACCAGGCCAGTGCCCTTGTTTTTTCGCCGTGTATTACGCGTGCAATGCACGGACACAAGATAAGCACCATGGAAATAATTGGCGCTATATAAATAAAGATTATTATTATTTTGCAATAAATGGAGTCAGTTAAAATAAATAGACTTTCATTGATCCATTCACATGACCGTGTAGAGATATGGGTGAGAAATAGATCACAGCATGCTCTATTTCTCGGTGTACCCTGCTGCATGAGCCCTATATTATTGTATAGCCAGTGTATGCAACGCTGTCCATATGCAATACATATGCAACCCCGCTATGAAACAGACCAGGGATTCTGCAAAGAAAAAGACAGAGTCATAACCGTGTGTGAGATATGCGGGCATGCAGTACACTCGCTGCCCATATGCGGTCTCTGACAGCGAAGCTGGCATCACAAATACCGGCAAAACACTGCGAGGACACCCACAGCGTTTTACTATATGCCCTTGGCCATGAGCACTAACAGACAGCTCCATTCTCACTGCAATAAATATTAAATACAGCAAACACAAGGAGATTGACAGTGCAGACCCCCAAATCTTGGATATTGGTTTACCTGGCACCCGTAGAGTGGTGCTCTGAAGAGGACTCATATTGTACCTATAAAGAAATAACTTATAGCCCTCACCATTTAAAAGCTCTTTTTATTCTTATGTCTTTAAAATACACATGCTTGGGATTTGAGGATCGTGGTTTCATAGCAAGGCAACAGTCAGTTTTACATCCACATATACTTCATCCTCGCCCTGAATGGCCCTCCAAAATAGTTTACAACTGGTCAACAACTTAACAAAATGTAACAAAGATTAGGGGTGAACCTATCCATTAATACAGATAATGTATCCAGCTGCAAACGTTGAAATGCGTTTTGATGCACATCTAAAGGAGTTATTTCATGACTGTTTCTGCCAAATCCTAGATACAGATACAGTAAGGGGGAAAGGGACTTGTTATTTGTATAGTGCCATCTTATTTCGCAGCACTTTCAGGTAATTTATTTATTTATTAACCCCCACCAAGCTGGGTACTCATTTTACCAACCTCGGAGGAATGGAAGGCTGGGTCAACCTTGAGTCGGCTACCTCAACTGGGGATTGAGCCTGCAACCTTCAGGTTGTGAGTGAGAGCTTAGGGACTGCATACTGCTGCCTTAGCACTCTGCGCCACATGAGGCCCCTATATATAAGGCTATCAATAATAGTTACTATGTTTTTTTTCACCAAATTTACTCTGTTTCACCCATTTTGAGGCTCCAGCAGCTCAATTTACTATACATTTACAAGCAATCTTAGTCGTTACACTGCCCCTTTAAACGTTCTTGCCCATATAATACCGTAAAACAATGATAGCAAGAGTTTACTTCGCTTTTTTGGCAATGAACATGTTAATAGTTTGCAGCTGTCTGGGAAAATGGATTCGTACAAAGGTAATCTTGTGCTTTCTCCTCTGCTCTGATCCACCAGGCTTATTTTATTTGCTGGCCTCATGACACCGGGATTTATAGCTACTTTTCTATGGATACAGCAAATTAATGATGAACACAGGTATTCGGTGTACTGAATGCTGTAACATAAGCACTATATAGCTGTGCACTTGTGCAATGGCTTCAGAGCTGCATTAGGAATTGAATCAAAGTGCTTTCTAAGTACCTTGTAAAAGAGCCCTAGGTCTTCAGTTATGGATGGCGGGGTATACAAAAGAAACAAAAATATCTTCACAGGAGGCACAGAAACAGTCATAAATGTGCTGCCGTTTCTGTCTGGCCCCATGACACTGGGATTTAATAGTAGCATGCCTGTGGATACAGCATATTAACGAATAACACGTGTATTTGATGTACCATAATATGACATAAGCACAGTATAGCCGTGTAGATGGGAAATACATGAAGTGCATCTTAAGACTTGAGGTGCGCAGGGGAGCTTTACTGGATATACAGGAACAGTTCAGATGCATCCCCTAAAGGATCGCTATATACAGAAATACACTTTCTTCCCTTTCATTCTATTCTGTATCGCATCACAATACCAACTCTGGGAAAAACAGCCAGGTCCAGAAGTGTTTGGACAATGGGACAAATTTGATCATTTAGCTTCTGTATATCACCAGAATGGACCTGAAACAATCGAAGCGCATACTTTCAGCTTTAACTCAAGGAGTTTAGAGTATGCTTACTAGAGATGAGTGAGTATACTCGCTAAGGCACATTACTCGAGCGAGTAGTGCCTTAGCCGAGTATCTTACCGCTCGTCTCTAAAGATTCAGGAGCCGGCGGGGGGCGGGGAGAGCGGGGAGGAACGGAGGGGAGATCTCGCTCTCCCTCTCTCCCCTCCGCTCCCCGCCGCAACTCACCTGTCACCCACGCGGGCCTCCAAATCTTTAGAGACGAGTGGGGAGATACTCGGCTAAGGCACTACTCGCTCGAGTAATGTGCCTTAGCGAGTATACTCGCTCATCTCTAATGCTTACACAGTGTTTTGAGAGGGGTGAAAAATCTGAAACAAATTTTGGTATACAGCCTGTTTAAAATTAACTTTTTGCTTCCATTTGGTTTTGTTACTGTTTCTTTGGGAACAAGCTTGAAGAAGAAGATGCTACTGGGTGCACGCCCTGCTAACAGGGGCATTTTGGCAATCTATATAAAGATTTGTCAAGGTGTATCTGGTATATAGTTTTAGGTACATTGGCAAATTAGCCTTTTGCATAATAATTAGATATGAGCGAACGTACTCGTCCGAGCTTGATACTCGTTCGAGTATTAGCGTGTTCGAGATGCTCGTTACTCGTAATGAGTACCACGCGATGTTCGGGTTACTTTCACTTTCATCTCTGAGACGTTAGCGCGCTTTTCTGGCCAATTGAAAGACAGGGAAGGCATTACAACTTCCCCCTGCGACGTTCAAGCCCTATACCACCCCCCTGCTGTGAGTGGCTGGGGAGATCAGGTGTCACCCGAGTATAAAAATCGGCCCCTCCCGCGGCTCGCCTCAGATGCGTTCTGACATAGCTGAGGGAAAGTGCTATAGTGTTGGAGCTGCTGTAGGGAGAGTGTTAGGAGTTAGTGTAGGCTTCAAGAACCCCAACGGTCCTTCTTAGGGCCACATGTAACCGTGTGCAGTAGTGTGGAGGCTGCTTTTTGCAGTGTTGCACTTTTTTTTTTTTGGTATATCGGCCGTGCAGAGCATTGCGCCCTGCAGTAATAGTCCAGGGACAGAAGTGTGGAGGCAGGGAGAGCGTTAGGAGTTATTGTAGGCTTCAAGAACCCCAACGGTCCTTCTTAGGGCCACATCTAACCGTGTGCAGTAGTGTGGAGGCTGCTTTTAGCAGTGTTGCACATTTTTTTTTTTGGTATATCGGCCGTGCAGAGCATTGTGCCCTGCAGTAATACTCCAGGGACAGAAGTGTGTAGGCGGGGACAGAAGACATATATTATTGACTGAATATACGCAGTGGGCCTTTTCTAAAAAATATTGGGTAAAAAATCTATTTGGCCTGCCTGTCACTGTGCTCAGTGTTCTGGGTCCGTGTGTGCTGGGGGTAGTAGTTCTACAAAATCATACGCAGCCAGCTAAGTGTTACAGCAGGCTTACGTCAAAGTATTTCCTGGCTCTGAAATCACCGCTCTGTTGCAGTTAATAACAGTGCAACACTCTGCAGTTCTGTGACACACTCCAGGGACAGAAGACATATATTATTGATTGAATATAGGCAGTGGCAGTGGGCCTTTTCTAAAAAATATTGGAAAAAAATTTATTTGGCCTTCCTGTCACTGTGCTCAGTGTTCTGGGTCCGTGTGTGCTGGGGGTAGTAGTTCTACAAAATCATACGCAGCCAGCTAAGTGTTACAGCAGGCTTGCGCCAAATTATTTCCTGGCGTTCCGTAAACGAATTCAGCCTCCAACCACAGGCCAATAAGCGGCACATTTAATTACAGCGTTCTGTTTCTGCACTACTGGTAATACACCATGCTGAGGGGTAGGGGTAGGCCTATAGGACGTGGACGCGGGCGAGGATGCGGAGGCCCAAGTCAGGGTGTGGGCACAGGCTGAGCCAGTGCGGTGGCCAGGGGTAGAGGCAGGGCCAGACCGAATAATCCACCAACTGGTTCCCAAAGCACCCCCTCGCGCCATGCCACCCTGCAGAGGTCAAGGTGCTCTACGGTGTGGCAGTTTTTCACAGAGACGCCTGACGACCGACGAACAGTGGTGTGCAACCTTTGTCGCGCCAAGATCAGCTGGGGAGGCACCACCACCAGCATGCGCAGGCATATGATGGCCAAGCACCCCACAAGGTGGAACGATGCCCGTTCACCGCCTCCGGTTTGCACCACTGCCTCTCCCCCTGTGCCCCAACCTGCCACTGAGATCCAACCCCCCTCTGAGGACACAGGCAGTACCGTCTCCTGGCCTGCACCCACACCCTCACCTCCGCTGTCCTCGGCCCTATCCAGCAATGTCTCTCAGCGTAGCGTCCAGACGTCGCTAGCGCCACTGTTTGAGCGCAAGCGCAAGTACGACGCCACGCACCCGCACGCTCAAGCGTTAAACGTGCACGTTGCAAAATTGATCAGCCTAGAGATGCTGCCGTATAGGCTTGTGGAAACGGAGGCTTTCAAAAGCATGATGGCGGCGGCGGCCCCGTGCTACTCGGTTCCCAGTCGCCACTACTTTTCCCGATGTGCCGTCCCAGGCCTGCACGACCACGTCTCCCGCAACATTGTACGCGCCCTCACCAACGCGGTTACTGCCAAGGTCCACTTAACAACAGACATGTGGACAAGCACAGGAGGGCAGGGCCACTATATCTCCCTGACGGCACATTGGGTGAATTTAGTGGAGGCTGGGACAGAGTCAGAGCCTGGGACCGCTCACGTCCTACCCACCCCCCGAATTGCGTGCCCCAGCTCGGTGGTGGTATCTGCGGGGGTGTATGCTTCCTCCACTAAACCACCCTCCTCCTCCTCCTACGCAACCTCTGTCTCGCAATCAAGATGTGTCAGCAGCAGCACGTCGCCAGCAGTCGGTGTCACGTGGCGTGGCAGCACAGCGGTGGGCAAGCGTCAGCAGGCCGTGCTGAAACTACTCAGCTTAGGAGAGAAGAGGCACACGGCCCACGAACTGCTGCAGGGTCTGACAGAGCAGACCGACCGCTGAGCCTCCAACCGGGCATGGTCATGTGTGACAACGGCCGTAACCTGGTGGCGGCTCTGCAGCTCGGCAGCCTCACGCACGTGCCATCCCTGGCCCATGTCTTTAATTTGGTGGTTCAGCGCTTTCTGAAAAGGTACCCCCACTTGTCATAACTGCTCGGAAAGGTGCGCCAGCTCTGCGCACATTTCCGCAAATCCCACACGCACGCTGCCACCCTGCGGACACTGCAACATCGGTTTAATCTGCCAGTACACCGACTGCTGTGCAACGTGCCCACACAGTGGAACTCTACGCTCCACATGTTGGCCAGACTCTATGAGCAGCGTAGAGCTATAGTGGAATACCAACTCCAACATGGGCGGCGCAGTGGGAGTCAGCCTCCTCAATTATTTACAGAAGAGTGGGCCTGGTTGGCAGCCATCTGCCAGGTCCTTGGAAACTTTGAGGAGTCTACCCAGATGGTGAGCGGGGATGCAGCAATCATTAGTGTCACCATTCCTCTGCTATGCCTCTTGAGAAGTTCCCTGCAAAGCATAAAGGCAGACGCTTTGGAATCAGAAACGGTGGCGGGGGAAGACAGTATGTCGCTGGATAGTCAGAGCAACCTCATGTCTATATCTCAGCGCGTTGAGGAGGAGGGGGAGGAGCATTAGGATGAGGGGGAAGAGACAGCTTGGCCCTCTGCTGAGGGGACAGATGCTGCTTGCCTGTCATCCTTTCAGCGTGTATGGCCAGAGGAGGAGGAGGAGGAGGAGGAGGAGGGGGAGGAGCATGAGGAGGAGGGGAAAGAGACAGCTTGGCCCACTTCTGAGGGTACAGATGCAGCTTGCCTGTCATCCTTTCAGCGTGTATGGCCAGAGGAGGAGGAGGAGGAGGATCCTGAAAGTGATCTTCCTAGTGAGGACAGCCATGTATTGCGTACAGGTACCCCGGCACACATGGCTGACTTCATGTTAGGATGCCTTTCTCGTGACCCTCGCGTTACACGCATTCTGGCCACTACGGATTACTGGGTGTACACACTGCTCGACCCACGGTATAAGGAGAGCCTTTCCACTCTCATTCCCGAAGAGGAAAGGGGTTCGAGAATGATGCTATACCACAGGGCGCTGGTGGACAAACTGATGGTAAACTTCCCAGCTGACAGCGCTAGTGGCCGAAGGCGCATTTCCGCGGCCCAGGTAGCAGGGGAGGCGCAGAGATCAGGCAGCATGTACAGCACAGGCAGGGGAACACTCTCTAAGGCCTTTGCCAGCTTTATGGCTCCCTAGCAAGACTGTGTCACCGGTCCCCAGTCAAGGCTGAGTTGGCGGGAGCACTGTAAAAGGATGGTGAGGGAGTACGTAGCCGATCGCACGACTGTCCTCGGTGACACCTCTGCCCCCTACAACTACTGGGTGTTGAAGCTGGACACGTGGCCTGAACTCGCGCTGTATGCCCTGGAGGTGCTTGCTTGTCCTGCGGCTAGCGTCTTGTCAGAGAGTGTGTTTAGTGTGGCTGGGGGAATCATCACGGATAAGCGTACCCACCTGTCAACCGACAGTGCCGACAGGCTAACACTCATCAAGATGAACAAAGCCTGGATTTCCCCAGACTTCTCTTCTCCACCAGCGGACAGCAGCGATACATAAACAATACGTAGGCTGCACCCGCGGATGGAAGCATTGTTCTCTATCACCATCCAAAACGGGGACCTTTTTGCTTCATCAATCTGTGTATAATATTCATCCTGCTCCTCCTGCTCCTCCTCCTGAAACCTGACGTAATCACGCCGAACGTACAATTTTTCTTAGGCCCACAAGGCTCAGTCATATAATTTTTCTAAACAATTTTTATACGTTTCAATGCTCATTAAAGCGTTGAAACTTTCACCTGAACCAATTTTTATTTTAACTGGGCTGCCTCCAGGCCTAGTTACCAATTAAGCCACATTAACCAAAGCGATTAATGGGTTTCACCTGCCCTCTTGGTTGGGCATGGGCAATTTTTCTCAGGTACATTAGTACTGTTGGTACACCAATTTTCGGGGCCCTCGCCTACAGTGTAATCCAGTTAATTTTTTGCCCACCTGCATTACAGCTGACGTAACATCAGCTGTGATGGGCAATGCAATGGGATATTTTTATGTACCGCCGGTGGGTTCCAGGGAGCCACCCATGCTGTGGGTCCACAGGGAGTTGTAAATGCATCTGTGTCCACTTCTAAAGGACCCCAGTCTGACTGGGGCATGCAGTGTTGGCCGAAGCCCACCTGCATTAAACATGACATTATTACCTCAGCTGTGATGGGCAATGCAATGGGATATATTTATGTACCGCCGGTGGATTCCAGGGAGCCACCCATGCTGTGGGTCCACACGGAGTTGTAACTACATGTGTCCACTTCTAAAGAACCCCAGTCTGACTGGGGCATGCAGTGTGGGCCGAAGCCCACCTGCATTAAACATGACATTATTACCTCAGCTGTGATGGGCAATGCAATGGGATATATTTATGTACCGCCAGTGGCTTCCTGGCACCCACCCATGCTGTGGGTCCACAGGGAGTTGTAAATGCATCTGTGTCCACTTCTAAAGAACCCCAGTCTGACTGGGGCATGCAGTGTGGGCCGAAGCCCACCTGTATTAAACATGACATTATTACCTCAGCTGTGATGGGCAATGCAATGGGATATTTTTATGTACCGCCGGTGGCTTCCTGGCACCCACCCATGCTGTGGGTCCACAGGGAGTTGTAAATGCATCTGTGTCCACTTCTAAAGAACCCCAGTCTGACTGGGGCATGCAGTGTGGGCCGAAGCCCACCTGCATTAAACATGACATTATTACCTCAGCTGTGATGGGCAATGCAATGGGATATTTTTATGTACCGCCGGTGGGTTCCAGGGAGCCACCCATGCTGTGGGTCCACACAGAGTTGTAACTACATGTGTCCACTTCTAAAGAACCCCAGTCTGACTGGGGCATGCAGTGTTTGGCCCGAAGCCCACCTGCATTAAACATGACATTATTACCTCAGCTGTGATGGGCAATGCAATGGGATATATTTATGTACCGCCAGTGGCTTCCTGGCACCCACCCATGCTGTGGGTCCACAGGGAGTTGTAAATGCATCTGTGTCCACTTCTAAAGAACCCCAGTCTGACTGGGGCATGCAGTGTGGGCCGAAGCCCACCTGCATTAAACATGACATTATTACCTCAGCTGTTATGGGCAATGCAATGGGATATTTTTATGTACTGCCGGTGGCTTCCTGGCATCCACCCATGCTGTGGGTGCACACGGCATTCCCATTGCGGAGTTGGGGATTCCCAGTTGTACCTGCCTGTGACTATTTATAAAAAAACGCGGTCTGACTGGGGCATGCAGACACCTTGACAGAATGAATAGTGTGTGGCACATAGGTTCCCCATTGCTATGCCCACGTGTGCAGCTCCAGATGGAGGTGGCACAGGATTGGATTTCTCATTGCTTCTGTACAGCATTGTGGGCTATCGCCCCGCCCCTTTTAAAGAGGGTCGCTGCCTAGCTGAGCCAACCCTCTGCACTGTGTGCCTGCGGTTCCTCCTCATGGCAGACGCACTTATAAATAGACATGAGGGTGGCGTGGCATGAGGGCAGCTGAAGGCTGGGCAGGGACAGTTTGGTGTGCGCTGTGGACACTGGGTCGTGGGGGGGGTGGTTGGTCAGCATGTAACCCAGGAGAAGTGGCAGCGGAGTGTCATGCAGGCAGAGATTGTGCTTTGTTGGAGGTAGTGTGGTGCTTAGCTAAGGTATCCATTGCTAATGAGGGCTTTTCAGAAGTAAAAGTTGTTGGGGGGGGGGCCCACTCTTGCCGCTATTGTGGCTTAATAGTGGGACCTGGGAACTTGAGATGCAGCCCAACATGTAGCCCCTCGCCTGCCCTATCCGTTGCTGTGTCGTTCCCATCACTTTCTTGAATTGCCCAGATTTTCACAAATGAAAACCTTAGCGAGCATCGGCGATATACAAAAATGCTCGGGTCTCCCATTGACTTCAATGGGGTTCGTTACTCGAAACGAACCCTCGAGCATCGCGAAAAGTTCATCTCGAGTAACGAGCACCCGAGCATTTTGGTGCTCACTCATCTCTAATAATAATATATTTTTAAAGGGGTTGTCTGGGATTTCTTTTTTTCTTCTCTATTCCTGAACTGTCCTTATGACAGGTCATCAGTAGATGATTGACAGAGCACCACTGTTCGGATTCCAGACGATCAGCTGATTACCGGTGGTGCTGTCACTTTGCAAAGAGCAGCAAGCACATCACACTGACCATAGGCCCTGGTCATATATGATCAGTACCACCTGAACCAGTAGTTGCCAGCAGTCATAGTCCCCGAAGTGAATTGGGCCAAGAGGGCAGCTGCAACCTCCCTGCGGATGATGGAATTGTCCTCTATGAGGAATCCAGCAGCAGCCGAGAGGAGTCAGTTGCTCCACCCAAACCGGACGACCCCAGAAGCCAGAGGCCCTGGAAGAAACTGGTCCAATAGGAGGTAGGCTCTAACTGCTTGAAATTCTACAATTGTCCTGCACTGATCTGCCATGCATATCCTATGTGCTATATATAAATTTTCCCTATCTGTTTCTTACAGGGTAAAGTATAGTCATAGGCTACTGCAGTCAATATTTTAAGAATATAAAGAAACACATGATCTGGTGCTTTTTCTATAGGTCACATGTTTCTTTATAGTCTTAAAACGGTCAAATCTCAAATAGATTGTCAGCCCTTGATATCATCCATTAATGGCAATTATGTATCAGGCCTTAGTCACACAGGCGTTTTTTCCCGCGATTTGTGGATCGCATGACGGATGCGCATCCGCAAATCGCGTGATCGGGGCCGAAAAATCGCCCGAAAAAACTGCTCCTAGCTGCGTTTCAATAGAAACAGGCTGGAGCTGTCCAGCGCATTGAATTCAATGCGCTGCGGGCGATCTCACGATGAATTTTCGGGAAGGGCTTAAATATATAAGCCCTTCCCTGCAATTCATCCAGAAATGTGTAAAAAAAAAAATATATATATATATATACTCACCTGGTCCCGGCAGACGGAGTTCAGCCACGGCCGGCGGCAGTTCTCCTGAGCTGCTCTCTGTAGTATTCAGCAGCCGGGGATTTAAAATCCCCGCCTGCTGAATGAGCTACCTCTGATTGGTCACAGCCTAACCAATCAGAGGCAGCTCTCACTCACACCCATTCATGAATTCATGAATGGGTGAGTGAGTGCTGCCTCTGATTGGCTCAGCGCAGGGACCAATCAGGGGCAGCTCTCAGCTGTCATTCATGAATTCATGAATGGGTGTGAGTGAGAGCTGCCTCTGATTGGTCAGGCTGTGACCAATCAGAGGCAGCTCATTCAGCAGGCGGGGATTTTAAATCCCCGGCTGCTGAATACTACAGAGAGCAGTTCAGGAGAACTGCCGCCGGCCGCGGCTGAACTCCGTCTGCCGGGACCAGATGAGTATATATATTTTTTTTATTTTTACACATTTCTGGATGACTTTCTGGGAAGGGCTTATATATTTAAGCCCTTCCCGAAAATTCATCGTGCGCTCGCCGGCAGCCCATTGCTTTCAATGGAGCCCGCTGTGTTGCCGGCTCCATTGAATTCAATGGGCAAACATCGTTCTTCTCTGCCACAGCTGTTACTGCTGTGGCAGAGAAGAATGATTTGTCTAGTATATGTTCTCAATGGGGTCGGCGCTGCTGCCGCCGGCCCCATTGAGCGCATATAGAGAAGAGAACAGGAATCGCAGATCGCAAATAGGTGCGATCTGCGATTTCTGTTCTATAATTTATCGGACGAGCGCATAAAAAGCGCTCATGTGTCCGATACCATTGCAAAGCAATGGTTTTATAAAATCGCCGGACGCATGCGCATGCGCAAATCGCGCGAAAAAACGCCCGTCTGACTAAGGCCTCACACTACTTTTAGGGTTCATCATGTTATGGCACTGGTTGACATGTTAGTGTCTGGTATATGTGTTTATACTATTAATGCTACAGGTCCCAGTGCTACTTCACCTTCTGGGACATTGTGCATGCACTAACATCTAGATTATGGTGATTGCAGACATGTAAGTATCTGGTATATATGCTTATACTGGTAGTAATATAGGTCCCAGCACTACTTCACCTTCTAGGTAATGCCATACTATTCCTACACACAGGGTGAGTAAATTTATAAATTATTACATTTAACTATGTGGCCATGCATTCTTAACAATGGATACTAGCAGTCCTTCAGCTGTCTTCCAATTAACGTGGAAAGCATTTAACATCTACTTTTCGTTTATATGTCCTTATATTGCATATGTGCTATGTGATATTGCACATTATTATGTTACTCTATACATAGGGTGAATAACATTCTCATCAATATGCTCATGGTACTGTTTTGTATTGGGAATTTCCACGATCATATATGCCATATTTGTATATATGGTGTGCTATATCTTATGCTTACAGAACAAAGGGATGTAACCAGTGGGATATGACTTTCAATGATGATTAGATCATGTGTGACAATTAGTGATGTCCGATGAAACATCATTATGGTTTTAAATAGATTCAATGTTTCTCTATTACCGGACACATGAACGGAGGTTGTTGTAGAATTTTCTGAAAAGTCTTTTGCTGTTACTATTGGATTCTTTTTCACCACTTTCAGGATCGTTCAATGTGTTCTTAAAGTGATCTTAAATGGATGTCCACTAGAGATGAGCGAGCGTACTCGCTAAGGGCAAATACTCGAGCGAGTAGTGCCTTATGCGAGTACCTGCCCGCTTGTCTCAAAAGATTCGGGTGCCGGCGGGGGTGAGAGGTGAGTTGCTGGAGTGAGCAGGGGTGAGCGGGGGGGAAGAGAGGGAGAGAGAGATCTCCCCCTTGTTCCTCCCCGCTCTCCCCCGCCGCTCCACGCCCCCTGTCGGCACCCGAATCTTTTGAGATGAGCAGGCAGGTACTCGCATAAGGCACTACTCGCTCGAGTAGTTAGCCTTAGCGAGTATGCTCGCTCATCTCTAATGTCCACTCATAGGGAAGGTAGCAAATCTTGTATTTTCTCACGGTGCTTTTGTACTCTTTTCCGACTTCATAATACATCTACTGAGAGATGTGAGAACAGATTTATCAGTAACCAGGCATTTTGTGGCTTTATTTTATAGGAAAAACACCTGTGAATCCAACACTTCCAAACTTATCTCCTTAATTGAAGCATTTCTTAATTTGATGCTGGAGAAGATATTAACATAAAGGTTCACTTTTTCTCCCTACACTGTAGATGATTATTCAATGTGCTGAATCAAACAGCTGAATGGTACAACTGTTTTGCGTTGTTAGTTTACTAAGACTGTGTATGTCTATAATGCAGAAATCAAGAAATTCCCAAAAGTTAACTTACATTTCCTTGCAACTGTACTGTATATAAAAATATTGGCATTCCATGGGCACGATGATTTTTTTTTCTGCATTTCTGAAAAATAAACTGAAAGGTAACGTTTACAGAATAAATTCTGCCTTTGGCAAAAAAGCATAATTATTTTAATGATAGATGACATGCTTATAATTAGCAGAAAGTAGGATAGAGGAGAAGCTGGTGCTTGAGAAGGATATGCTGCATAATTTGTATAAATGTCAGAGGACACGCCAGGATGAAAGTGGTTGTGAGAAGTGGCAAGAGTCTCAGAAAATTAGGTAGAAGATGTGGAGGAATTATAATTTATTCACATTCCTTAATATAAAAAAAAAATCTGTGACATCACATTTGTTATATATTTGTGATATTCTAAGATTCACCATCTTTTGCTAATTAGCTTTGGCTTGTAATTTTAGCTGCAATCCATTACATTGTTAATTTCGGCTTCAGATTTCAATTTTATGCATATTTTTATCCAGACCGATATAGAAATTCTCATTTACAAATCTTAAATATGCAAGTCTGTGCAGAAATTATATTCTGTGACTTCATGCTGCTGTATTTATTCAAATACAGTCTATTTTCTGGAAACACATGACTCTGCATATCAAGTTGGTATTGTCACTGGACTGCATAATTTCTATCTTCTAGCAGAAGCATCTTGGGAGATCAAGGTATTCCTTACTTACTAAGGCTTATGCTTCTCGTGTGCTGTAGGTTTCCCATGTGTGCGAAAATAGCTTTTTTTGTCCTCAAGTCAAACTATTTCATAGCGAAGGTTGAAAAAGGTTAAGCAACTTAATAGCTGTCCCATAATATAGAATTGTTGAGTATTTAGCAGAATCTACTATGGATCAGTTTTCAAATGGATCTAGACAATTCCCATTGATTTATAATGAGGTCTGATAATATAACTTACTGTCAATGTTCCAGTTTTGGAATTGCAAGAATAGGGATGCAGAATATATTTCAAGCCATTATAAAACCTGCAAGGAAGTGGAGGAAGGATGAAAAATGTTTGGCAGATGGTGATTTAATTTTACATACAAGCTGCGGGAGAAGGGAGGAACATGTTGAGCAATGGCCCCAACATGACGGCCATTTTGAATCCTGCCATCTTGGATTCAACTCTAATTTTTTCAATGGGAAGGTAGGTATGTAATATATCAAACTGGCAGAAAATCTAGCCAGAAAGCAATGGTATGCTTAATTTTAACATAACTTTATTTGTTCTCACATTAGCACAGTGATTTTTCTTTATTACAGACAATGTGAATCATGGCGTTACCTCAAGAAGAACATGTTGAGATCATTCTTATGTCAGATGAATAAAACACATATGTCATAGTCACAGATTTCAATCAATGCCACCAAACCAGACTCTTCCATTACCCACAGTGCAGTCGCCAAGTTACTTTCCAAATTCCAAGATTCGGGTTCTATCTCTGATAAACAAAAATCTGAACAAACAAAAACCATTACTGATGAAGTATCAGCAACTGCCTTTTTTATTCCGCAGTTTTTGGTTTATCATCAACAGAAGGTGTTTTATAAGTTTGGCAACTGCACTCTGAGTGATGGTAGATATGGCTGGGTGGCGTTGTTTAAAATCTGCATTGATGACACATGTGCTTCGATCACCTGACATAAGGACGATCTCAATGTGTTCTTCTTGAAATAAAGCCATGATTCACATTGCCTGTAATAAAGAAAAATCACTGTGGAAACATGAGAATGAATCAAGTTATGTTAAAATGAAGCATACCATTGCTTTTTTGCCTACATTCTCTGCCATTCTGATATATCACACACCAACTGTACCTTTCCACTGGAAAAATTACAGTTGAATCCAAGATGGCTGCATTCAAAATGGCTGTCATGTTGGTGACATGGTCTAACAGGTTTACTCCTTCCCTGTAGCTTGTATGCAAATTAGACCACTGTCTGCCAAACTGTTTTCATTCAATTAGGGTGTTTCTATATTTTTGAGAAACCCTGTATTCTGTTTATACAGAAAAAGCTGTTTGGTTTTGACATATGCATCCCTCCAGTCAAAATGTTATGCGAAACGAATTTGTTCTTAATTTCTATAAACGCAGTAGTCTTAGGTTATGCCTGGCATCAGAAAGTTTTGGCCCTAGCTGCCATAGTAGTTGGTAATTATAAGGTGTGACATGAGCATACATGAACGTAACCAAGCCGATGGTACTCATGTGAGCAAGGACATACTATGAAAGGGCTAGCTTCCTGCCAGACATGTCAGAGGTCAAATGTAAGCACCTAAGGCTGGCCGCACATGACCGGGTTGGATTCCGGATGCGGGATCCCGCATCAGAATCCGACCCGGTGCCCCAGCGTATCTGTCCCTTTTTGTCCTATGCTGGTGGCCTTCTGTACTGTGGATGGTCTGACCTGGCAATTTCAATGCCAATTGCGTAAGGGCCGCGGGTCAGACTGTTTCCATTGACTTCAATGAGAGCCGTCCATGTGGTGCCCGCACTAAAATAGAAGATGCTGCTATTTTTCCTCTGCGAACAGAAAATCACAATTGATTTCCACTTGTTTGCAAGAAAAAGCGCTTTTCCATAGCATGTTATGGACGATATTTGCTGCGGAACCCAGAGGTGGATACCCGCCCCAGATTCCGCAATTCAATCCATCCGTGTGCAGCCGGTCTAAGAGAGTAGTGCTGTGTAGAAAGGCAAAGCAGGTGTGATGCATCAGTTTGTATCCAAGAGGCATAATGGTGCCACAGTCTTCATGGCCATGTGTCCTTGCTGCAAGCACTAACTTTATAACCGGCATAGCTGAGAAGGGTCAGACTTACATTGTGGCTGTGTGGGGTCTGAAAAAATGTGAGAAGCTGAGAAACGTCAGAGCTGAGACAGTGGGGATGAAAAAAAAAAAAAAAAAATCGGACTGATGCCAAGAGTACTGAGTAAGCAGTGTGAGAGGCAGAGAGCTGTGATTGAGTAAGCCACCTGGGAACCATTTGCATCTAATCTGCTGCGTAAGTGTGCCTATCCGCAAGAAGAAAATATTAACTGTTTCTGCTGAACTGTGATTGCTTGAGAAACAATTCCCCAAGAGGCTGTTGCTACCAGAGACTGTGTACTATCCCTTAAAGGGCTGAAGGCCCAGTGACTATCTAAGCAAGGCTGGTGTTTGTATTACTGTTTTCTCCAGTAAAGTCTGTATATAGTTTAACTCTACTGTCCATAAGAGTGCATAGCAGTAAAGTGTATAACAAAGTTGCTGGGGACTGGGAAGTTGGTTAGAAATGGGTGGGATGGAGTGACCAGAGTGGGAAAGTTTGAGGAATTAGTTAGGGAAAGTGAGGAAGAGGAGGAGCGTGGCACTCCTGTTTCAGGGAGAAGGAAGAGCACAGAGGATGGCAGCATGGGGAAGAAAGAAACAAACATGGAAAACCTGTTGTTGCAGATCCAAAAAGTTGGTCAGCAATGAGGGTTCCCAGTGGCTGTAGAAGGTCTTGGAGGAGATGCGGTGCCCACCGGTTGCAGCAGAAAAAGACAGCAAGGCATGGCGTGCAAACGTCAGCGGAGAGGTCCGGGGTAGGCCGCAGAGGCGCTGGAATCCCTCAGCGCGGCTGAGTCCCAGCCCAGCGGCAAAGAGAGGAGGGAGAAGAGTGAGTCCTGGAGCAACTGCAGGCATGGGCAACAGAAGAAGTGAGTCAGCGAGAGGTGCTGGCATCGGGTATGCGGTGGGAAGATGGGCAGCATGGTCCGTGGTCCACAGACAGCTGAAGGCAGAGCAGTGTTAGATGTGATAGGCAGGGAGGCTATAGTAACAGGATCATGTTAGATGCATGGGGTCAGAAATGTGAGAAGGGGCGGCGCTCAGTGCGAGAGCAGAGTTTTAAGGGTCCAGATGTTAGTGAGGGGAGCCTTAGCCACAGTGTAGGCCAGCTGAGTAGGCCTAGGACAGGGTGTAGTTACAGAGTAATGGCAACTGGCTCAAGTGATTTAATGACAGGACAGAGGGAAGTAGATATAGGCAGTATGAGAGAAGGGGATACTCCGCATAGGGATCTCGGATTTTCTTTGTATGTCTCAACAGAGGATGACAGGCACCATGAAGAGGAAGAACAGTGCAGGAGGAGGGCACAGCAGGAGGCAGGCTACGACGGTGGCCATTACAGGCATTGAAGACAGCCTTCCAGCATGCAGTGCCAGCAGTCGCCATCGTCATTTTCGACAGTTGGGATGGTCGTCATAGGATTGGGAAGGAAGCCGGACCTTCGGCCTATGGGGCTGCATAGCAAAGGAGCGACAGACATCGGGGTGCTTCCCACACCCGGAACATGGAGCAGTACTCGGCACATCGTCAGTCCTCATCATTCGGGCAGATTCTTTCCTTGGCAGAGCCGGAGGTCGAACGGATTGTGAGTCCACATTCCTTAGTGTTTGGGAAAGTGTGATGGTTGCTGATGATCGTGATGGGGATTTTATAGTAGCTGGCAAATTGTTTTGGAAAAATAAAAAAGGGCTTCCAGTGTCCTATAGTTATCCAGGAGGCACAGGCCCACCCAATGGTAAAGGTTCTTCTCACGCATCCAGTGGCTCACCGAGGATGGCGAGCTCGCGAAACAGAGAGTTGTTTTTTGACCGTTTTAAAATATGCTGATTTGATGTTTTGTGGTGTCACCTTCCTTGCTGTTGGGCTGGCGGAGGAGACAGCTGAAAAAAAATCAAAAACAGTGTGCATGGGGACATTTGGTCTTTATTGTTGGTCGAAAATGTTGCGGTTGACAACGAACATTTTTTGGAACGGGAACAGATAAAAGTCGAGGGTAGTCAAAACATTTGGCAATTGGTTGCAGTCCTTTTTCTTTTACCAAACCAACATTATCTAAAGCTGACTTTAAATTAACACTAGAGATGAGCGAGCATACTCGTCTGAGCTTGATGCTCGTTCGAGTATTAGGGTGCTCGAGATGCTCGTTACTCGAGACGAGCACCACGCGGTATTCGTCTCGATTAAACGAGCACTGACCATTGAATTCAATGGAGCCGGCAATACAGCAGGTTCCACTGAAAGCAATGGGCTGCCGGCGATCGCGGGATGAATTGTCGGGAAGGGCTTAAATATATAAGCCCTTCCCTGCAATTCATCCAGAAATGTGTTACAATAAAAATATATACCGTATATACCGGCGTATAAAGCGACGGGGCGTATAAGACGACCCCCCAACTGTCACCTTATACGCCGGGAATACATTGGAGCAAAGAATAAAAATTTGGAGGAGTTTGTCGTGACCGATGCCCAACCTTTGGAAAGTTCCCGGGGTCCGGGGGATGAGGCTGGGGACTTCCGGCAACTGTCTCAAGAGCTTTCAGTGGGTGAGGAGGACGATGACGATGAGACACAGTTGTCTATCACTCAGGTAGTAGTAATTGGAGTAAGTCCGAGGGAGGAGCGCACAGAGGATTCGGAGGAAGAGCAGCAGGACGATGAGGTGACTGACCCCACCTGGTTTGCTACGCCTACTGAGGACAGGTCTTCAGAGGGGGAGGCAAGTGCAGCAGCAGGGCAGGTTGGAAGAGGCAGTGCGGTGGCCAGGGGTAGAGGCAGGGCCAGACCGAATAATCCACCAACTGTTTCCCAAAGCGCCCCCTCGCGCCATGCCACCCTGCAGAGGCCGAGGTGCTCAAAGGTCTGGCAGTTTTTCACTGAGAGTGTAGACGACCGACGTACCGTGGTGTGCAACCTTTGTCGCGCCAAGATCAGCCGGGGAGCCACCACCACCAGCCTCACCACCACCAGCATGCGCAGACATATGATGGCCAAGCACCCCACAGGGTGGGACGAAGGCTGTTCACCGCCTCCGGTTTGCACTGCTGCCTCTCCCCCTGTGCCCCAACCTGCCACTGAGATCCAACCCCCCTCTCAGGACACAGGCACTACCGTCTCCTGGCCTGCACCCACACCCTCACCTCCGCTGTGCTCGGCCCCATCCAGCAATGTCTCTCAGCGCACCGTCCAGCCGTCGCTAGCGCAAGTACGCCGCCACGCACCCGCAAGCTCAAGCGTTAAACGTGCACATAGCCAAATTTATCAGCCTGGAGATGCTGCCGTATAGGGTTGTGGAAACGGAGGCTTTCAAAGGCATGATGGCGGCGGCGGCCCCGCGCTACTCAGTTCCCAGTCGCCACTACTTTTCCCGATGTGCCGTCCCAGCCCTGCACGACCACGTCTCCCGCAACATTGTACGCGCCCTCACCAACGCGGTTACTGCCAAGGTCCACTTAACAACGGACACGTGGACAAGCACAGGTGGGCAGGGCCACTATATCTCCCTGACGGCACATTGGGTGAATTTAGTGGAGGCTGGGACAGAGTCAGAGCTTGGGACCTCTCACGTCCTACCCACCCCCAGAATTGCGGGCCCCAGCTCGGTGGTGGTATCTGCGGCGGTGTATGCTTCCTCCACTAAACCACCCTCCTCCTCCTACGCAACCTCTGTCTCGCAATCAAGATGTGTCAGCAGCAGCACATCGCCAGCAGTCGGTGTCGCGCAGCACAGCGGTGGGCAAGCGTCAGCAGGCCGTGCTGAAACTACTCAGCTTAGGAGAGAAGAGGCCCACGGCCCACGAACTGCTGCAGGGTCTGACAGAGCAGATCAACCGCTGGCTTGCGCCGCTGAGCCTCCAACTGGGCATGGTTGTGTGTGACAACGGCTGTAACATGGTGGCGGCTCTGCAGCTCGGCAGCCTCATGCACGTACCATGCCTGGCCCACGTCTTTAATTTGGTGGTTCAGCGCTTTCTGAAAAGCTACCCACGCTTGTCAGACCTGCTCGGAAAGGTGCGCCGGCTCTGCGCACATTTCCGCAAGTCCCACACGGACGCTGCCACCCTGTGCACCCTGCAACATCGGTTTCATCTGCCAGTGCACCGACTGCTGTGCAACGTGCCCACACGGTGGAACTCTACGCTCCACATGTTGGCCAGGCTCTATGAACAGCGTAGAGCTATAGTGGAATACCAACTCCAACATGGGCGGCGCAGTGGGAGTCAGCCTCCTCAATTCTTTACCGAAGAGTGGGCCTGGTTGGCAGACATCTGCCAGGTCCTTGGAAACTTTGAGGAGTCTACCCAGATGGTGAGCGGCGATGCTGCAATCATTAGCGTCACCATTCCTCTGCTATGCCTCTTGAGAAGTTCCCTGCAAAGCATAAAGGCAGACGTTTGCGCTCGGAAACAGAGGCGGGGGAAGACAGTATGTCGCTGGATAGTCAGAGCACCCTCCTGTCTATATCTCAGCGCGTTGAGGAGGAGGAGGAGGAGCATGAGGAGGATGAGGAGGAGGGGGAAGAGACAGCTGGGCCAACTGCTGAGGGTACACATGCTGCTTGCCTGTCATCCTTTCAGCGTGTATGGCCTGAGGAGGAGGAGGAGGATCCTGAAAGTGATCTTCCTAGTGAGGACAGCCATGTGTTGCGTACAGGTACCCTGGCACACATGGCTGACTTCATGTTAGGATGCCTTTCTCGTGACCCTCGCGTTACACGCATTCTGGCCACTACGGATTACTGGGTGTACACACTGCTCGACCCACGGTATAAGGAGAACCTTTCCACTCTCATACCCGAAGAGGAAAGGGGTTCGAGAGTGATGCTATACCACAGGACCCTGGCGGACAAACTGATGGTAAAATTCCCATCCGACAGCGCTAGTGGCGAAGGCGCAGTTCCGAGGGCCAGGTAGCAGGGGAGGCGCAGAGATAAGGCAGCATGTACAGCACAGGCAGGGGAACACTCTCTAAGGCCTTTGACAGCTTTCTGGCTCTCCAGCAAGACTGTGTCACCGCTCCCCAGTCAAGGCTGAGTCGGCGGGAGCACTGTAAAAGGATGGTGAGGGAGTACGTAGCCGATCGCACGACCGTCCTCCGTGACGCCTCTGCCCCCTACAACTACTGGGTGTAGAAGCTGGACACGTGGCCTGAACTTGCGCTGTATGCCCTGGAGGTGCTTGCTTGTCCTGCGGCTAGCGTCTTGTCAGAGAGGGTGTTTAGTGTGGCTGGGGGAATCATCACAGATAAGCGTACCCGCCTGTCAACCGACAGTGCCGACAGGGTTACACTCATCAAGATGAACAAAGCCTGGATTTCCCCAGACTTCTCTTCTCCACCAGCGGACAGCAGCGATATCTAAACAATACGTAGGCTGCACCCGCGGATGGAAGCATTGTTCTCTATCACCATCAAAAACGTGGACCTTTTAGCTTCATCAATCTGTGTCTAATATTCCTCCTCCTCCTCCTGCTCCTCCTCCTGAAACCTCACGTAATCACGCTGAACGGGCAATTTTTCTTAGGCCCACAAGGCTTAGTCATATAATTTTTCTAAACAATTTTTATACGTTTCAATGCTCATTAAAGCGTTGAAACTTTCACCTGAACCAATTTTTATTTTAACTGGGCTGCCTCCAGGCCTAGTTACAAATTAAGCCACATTAACCAAAGCGATTAATGGGTTTCACCTGCCTTCTTGGTTGGGCATGGGCAATTTTTCTGACGTACATTAGTACTGTTGGTACACCAATTTTCTGGGGCCCTCGCCTACAGTGTAATCCAATTAATTTTTTGCCCACCTGCATTAAAGCTGACGTTACATCAGCTGTGCTGGGCACTGCAATGGGATATATTTATGTACCGCCGATGGGTTCCAGGGAGCCACCCATGCTGTGGGTCCACAGGGAGTTGTAACTGCATGTGTCCACTTCTAAAGAACCCCAGTCTGACTGGGGCATGCAGTGTGGGCCGAAGCCCACCTGCATTTAATCGGACGTTACCTCAGCTGTGATCGGCACTGCAATGGGATACATTTATGTACAGCCGGTGGGTTCCAGGGAGCCACCCATGCTATGGGTCCACAGGGAGTTGTAACTGCATGTGCCCACTTCTAAAGAACCCCAGTCTGACTGGGGCATGCAGTGTGGGCCGAAGCCCACCTGCATTAAACATGACATTACCTCAGCTGTGATGGGCAATGCAATGGGATATATTTATGTACCGCCGGTGGCTTCCTGGCACCCACTCATGCTGTGGGTCCACAGGGAGTTGTAACTGCATGTGTCCACTTCCAAAGAACCCCAGTCTGACTGGGGCATGCAGTGTGGGCCGAAGCCCACCTGCATTTAATCAGACGTTACCTCAGCTGTGATCGGCACTGCAATGGGATACATTTATGTACAGCCGGTGGGTTCCAGGGAGCCACCCATGCTATGGGTCCACAGGGAGTTGTAACTGCATGTGTCCACTTCTAAAGAACCCCAGTCTGACTGGGGCATGCAGTGTGGGCCGAAGCCCACCTGCATTAAACATGACATTACCTCAGCTGTGATGGGCAATGCAATGGGATATATTTATGTACCGCCGGTGGCTTCCTGGCACCCACTCATGCTGTGGGTCCACACGGACTTCACAATAGGGAGTTGTACCTGCCTGTGTCTATGAATTAAAAACCGCGGTCAGGTTGGGGCATGCAGTGTGGGCCGAAGCCCACCTGCATTTAATCGGACGTTACCTCAGCTGTGATGGGCACTGCAATGGGATACATTAATGTACAGCCGGTGGGTTCCAGGGAGCCACCCATGCTGTGGGTGCACACAAACTTCCCATAGTGGAGTTGTACCTGCACCCTGTTGGGCAGCATGTAACCCAGGAGAAGTGGCAGCGGAGTGTCATGCAGGCAGTGATTGTGCTTTGTTGGAGGTAGTGTGGTGCTTAGCTAAGGTATGCATTGCTAATGAGGGCTTTTCAGAAGTAAACGTTGTTGGGAGGGGGGGGGGCACTCTTGCCGCTATTGTGGCTTAATAGTGGGACCTGGGAACTTGAGATGCAGCCCAACATGTAGCCCCTCGCCTGCCCTATCCGTTCCTGTGTCGTTCCCATCACTTTCTTGAATTGCCCAGATTTTCACAAATGAAAACCTTAGCGAGCATCGGCGATATACAAAAATGCTCGGGTCGCCCATTGACTTCAATGGGGTTCGTTACTCGAAACGAACCCTCGAGCATCGCGAAAAGTTCGTCCCGAGTAACGAGCACCCGAGCATTTTGGTGCTCGCTCATCTCTAATTCTTACGTATGAGATGTACATATGTTTTTGATCAGACAACGAGATGGTGGTTCCTGTGATCAACAGGCAATCTGCCTCCTCACCCATGATACTAGCTATGTTGAGGCACTTAGTGTTGTGGTGCCTGCAATACAATGTAAAGTTTAGGTCAAAGCATGTTCTGGGATGCCAGAACAGAGTGGCTGACACTCTTTCTGGTTTTCAGATGAGGTCATTCAGTGAAATCCAACCGATGGTGCATGTCGAGGGGGTACGTTGCCCTTCTTCTTTATGGAAACTGGTAGAAGAGAGCTTCTGAGTTTGGTTCAAGCATCAGTGGCAGAGGCTACTTGGAAGAGTTATAATAACATTTGGTCATCTTGGTTGTCTTCTGTCAGAGGCCTTTTTCCGGAAGGAGTACAGGCACAGTCAGTGACTCTGGATCTACTGACGGGATTGCACAGAAGAGGGGCCTCAGTAGGGTTAGCTAAAAAACATCTATCGGCATTGCTTTTTTTTACTACATCTGCACGGCCGGTTGGACATGTCCAAGGATTTAGTTTTTAGACAGATCCTGAAGGGTTGGAGAAAAAAGCATGCGATTGGACGTCAGACGGCCTATTACTTTCACGTTGCTAGGCGGGATGTTAAATATTTTGGAAGAGGTGTGCACTGATGAACAAGAGACATTGCTTTTTTGCATTGGTTTTTCATTAGCGTTTTTTTTGCTGCCCTTGGGTTTAAACCGGGGGAGTTGTGATTTAAGGATGTTTTGGTGAAGGATGATGTAGTAAAGGTATGTGTTAGGAAGTCCAAAACCGATGTGTATGGCAGGGGAGAGTGGTTGTGTATAAAATCCATGTAGTCGGAGTGGTGTCTGGTTGGGCTGCTGCATGCTTGTTTAGTGTAGCATCCGTGGAGGGTCAATTTTTGGTGCATGCATCGGGATCCCTAGTTATGAGTTATCAGTTTGTGGCAGTCTTGAGTAAAGAAACCTGGGTTTGGACCCGAAGAATTTAGAATTGGAGCAGCCACAATGGCATATTCGTACGGCTTGAATGCAGAGGATGTTAAGCATTTGGGTAGATGGAAATAGGACGCGTAGCGTATGTACGGACGGACTTGAGAGTAGTTTAAGGGTAGTAAGTAAGCCTTGGCAGAGTGTTTAGTTTTCGTTGTTGAGTTTTTTGTTTTGGTTGCCCATTTAGTTTTTTTGTTAAAGCCGGTGTGGAATGGAACATGTGGCTGATCGGGCATTCATTCATTTACTGGGCAAAGAAAAGAGCAAGAATGGGGTCCATGAGAGAAAATTTAGGATTGCAGAATGTGACAGTATGGTGGAATGAGATTAGAGGTCTGCGGTGGTCCAGGCTGCTACATGAAGTGGCCCAGCAGCCTGACTCCGAGGAATGTGATTCTTCTCATCCACGCCCGTGCAAATGACCTGGGGAAAGTAAAAGTGGGCGAGCTGTCAGCCCTGATGAAACAGGACATCTTATGCTTTAGAGAGTTTTTCAGTTGGGTGATTATCGTTTGGTCAGACATAGTGGCTAGGTGAGTTGGGAGTGGGGCGAGAGATCATGAGGCAATAGACAGAGCTAGGAGGGGGGTTAGTTTTAAAATGTCTAAATTTGTTTAGTCATTGGGAGGGTTGGCAGTATGCCATTGGGAGGTAGAGAATAGAGAAGGGGGCATGCATAGGGGAGACGGGGTTCATCTAAGCGAGATAGGGCTGGACATTTTCTTGTCCAGGCTACAAGATGGGTTGGAGGCGGTGTTGTTGTTGGCAGGTGTGGGGGGGGGGGGTGTAGGCGGTAAGCCATATATTTCATGGCGTGAAGTTTACTTTCCATGCCAGCAATGGTCTGGAAGGTGGTTTTTCAAGCCCAGGTTGCTATGGGGCTTTCTTATACCTCGTTTTTTGGTTTGGACTCAAATTTTATTAAGCATGTAAAGGACTGTTTTTTGAAATTTGAAGTTTTTACAAAATATTAAAGCAGATTAAGGCACAACCTGATCCAATAGTTTGCTTAAATTGTCCAGCGTCCACACCTAGCGTGCCTCTCAGTGTGTGTGGCGTAAGGGCAGATGTGCCCAACTCTTGCACTCTACATCAGGCGCCTTAATCCACTGCAGCTGGTAAGGTTATTTGCATATGTATGTAATGTTTTTATTGGTTGCACACTGGTGTGAGGGATAGAGGATACAACATATACAGTCACTCTTGTATTAGCCTAAATCAGCTTGACAAAGGCTATTACAACCGAAACGTTGTATCTTTCGTTTGCTGTTTTGCATTGACCATGATGGAATTAAGAAGCCCAGATTTGGGTTATTGCAAACACATCACCCTTTGCTGCCAGAGCTCTTTATAGGAGTTCAGGAATGGGACGCGGCAGCCTTTCCTTGGCAGCTATCGCAGCAAACACTGGGACCACTGCGGGACTGCAGTGCTGAATCCCGGCGGTGGCAGAGAGATAAGTACAGCTCAATTTATTATCTTACCTCAGACAACCCTATTGAAGTTGGGTTGTCTGGTAACTGGACAAGCTCTTTGATATGGTTTGCTATTCCCCATAAGTACAAATCATAAATCCAAATTATTGGCCTGTAGCCTGCAAATTGCATATTAACAATCTGCATTTATACATCTTTGAAAGTGCTAAGCATTAGAAAAAAAAATGTACTTGTGCAATTGCCCCAAAATCAATGACTGTTTATACTTACGGTAGATAAGAGGACTTCCTGTGTCTGAAGCAACGATTGCTTTGCAAATGGTTTCATTTAACTAAATTACAAAGTACTTCTCCATATTATATCTGACTGTACCTTCAGTGACATGATGGACACTATGCATGAAAATAGATCATTCAGGCACAAAACATGATTCTACCACGAGGTTCATGGCTATGGTTGTGTTTGTACCAGTTTTTAAGGCATCCATGTCACTGAAGTATCAGGCTTTACCTTCTACTGGAGAACTGAACTGAATTATCTTATATGTGTAGGCAGAAGAAAGGAGCAAGTCAACCAGTTCAACTTGCAGTTCACGAAAAATGAAAGCTGTGTGCAGTCTCCCTTTTATGACTGTCCTTACGAATTCACTTTGCTTGTATTAAAATTACTGCAGTTGGCCTGGTAAAAATTAGGCCCATGTTTTGTTTTCCCTTCTTGCATGGTTTCTTACCAGGTAATTGTATTCTTTGTTACTGTGCTGCAAATGAAGATTTTTTTTACCTTCTTATATCACTAACACTGATTACCAGGGGTGTAACTATAGTGGATGCAGGGGATGTGATTGCACCCGGGCCCAGGAGCCTCAGGGGGCCCATAAGGCCTCTCTTCTCCATATAGGGAACCCAGTACTATGAATAAAGCATTATAGGTGGGGGCCCTGTTACAGGTTTTGCATCGGGGCCCAGAAGCTTCAAGTTACGCCTCTGCTGATTACATCATACTTTTTGTACACTATAATAAAAGTGATTGCTGAAAACAAACCTCGACCCATCAGGAAGCTGACTGTGCACAGGTGTCGTTCTCTTGTGCCAGCATCACCCCAGGAAAGTTTGCTTCACCAATAGATGAACTTATGGAATGTTGCAAAAACCAACATTCTTTCTTACTTAGCCGAACCTGGCGCATGATTTACTGGAAACTATTAAATCCAGTTCCTTACCAGGACTATGGTAATATGGATAACATTTACTCTAGGTGGCTTAGTGGCTTAGGGCTCATTATTTGGTTTATTTCTTTTATATTCCTGTCTTTTTAAACTGGTCTAAGTTACACTGATATATAGTTGGCTGTGCTGGGGGTGGGGGGGACCTGGAGGGCCCTCCATGTCCCTTCCTAGTGAGAACAGATTTATTTTTTCCATTATGGTATTTAAAATAATCTCTATTAACCCTTTCCAATCCACTGTCTGACGACATTATGATTAAAGGCTTTGCAGCTCCAATGTTGGAAGACGTCTGTCGGGGTTCTCTTACTATATATTGCCAGCCTCTCTGCTGTTGGAGCCTATGCAACGTGTCACCTCATGCAATTCTGGCTTTAGCCAGCATATAGCACTGTTGTATAATGGCAGAAAAAGAGTAAGCCCCCTAGGAAAACCAGGATATAAATTGGATTGGAATGGGTTAATGCTAAGAGCCTAAACCTGCCCTTTAAAAAGTGAATAGTATGGAAGGAAGCCTGCAGAGCAGGTGCTGATATCATATGTGTTCAAGAAATGCAATTAAATAACAAAGATATCTTCAGGTTAGCACACAAACAATTCCCCCATATTTTTTCCTCTCTCAGGCCTCATTCACATGAGCGTTTTTGCGTGGCTAAGTTAGCGACCCTCAGAACCAATGGTTTCCATTGTATTCATTCAGACTAAAGATTTTTAGCCACACAAAAATATTGGACTGAAAAATATAGCACATCGGCGACAGAAATTTTCTGCTGCTGAAAAATATAGGTCTTGCCCTATCTTTGGACTGGAAAACGCTGGAGCCTCCATAGACTCCTATGGGAACTGCAAGAAAAAAGAAGGGGGAGGGAGTTCAGCT
Source organism: Eleutherodactylus coqui (assembly GCF_035609145.1). Classification (NCBI taxonomy): domain Eukaryota; kingdom Metazoa; phylum Chordata; class Amphibia; order Anura; family Eleutherodactylidae; genus Eleutherodactylus; species Eleutherodactylus coqui. The sequence continues at coordinate 72,572,800 of NC_089843.1, read as the reverse complement.
GTGTGCAACACTGGGAAAAGATGACAGGTGCCTCTTATTAGAAAGTCATTAGGAGGATTTCTGCCGACCGAGGGAATTCCGATCAGCAGCGCATTTTTCAACAAAACGTCCCACCCAGGCGTGTGAATGGATGAGAAAACACTAATTAAGCTTGGGAATCTTAAGACCTCCCACTGTATAAATCATTTGGAAACCAACAAGAAACTTTTGTATAGATGGTTTCTGACCCCTATCATCTTGCTAAAATCTCAACACAACACTCTAGAATTTGCTGGAGATGCCATAACCAAATTGGCTCATTGATACACATCTGGTGGTCATATGAACTCCTTAAACCATTGTAGGATCAGGTGCACCAAGCACTATGCTTGATTCTACAGGCCAAACACAGTTGGGGTCCAAGTATAGCTCTCTTATTATTAGGTATAGATGGCTATAATTCTGCTGACCTCTTTAAGGCTAATTTCACACAGGTGAATGCAATATAGGGCTGTGATATCACACTTGGGAACATGCCTTGTTTTTGGGTCAAAATGCCCCCCATCACTTTAGGGAAGTAGTGATTCTCTGTGGTGGCTTTCAGCCACATCGCAGGATCAACAAATGTTTTCCATTCTTGAAGGGGAAACCTCACATGGCACTTGTGTGCAGCTCACACGCCACACAATGTTTTTGCTGAGCCTATTGAAAACAATGAGTGAGGCGTTCCGAGGAAACACCAAATGATAGGACATGCCAATGTTTTTTTCCTGCACTGCAATGCTATGTTCATGTATATGACACCATTCAAAAGAATCAGGTTCATTTTCGTGCAAGATTTGTGTGTGTCGCAACGCACCGATCTCACGCGATTTTCTTGGCTGTGTGAAAGCGAACTGATAAATCTCATGTTCTAATGGCTACCCCAAACATCCATAGCTAGAAAACGGAGAAGTTCAGTTATTCATTCCTTAATTGAAGTATTTGGATATGCATGTTAAATCCTACGTATTCAATAAATATTGGGTATGGAAAAGGATATACTAGTATAGATAAACAAATTACTGATTCTATTAATGTACTTTACTAAACAAATCAGCGCAGCCAACCTGTGTATATTTTTTTCCCCTTTCTTCTTTTTGAAGGAAGAACGCTCACTTCTGATCAGTTTTCTTTTCATGTACTGTTCTTAGTTGTAGTTTTTATTTCTCTGTAATTCTTTACCCATTTTATATCCACAATATATGAGCGATGATCATTACAAATGACTTGCAACTTAGCTCTTGCAGAAATTTCATTGTACATCTTGACCTCCGCAACTACATGTCTGCAACAGGCTTCCACAGACTTTATTGCAAGATATAATGGACACTCTTCCTAACTGTTCTCAATTATACCTAATGTTCGCTAACATTGCCTGCACTAAATATTGATCCGGTGAGCATCCCACAACCATTTGCCTTCAACTCCTCTCATGTTGTGGATTATGTTCTTTATATATATATATTTACTGTATATTTGTATTTCTTTTGAAAAACCCAATAAAATATTTGTCAAAATCTTATGGAGAGGTAGCATTTTTCTGGCAGAGATTTGGCCTATTCATGAAAGACAGTTTAGTATAATTGGTGGCATCTTTTTATAACAATTTAATGAGAGCATTATAAGTAGTTGAGCTTAAGTGATCCAAGGGGATTGTGAGTGTAACTTCCAAGTATGGGATAGAGCCATTAGATCATTTAACCCTTTCCAATCCAATTTGTATCCTGGTTTTCCTAGGGGGATTACTCCTTTTCTGCCGCTATACAGTGGCACTATATGCTGGCTAAAGCCAGTACTGCATGAGGTGACATGTTGGATAGGCTCCAACAGCAGAGAGGCTGGCAATATACAGTAAGAGAACCCCGACGGATGTCTTCCAACATCGGAGCTGTACAGCCTTAAATCATAATGTCTTCAGAGGTCAGACAGTGGATTGGAAAGGGTTAAAGGGATATTTCTGCTCTAAAAATGTCTGAATATCTGAAGTGATCCCCTTGTTAAGAATTTGAGGTTTGGAGACATTTAATAAAAAATTGCCTTATAATAGCTTATATTGCTAAACTCTGTAATAGTTTTAATAATGTGGGATAAAGATGCTTCTAGAGAAGAGAAACAAAGGATAATATCATCGGCGAATTGGCCAATCCGGTAGTCTGTAGGACCAATTTTAATATCACGGATATTTGGAGACATTTTGATAGCTTGAGCAATGGGGGTTCCATCATTAATGCAAAAGTCATAGGGAAAAAAGGACACCCCTGATGCATTTCATTAATAATTGGGAAGGGTTTCGACAAAGTACCTGATGAATAAATATATTAAATCATATATTAAAGATACGGGACACATCTTGTCAATAATCAAGCAAACGCCATGGAAAGACCACTATATTTGGTGTAGCTTGGATGTGACCTCCTTATATTCTAATATTCACCATCATCAAGGGATCAAGGCAGTGAGGTACTTTTTGGAACAAGACCCTTTGATGCCAGTGCAACAAAGGTTGTTTATACTTGACGCAATATATTTCATACTCACGAACAATTACTTTACATATAACGGTAACTTTTTTCAGCAGATTAACGGCACCGCAATGGGTACCAAATTTGCGCCGAGTTACGCAAATTTATTGATGGGTTTCTTTGAAGAAAGGGCTTTTATTGATGATCGCATTATTTTATATCGACGTTTTATTGACGACATCCTGTTAATTTGGGAGGGTGAAATAGAGGACTTGGAACAGTTCATTATAGAGTTAAATCGTAATGATTTTAACCTTAAATTCACAAGTCACATTAGCAAAATAGAAATAATTTTTCTGGATCTAATTCTTTCATCTGAAAAGGGCTCTATTAAAACAAAGACACACTTTAAACCTACCGACTGCAACAGCTACCTAAACTTTGGTAGTTGCCATCAAAAGAGCTGGAAGGTGAATATACCTCATGGGCAGTTTAGGCGAATTAAAAGAAACTGCTCTACAGTAGGAAACTATGAACATCAATCGAAAGTTCTCATGACTAGGTTTCAGGAAAAAGGTTATCTCTCTGAATTAATTCGTTCTGCGTATGAAAAAAATTTACAGGACCCACTTTTGGATGACATTTCCAGGAAGAGTAGGACGCATATAACTACCTTTGAGAATAGTGTTAATAATAAAAAAACATTGTTTATTACTAAATATAATGTCCAACATAAGAAAATTGAAAATATTATAGTAAAACATTGGATGATACTAAAACAAGATCCGTTCCTTCAGGACAATATTCCCAGCAAACCAAAAATCGTTTACCGCAAAAATAGGACCCTGCAAAATATATTGGCCCCCTCAAACCCTGATAAATACCATCTAAAAGAACGTAATTCTGGATATGCCAATACAGTAGTCGGCACATATAAATGCCTAAAGGCTCGCTGTAAGTGTTGCCCAGTAATAACACAGGGCAAGAAGGATATATTTTTAAATCGGGAGAAAAAACGGTTAGCATTTGACCAATTTTTGAACTGTGGTTCATCTTTTCTTGTTTATCTCTTGGAATGCCCGTGTGGCCTACAATATATTGGACGCACCACCAAAACACTCAGAACTAGAATAAACCAACACAGGTATAATATTGTAAAGGGTTTCCAAAAACATAGCGTCTCACGACACTTTTTAGAGAAGCATCAAAAGAATGCTTCACTATTAAGAGTCACTCCTGTAGAATGTATCACTTCTAGGTCATTTTCTCATCTCAAAACGAGAGAAATGTTCTGGATATTCCGTATGGACACCCTCTATCCAAGAGGTTTGAATGAATCTCTGGAAAAGATTTTTTGATAACTAGATAAACCGGTATCTTCTGTGAAGGATAGAGTCACTTCTTTGTCATTTTTCTTAAAAGTAATAGTTCTAGACGAGTATTTATTGGTATTTATGAATTCACATTTTGTACATATTGGGTCAGTAATGAATTTTATATTTATATGTATTTATTTTTATAGTGCTATAATCGTGTATGTGAATAATCTGAAAAAGTATTCCCCCCCCTTTTTTTTTTTTTTTCTCTCCCTCCCCTATTTAGTTCCCTCCTCCTCCCTCCCCATTACTCCTTTTTTCATGCCCAATATAGCTATAATTAGTGTACTGAGTAAAAGATTTATTCAAATAAATTCATCAATACAATGGTAGAACCAATAGCTATTTACATGTAAAACATCAGTCATAGGGTCCTTTTTTTATATATCTTTAATAGTTTTTCAACATATTGGTGTATTTAAAATAGCTGTTTGTTATATATTGAGGTCAGCACCCTAATCGGTAGATAAAGGAAGTTTTCCTTTACACAGTAGGCTTCCGGATATGAGTCACGTGACACGGCTTTAATTTAGTAGCGAGCTGTCACGTGGTACGGCTCTTGGATGCCGCCCCCGGCTCGTTACCTCTACATGGAACGCAGCGCTGCGTGCCACCTACGTAGCGCGGCTCCATGTGTTGGGTCATGTGACGGGGTACGGCCTTCAGATGCCGCCCCCGGCAAACCACCGGTGTATGGAACGCAGCGCTGCGTGTCATCCATACAGCGTAGCTCCGTATTAGGAGTCATGTGATGAAACCCCGTACGTCGGCTCCCAGAGAGGAGCCCCATAGATTAGTTGTGAGAACGTCATCATTGATGGCCCAAGATGGCGCCGCACACCGGAACGATGTACAACACCGGTGACCTTTCAGGGAAAGGTATGTAATCAATCATGGTGCTATATATACCTGGCTTGATCGGTATTCATGTATGCTTGAGAAAGACGTCTAGCACGTCGAAACATGTCGCATATTTCGTATTGCAAGTATTTATATACTTTTTATATAAGGCTGTGACCTTAATTTGTTACGTTTAATAAATGTTTTTATTATTAATCACTACTGACCGCTGCAATTCTCCTTGAAAAAGAATCGGTCTTTGTTCCATACAAAGTAGCGCAGGAGCCCTATTTTTTTCTTTTTTTTTCTTTTTCTCTATGAATAAACTTGAGGGAACGAGTATAATGCCCTAATTGATGATAAAATATGCTGATGAAACCCAAACTTACAAAGAGCTTCCATCAAAAAAAAAAAAACTCAATCAAAAGCCTTCTGCACATCCAAAGTAAGGAGCAGAGAAGGCATTCGCTGGGCACTAACATACGAAATAAGGTTTATGAAGTGATATCTATTAACCTGCTAGCTAGAATTTTTGAATTTTAAGATCCATATTAGGTAATTAAATAGGTCTAAAGTTAGAGAGAGTATCCGATGATTTCCTGAGTTTTGGTTTGGGTCACAACTAACGCTTTTAGCACTTCGGGAGAAGAGCTCCCTTTCTCTCTGACTTCATTAAACAGTTTAATGAGATAAAGTACTAGAATATCTCTATGGGATTTATAATATTCATTTGTTATACCATCAGGTCACGGGGACTTGTTATTTTTAAGAGAGCCGATAGCGTTCTTTACTTATTCAGGGGCAAGCAGCGGGAGTAAAGTCTGTACTTAATCAGTGAAAAGCCTTGGAAGTGCAAGTTTGTCTAAAAATGCCAGTATTTCAAAGCGCTGAGTTTGTGGTGTTTGTGCATCTAGTTTTAAATTACAAAGAGTTGAATAATAATTAACAAAGGTGTCAGCTGTGCCCTTAGGGTCTATCACTTTTTTTTTACTTTATTCGCATTGCACATGTAAAGGAGTCGAAATTTGGCCCATTGGCCTTTCAGCTGCCTAGCTAATGCTGCACTTCGTTTTTTACTAAGCCAGTAATAATTCATCTTCAGCCTGCGAAGAACACAATCGTATTTATACACATTAAGTTTATGAAGTAGTTTAGATAATATTTTCACCGCCCTATCAGCAGAAAAAGAGGATTTGTTGCGTCTATGCAAGCTGATAAGTTGATCATGCCTGTAGTTGTAAGTTAAATTGTTTATTGTCATATGAGGAATGTTGAATAAATTGTCCTTGAATGTTAGCCTTATGTGCGCACCACAATGTAACATCACTAACCTGTTGGTTGTCGCTATACAAAAAATTCCTGCAAGCTCTCAAAAGTACGATTAGAGTATTTTGGGTACTTTGTAGTATAGTATATACAGGGAAGGTGGGGGTGATTGTATTTCTCATGTATGGACGTACAAATGGGACCATGATCGGACCAGATTATGCTACTAATTTGAGTAGAGTGTATTTTAGGTAGAAGGAATCTATCAACCAGAAAATAATCAATCCTGGTGTATACTTTTTGCGTATTAGAGTAGAATGTGAAGTCCCACTCTGAAGGGTGCTTTATCCTCCACATCATATAATTCGTGCTTGTGTAATATGGGAATAAGAGAAGAAGCATCATCCTCAGATGTAGATGGGGAATCCATAGATTGCCAAAGAACTTCATTAATCTCCAAGCAGGATAAGTGGATACACAATTGAATGGTTCATTATGGAACACACTAGAATGACATAATGACCATCAGCATCATATAAACTCTTAGTCAGAGAGAAGGCAACAGATATCGGGTGATGAATATATACGAGGAAAATTTTTGTTTTTCAGCCGCCCCAAATCTACGTCATTCAGATGAGTTTCTAGGATACATATTATGCCAGCATTTTAAGAGGCAGCCTTATTCAAAATTTGGGACCATTTATGTTTGGGGAGTTTAAGCCCTTAGCATTCAAGGAGAGAATCTTAAATACTATAACAAAAAAAGAATATCAGTGCTGAGTAGAGATGAGCGAGCATACTCGTCCGAGCTTGATACTCGTTCGAGTATTAGGGTGTTCGAGATGCTCGTTACTCGTAACGAGTACCACGCGATGATCGAGTTACTTTCATCTTCTTCCCTGAGAAATTTGCGCGCTTTTCTGGCCAATAGAAAGACAGGGAAGGCATTACAACTTCCCCCTGTAACGTTCAAGCCCTATACCACCCCCCTGCAGTGAGTGGCTGGCGAGATTAGGTGTCACCCGAGTATTGAAATCTGCCGGCCCGCGGTTCGCCACAGATGCGTTCTCACTTAGCTGAGGGAAAGTGCTGTTGCTGCCGGGGCTGCTATAGGGAGAGTTTTAGGAGTGATTTTAGGCTTCAAGAACCCCAACGGTCCTTCTTCTCTATATGCGCTCAATGGGGCCGGCGGCAGCAGCGCCGACCCCATTGAGAACATATAGAAGAGAAATCATTCTTCTCTGCCACAGCTGTAACAGCTGTGGCAGAGAAGAACGATGTTTGCCCATTGAATTCAATGGAGCCGGCAATACAGCCGACTCCATTGAAATCAATGGGCTGCCGGCGATCGCGGGATGAATTGTCGGGAAGGGGTTAAATATATAAGCCCTTCCCTGCAATTCATCCAGAAAAGTGTTAAACTAAAAAATATATATATACTGACCTGCTACCGGCAGCCAGAGTTCCGCGCGGCCGTCCTGCAGTCCTTCAGCGCTGAGCCAATCAGGGGGCAGGTCTGACTCACACCCCCTTCACACCCACTGCAGGACGGCCGCGCGGAACTCCGGCTGCCGGTAGCAGGTCAGTATATATATATTTTTTAGTTTAACACTTTTCTGGATGAATTGCAGGGGAAGGGCTTATATATTTAAGCCCTTCCCGACAATTCATCCCACACTCGCCCGCAGCGCATTGCTTTCAATGGAGCGGGCTGTATTGCTGGCTCCATTGAATGCAATGCGCTGGACAGCTCCGCCCGATTTTCGGGCGATTTTCGGGCATCGGTCACGCGATTTGCGGATGCGCATCCGTCATGCGATCCACAAATCGCGCGAAAAAACGCCTGTCTGACTAAGGCCTTAGTCAGACGGGCGTTTTTCGCGCGATTTGCGCATGCGTCCGGCGAATTTTTATCGGACACATGAGCGCTTTTTATGCGCTTGTCCGATAAATTATAGAACAGAAATCGCAGATCGCACCTATCTGCGATTCCTGTTCTCTTCTCTATATGCGCTCAATGGGGCCGGCGGCAGCAGCGCCGACCCCATTGAGAACATATAGAAGACAAATCATTCTTCTCTGCCACAGCTGTAACAGCTGTGGCAGAGAAGAACGATGTTAGCCCATTGAATTCAATGGAGTCGGCTGTATTGCTGGCTCCATTGAATTCAATGGACTAACATCGTTCTTCTCTGCCACAGCTGTTACTGCTGCGGCAGAGAAGAACGATCTTTATGCTGACAGTGCGGGGGGGGGGGCACTCTTGCCGCTATTGTGGCTTAATAGTGGGACCTGGGAACTTGAGATGCAGCCCAACATGTAGTCCCTCGCCTGCCCTATCCGTTGCTGTGTCGTTCCCATCACTTTCTTGAATTGCCCCGATTTTCACAAATGAAAACCTTAGCGAGCATCGGCGATATACAAAAATGCTCGGGTCGCCCATTGACTTCAATGGGGTTCGTTACTCGAAACGAACCCTTGAGCATCGCGAAAATTTCGTCCCGAGTAACGAGCACCCGAGCATTTTGGTGCTCGCTCATCTCTAGTGCTGAGCCATCTAAATCTTACCCACAGTGAAGTTGGAGTATCCATCACATAGATAGTATTTTAACACCAATTATGAAGGTAAAATAGTGCATGACACCACCATTAGGATCAAATTGCAGTTAAGGAAGTGTAACTTACAAACCAAATAACATATAATATAAGAAATAGCAGCATAATTAAAGCTATTCTTGGGGACCTGGTTCAGAAATACAAAAAGGGGAAATAAGGGTAACCAGGAAATCATGCACTAGTATCGGCATGTGCTATAAAAGCCCTCGTATGTTGCCATAATGGAAGTGCAAACTGTAGCATATCTTAAAAGACATAAGCTAATCCAATGCTGGAACAAAAGTTCAAACTGTGCATCTCTTTTCATAATTAGGAGTAGAAGCTATTATTTTGGAGCCATTTCTGGTGATCATGAGCTTCACTGGAAAGCCCTATGTGTACTGAATGCCATTGTCACACGAGACTTTAGTAGAATTTGGGAAAGCTTTTCTGCCGGCTAATGTAGTTGCAGGTAGATCTACATAGAGGCAGGCATTCTGAAACCAATCGGGCAGACTCAGAGATTTTCTAGAAGCAGCCATAAGCTTCTCTTTCATGTGAAAAAGTGTACCCTGGCAATAACATACCATAAAGTGGAGGGTGGAAGAGTTTTAAGTTTAAGCAGATGATAAGCATGATCTATCAGTTACCTTTCTGAAGTGTCAGGGCTGAGGCAGACAAACAAATCCACTAAGAACTTCTTTAGATCATCATCTGTTTTAACTGTTTCCGGAATGCCCCTAAAACAAATGTTATTTCTGCAAGATCTATCCTGCATTTCCACCAATTTAAAGGGATTGTCCCGCGATAGCAAGTGGGGGTATTGGCTGGAATCGGCACACGTGACAGGGCGGAGCTACACGATGACGCGTAGAAGGGGCGGAGCCAGAACACCGCTCGTGCCGGACCGAGCCGAAGGCAGAAGACCCTTCTGCGCAAGCGCGTCTAATCGGGCGATTAGACACTGAAATTAGACGGCACCATGGCAACGGGGACGCCAGCAACGGAGCAGGTAAGTGAATAACTTCTGTATGGCTCATATTTAATGCACGATGTATATTACAAAGTGCATTAATATGGCCATACAGAAGTGTATAACCCCACTTGCTATCGCGGGACAACCCCTTTAAGCTTAAGAGTTTCCAATTCTTCTTCCAGAATGTTGGAAGCATCAACAAGACTGTTATGGTCCGATGTAAATTCTTGCACTTTGTTTTCGATATGCGAAGTACAATCTCCTAATACTTTCATTTCAGACTGTATATTATGAAAACTTGCTTTAGATCAGACTGGATGGATGCCTTAAGCTCTGCCATTAGTCTTCTCATAGTAGCCTCAGTCAGAAGCTTGGAGGCTGAAGGGGTTAAATTGAATGTACAAATAGAAGGTACTGCTACTTCAGGCTGTTAATAAGCTAATGTGCCTGAAGAAATGATTGAGGATGAAGCAGGGTTACATCGTGAGTGAAGTGGAGAACCAGCTAAGGATACTTCAGGCAATCTCTCTGGAGCCTCGTACGCTGCTTCAGGCTGGGATCTTGCTGATATTGGGCTCTCCAAGGACGATTCCAGGTAGAGCAGTGAATCTGGAATAAGGCAGGTAGCTACTCGACTACTGCACGATATTTTTGATTGGAGTAGAGAGCGCTAAGGTTGTCCACACCTCAGCCCAATCAGCACCATGTTGTGGAGGCTTTGGCACAGGGAAGAACTTAGTAAGCTACCATACACCATACTGCCACTCTTATCTGCAGGAGATAATCCAGTGGGCAGGGTAGAAAAACAGGCAACGTGCCACTGAGAAGCCAACATATACCGGAGCTGTGCTATCACCCAGCCACTGCTATGTGCTGCTATCCATGCCCCTCGCTCCCTTGTTACATAGTAACATAGTATGTTAAGCTTAAAGAAGGCAATGTCCATATAGTTCAGCCTGTTTCCACCCCCTCCCCTTGTTGATCTAGAGGCAAAACCCCCCAATGAGGCAGAAGTCCATTTTGGGGGAAAAAAATTCCCTCCTGACTCCATAATGGCAGTCAGAATAATCCCTGGATCAACGTTTGAAAGTTCCTACCTGATTCCAAGACTCAGATCAACAACCCCACTGTTTATTTAATGTCTATATCCTGTAATATCACAGTGCTCTAAAAAGACGTCTAGTCCCCTCTTAAATTCCTCTATGGATTTTGGCATCACCACGTCCTCAGGCAGAGAGTTCCACAGTCTCATTGCTCTTGCAGTAAAGAACCCCCTTCTGTGTTGGTGATGAAACCTTCTTTCCTTTAGATGTAGAGGATGCCCTCTTGTTATATATGTTACATTTCATTGTAATCCTGCCTGTGAGGATAATGAGATGACTGCTGAAAAGTTCTCTCTACAGAACGAGAAGTCTCAGACTATTATTAGGCTTAGTGGTCAATGCAAATTGTGACTTTGAAAATAATTAAAGTCCTTAAAAATATGTTGAACTTACTTGATTTAAACAATAAGTTATTTTTTAATGACACATTCCCTTTAACCCTTTCCAATCCACTGTCTGACGTCTAAAGACATTCTGATTGAAGGCTGTACAGCTCCGATGTCGGAAGATGTCTGGCAGGGTATTCATACTGTAGATTACTGGCCGCTCTGTTGTCGGGGGCCTCTCCAGCATGTCACATACCGCAGTACTGGCTCTAGCCAGCAGATGGCGACATTGTGTAATGGCAGAAAGAGAAAGCCCCCTACGAAACCCTGAATCCAAAGTTGGATTGCAAAGGGTTAATAATACAAACTAGATTATAATAATGCCATTTTCTGACTATACATTTCCTTTAAGAAATTACTCTCCTGACAGGACATCCTATTTAGGAAGCAGACATTGTGTAAACTACTCAATAGTGAGTTACTGACAATAAAAGACATCGAGAATTTGGGAAGCTATTATATTACACATACATTTGGGTAATTTGCTAGAGAAATGGTGTTGCTGTAATGCCATGGAAATAAAAAATAGCATTAAAGCATTTAATAGAGGTTATACTGATTTTTAAGTGGTATTGAAGGTTGTAAACTTGACAGACGAAAGAATAGAAAGAGACAAAATGGTCAATGTGATATCTAATATTTGCAATGTATCTGGCCACAGAAGACATTGCCTAAATAGGTCTGCTGGATCATTTTTCTCGCTGATGTTCGACTGAGAGCTGTGCTATATATTGAAACCGCTAAGTCAAAACACATCTGAGCATAAGGATGTCCTGCACGTACGAAGAAGGAGCAAAACAGTATTACAAGAGCATTATCAAGCCGGTGCAGTTGTTTACATGTCAGGTTATAACGCCTTGGTGATAAGCAAGGACAAGTCAATAGTATCAAGTCTCTTATTTGGAAGAATTCTTGACTTATTGCTGAGGTCAAAAGCTGAAGAAAATCCCTTTGTGTGCAATATTCATCCCACAGATCAACAATTTTCTTCAAACGCTACAAGTGATGACTGTAATTGCCAGCAGATTATCAATTCTTAATATGAGAAGAAATCCCAATGTAATAAACCCTCTAAATTACTGAAGAATTAATTCCTGTAGATTTTCTCTCTGTGGGCTGCAACATTTTAATCTCCAGCGTTGCATTAACTGAAGTTTCAAGTCACGTTTTATACTTCTCTGTGGGATTTTGGATTGCCGTAATGCTTCAAGTGTGGATTTTGACAAAATGTAACACTTTCATGACATGTTTAGTTAATATGAACACAGGAATATTTCCTAGGATGTGAGGAAATAGAAATGTGATGCAGATGAAGTGTATGCTGTGGGTCTAGTTAGCTTGGTGGTTATTCTGCAAAATAGTAGCAAGGCTGCTTATTCATTTCTTGGCATTTGTATTTTAGAAAATCTACATTTTCACAATACGTAATTAGCCATGGGATTCTGTATATAATGACGGTATATGTTACAGGGAGTCTGTCACTCGAAAATTAGTTTTAAAGTCACCACGATAGTGTAATGCAATATAACATAAGCAGCCCACACATGCTTGCACCCAAAAAAAGACATTTAGCAGTAAAGGAAATTCTTACTTTATATTTTCTGCGTGCAATATGAAAATGTCCCACCTCCTGTACAAGAGGCTACACTGTAATACCTCCAAAGGAAGACATCATGGCAGTAACCCAGCCTCTTCTGCCTCTTGGCACTATCTGATGATGTCAGCTGTACTACCGTCAAGAATCAAACCAGGGACCTCCTGCTCTCCAGTCAGTGGGTCTCACTATTGAGCCATGGAGTCTGGGACAGTACCTTTGCAATATTATCAGCCTTGTTACGTGATCCCACTTATTTAGTACCTGCCTCTTGGTCCTGAGAGAGTCCTAAGAGAGTGCAGCACACACAACAAAGCATTTTCAGAAGTATGAACAGGATAACTGCATCGGACTTGATAAATGTTCCCCAATGCATTGGACAGGTTTTCCGGGCTCATTAATTATACAGTAAAGCATCTATAAGCTTCTGAATGCTCAACAGATGATGCCACCATATGGAAGAAGTAGGTTTATTTACCCAATTCTGTACATGATAGTTGTTTTATGCTGCCATGGCTTCCCACAAGTGAGATAACAAATGGGAAGAATCATGATTCCTCTGTACTTCCTTAGACCTTGGTCTATGTACAGCTGCCTTCATGCCCTTCGATTGCAAGATTTAAAGGAAACCTATCTTTACCTTTAAGCTCCATAAACTATGTTATGAGGCTAAAAGGCAAGGGAACAGGGGGCTGTATTTCATACTCACCAGGTGCCCTGTTACAGTGCTGGCCCCCGTGAAGTTGTCACACACACACACACACAATCTTCCATTCATCTCTATGGAAGAGTATGCACACAAAACCTTCTGGAAAGAGTCACACTGTGTGCACATGACAACTTAACAGGGACACAGCAGTGGAAAAGGGCACCCGGTGTGTATAAAACACAGCTCCCCGGGCTCCCTGTTTCCTCACCTTTGAGCCCCATAACATAGTTGATGGGACTCAAAATTGATGGCAAGTTCCCATTAAGATAGTGCTGTAATTTTTCCTTATCTTCAAAGACAACACCCTGCTGCTGAGAAGGGATGAAGAGGAGCCAGGGAGCAGAGGAAAAGCAATCAGACAAGAGGACAGGATGTGTGGAGGTCCCATACTTTAGGGAAGGGGACATAACCTAATGTTCAGGGTACAAGAAGCCACAAAAGCAGGGCAGAGAGAATTTCTTGCTTTGCAGGATGCAACATATCTATGCTTCAATCGTAATCATGTATTTCTTCATTTTCTCTACTAAAGTATTGCAGGGAAATTGAACACTAGCTGTTGGGTATCCCAAAGACTATACTTGATTACTGGATGTCCGAGCAACAGGGCACCCTTTGATCTAATATAAAGTAACTTTTTCTTCAGTGTAATTGTAGCAGACGAGGGGTGGGAACATCTGCACAATATGTCCCTTGTCAAGTTTATTGGTATGGTTCTAATTTTGTTTAATCTATTTACCGAGCACTTCTGTACCTTTAGGTTCGTAAACTGTTGGAATTAGGACAGCATGACCTGCACAAAGTCACACCCAGCATCCTGTTCCAGGTTGTAGAGGAAGGAACAGTGAAAGAGACCAGAGCATGCTATCCAGCGCTTCTGCTGATAGGTCCAACATATACTCTGCTGTCCTTCCCTCCTGGCGCTCAGCGAATGGGCCCTGCATACTCCGCCGACAGTTTCTGACTCACGAGCTTCATCATCCCTGACCCTTAAGTAGATGTGGAATACCTCTAAGAGGATGACTAAAGGGAGACTGGAGACACCATCTGCACATCCTGCTCCTCAAAGTTGGAAGTACTGCAAATACTCCACTGACAAACCGCTGCCTTGACTCCCTGGTTCCTCACCCTATATGAGAGAATCTGTGTTCTGCATGAGTAAAATAACTCTGGTAACCAAAGAAGAGAGTAAATTTCCAGTTACGAGTATTAATACAATGTGTTGCTTCGTTATTACGTTGTCCCCTCCGGTGAAGCCCATTATTACTGGAATGTATATATATATATTTTTATGGGAAGAGCCCAGGTGCACAATCCACCATCAAAGTCAGTCTTGCTAGTTCCATGCCCTTACATGTGATGCCCACACTACCACCCCCATCCGGCCGGCCCATCACTCCCTTATATAATATTGTTTTTCGTTACCTTTGTTACTTTTCTTTTGGAGTAACACAGTTAATATAAAAATCAATGTAAGAATCATATTTCCTGGCTTTAAAGATTATAACAGTGTATTATTGTAGAATGTAAGCACCATTGCAACCCCTATTAGGGCATATGGACATCATACTGGAAGGTCTCTCGCTTGAGCTGCTCCATAAGCAAAAGCAGAGTCACCGCGAGCAACGTCTCTTGCTGTGGTGGACTTGGGTGGTCTATGCACTGTCTAGATGTAAATTCATTTGAATGCTGTCCCATGTAATCCACAGCAACTAGAGATGAGCGAGCACTAGAGATGAGCGAATGTACTCGTAATGAGTACTTACGCACCCGAGTACCGCCATTTTCGAGTACTTCCCAACAATTTTTACTTCTGAAAAATCCTCATTAGCAATGCATACCTTAGCTAAGCACCACACTACCTCCAACAAAGCACAATCACTGCCTGCATGACACTCCGCTGCCACTTCTCCTGGGTTACATGCTGCCCAACACCCCCCCTTCCCGCACGACGCAGTGTCCACAGCGCACACCAAAGTGTCCCTGCGCAGCCTTCAGCTGCACTCATGCCACGCCACCCTCATGTCTATTTATAAGTGCGTCTGCCATGAGGAGGAACCGCAGGCACACACTGCAGAGGGTTGGCACGGATAGGCAGCAACCCTCTTTAAAAGGGGCGGGGCGACAGCCCACAATGCTGTACAGAAGCAATGAGAAATATAATCCTGTGCCACCGCCATCAGGAGCTGCATACGTGGGCATAGCAATGGGGAACCTACGTGCCACACACTATTCATTCTGTCAAGGTGTCTGCATGCCCCAGTCAGACCGCGTTTTTTTTATAAATAGTCACAGGCAGGTACAACTCCGCAATGGGAATTCCGTGTGCACCCACAGCATGGGTGGCTCCCTGGAACCCACCGGCGGTACATAAATATATCCCATTGCAGTGCCCAGCACAGCTGATGTAACGTCAGCTGTAATGCAGGTGAGCAAAAAATTAATTGGATTACACTGTAGGCGAGGGCCCCAAAAAATTGGTGAATTGGTTAATGTGGCTTTATTGGTAACTAGGCCTGGAGGCAGCCCAGTTAAAATAAAAATTGGTTCAGGTGCAAGTTTCAACGCTTTAATGAGCATTGAAACATATAAAAATTGTTTACAAAAATTATATGACTGAGCCTTGTGGGCCTAAGAAAAATTGCCCGTTCGGCGTGATTACGTGAGGTTTCAGGAGGAGGAGCAGGAGGAGGAGGAATATTATACACAGATTGATGAAGCTAAAAGGTCCACGTTTTTGATGGTGATAGAGAACAATGCTTCCATCCGCGGGTGCAGCCTACGTATTGTTTAGGTATCGCTGCTGTCCGCTGGTGAAGAAGAGAAGTCTGGGGAAATCCAGGCTTTGTTCATCTTGATGAGTGTAAGCCTCTCGGCACTGTCGGTTGACAGGCGGGTACGCTTATCCGTGATGATTCCCCCAGCCGCACTAAACACCCTCTCTGACAAGACGCTAGCCGCAGGACAAGCAAGCACCTCCAGGGCATACAGCGCGAGTTCAGGCCACGTGTCCAGCTTCAACACCCAGTAGTTGTAGGGGGCAGAGGCGTCACCGAGGACGGTCGTGCGATTGGCTACGTACTCCCTCACCATCCTTTTACAGTGCTCCCGCCAACTCAGCCTTGACTGGGGAGCGGTGACACAGTCTTGCTGGGGAGCCATAAAGCTGTCCAGGCCCTTAAAGACTGTTGCACTGCCTGGGCTGTACATGCTGCTCGATCTCCGCACCTCCCCTGCTACCTGGCCCTCGGAACTGCGCCTTCGGCCACTAGCGCTGTCGGATGGGAAGTTTACCATCAGTTTGTCCACCAGCGCCCTGTGGTATAGCATCATTCTCGAACCCCTTTCCTCTTCGGGAATGAGAGTGGAAAGGTTCTCCTTATACCGTGGGTTGAGCAGTGTGTACACCCAGTAATCCGTAGTGGCCAGAATGCGTGAAACGCGAGGGTCACGAGAAAGGCATCCTAACATGAAGTCAGCCATGTGTGCCAGGGTACCTGTACGCAACACATGACTGTCCTCACTAGGAAGATCACTTTCAGGATCCTCCTCCTCCTCCTCCGGCCATACATGCTGAAAGGATGACAGGCAAGCAGCATGTGTACCCTCAGCAGTGGGCCAAGCTGTCTCTTCCCCCTCCTCCTCATGCTCCTCCCCCTCCTCCTCCTCAACGCGCTGAGATATAGACATGAGGGTGCTCTGACTATCCAGCGACATACTGTCTTCCCACGCCTCCGTTTCCGAGTGCAAAGCGTCTGCCTTTATGCTTTTGCAGGGAACTTCTCAAGAGGCATAGCAGAGGAATGGTGACGCTAATGATTGCAGCATCCCCGCTCACCATCTGGGTAGACTCCTCAAAGTTTCCAAGGACCTGGCAGATGTCTGCCAACCAGGCCCACTCTTCTGTAAAGAATTGAGGAGGATGACTCCCACTATGCCGCCCATGTTGGAGTTGGTATTCCACTATAGCTCTACGCTGCTCATAGAGCCTGGCCAACATGTGGAGTGTAGAGTTCCACCGTGTGGGCACGTCGCACAGCAGTCGGTGCACTGGCAGATTAAACCGATGTTGCAGGGTGCGCAGGGTGGCAGCGTCCGTGTGGGACTTGCGGAAATGTGTGCAGAGCCGGCGCACCTTTCCGAGCAGGTCTGACAAGCGTGGGTAGCTTTTCAGAAAGCGCTGAACCACCAAATTAAAGACGTGGGCCAGGCATGGCACGTGCTTGAGGCTGCCGAGCTGCAGAGCCACCACCAGGTTGGTGAGGGCGCGTACAATGCTGCGGGAGACGTGGTCGTGCAGGACTGGGACGGCACATTGGGAAAAGTAGTGGCAACTGGGAACCGAGTAGCGCGGGGCCGCCGCTGCCATCATGCTTTTGAAAGCCTCCGTTTCCACAAGCCTATACGGCAGCATCTCCAGGCTGATCAATTTGGCAATGTGCACGTTTAACGCTTCAGCGTGCGGGTGCGTGGCGGCGTACTTGCGCTTGCACTCAAACACTGGCGCTAGCGACGTCGGGACGCTGCGCTGAGAGACATTGCTGGATGGGGCCGAGGACAGCGGAGGTGAGGGTGTGGGTGCAGGCCAGGAGACGGTAGTGCCTGTGTCCTCAGAGGGGGGTTGGATCTCAGTGGCAGGTTGGGGCACAGGGGGAGAGGCAGTGGTGCAAACTGGAGGCGGTGAACGGCCTTCGTCCCACCTTGTGGGGTGCTTGGCCATCATATGCCTGCGCATGCTGGTGGTGGTGGCTCCCCAGCTGATCTTGGCGCGACAAAGGTTGCACACCACTGTTCGTCGGTCGTCAGGCGTTTCTGTGAAAAACTGCCACACCGTAGAGCACCTTGACCTCTGCAGGGTGGCATGGCGCGAGGGGGTGCCTTGGGAAACAGTTGTTGGATTATTCGGTCTGGCCCTGCCTCTACCCCTGGCCACCGCACTGGCTCGGCCTGTGCCCACACCCTGACTTGGGCCTCCGCGTCCTCGCCCACATCCACGTCCTATAGGCCTACCCCTACCCCTCAGCATGGTGTATTACCAGTAGTGCAGAAACAGAACGCTGTAATTAAATGTGACGCTTATTGGCCTGTGGTTGGAGGCTCACTTCGCTTACCGAACACACAGCAGAGCCAGGAAATAATTTTGCGCAAGCCTGCTGTAACACTTAGCTGGCTGCGTATGAATTAGGACAACTACCCCCAGCAGAGACCCAGTACACTGAGGACAGTCACAGGCAGCCCAAATAGATTTTTTTCCCCAAATGTTTTTGGAAAGGCCCACTGCCTATATTCAATAAATATATGTCTTCTGTCCCTGCCTCACCACCACTACTGGCCCTGGAGTATGTATAATTACTGCAGGGCGCAATGCTCTGCACGGCCGATATACAAAAAAAAAAAATGTGCAACACTGCAAAAAGCAGCCTCCACACTATTGCACACAGTTAGATGTGGCCCTAAGAAGGACCGTTGGGGTTCTTGAAGCCTAAAATACTCCTAACACTCTCCCTATAGCGGCTCCGGCACCAACAGCACTTTTCCTCCTCTAGGTCAGAATGCATCTGTGGCGAGCCGCGGGAGGGGCCGATTTTTATACTCGGGTGACACCTGATCTCGCCAGACACTCACTGCAGGGGGGTGGTATAGGGCTTGAACGTCACAGGGGGAAGTTGTAATGCCTTTCCTGTCTTTCTATTGGCCAGAACAGCGCGCTAACGTCTCAGAGATGAAAGTGAAAGTAACTCGAACATCGCGTGGTACTCGTTACGAGTAACGAGCATCTTGAACACGCTAATACTCGAACGAGTATCAAGCTCGGACGAGTACGTTCGCTCATCTCTAACAGCAACTACTATATGGAAAGTAGTTTGCCGGATATCTTAGAAGCCAGACCTTGCAGCAGATGTTCTCGTTTTTAATTAGACAAACCCTATAAGCAGAGACATTGTAGAAAGAATGAGACTTAGAAGGACTGCAGCCTGGACCCAGAGGATTGGTGCTCTCTACATATACATCAGACCTTAAAGAGACTGTCAGCTAGTTTGAGCCCTATAAGCTAAGTTTATGGGCTTAAAGTAGCTGACCCGCTTAGTTCGGGGAACTTTTATACTTACTTTTCCTGCTGTTCCCCCTTTGTTAGCGTTCAAACCCACTGGTGCAATGCACTGAGGTACGCACTAAGTAGTCCTCCCATTCTACGCGTAGAATGGGAGGACTACTTAGCGCACAGCTCAATACATTCAGTGGAAGGCAAGTATAAAACTTACATCCTCTCACTCAGCTTAGCTTATAGGGCTCAACCTCGCTGACCGATTCCCGTTAAAGGTTATATTGCAGGTTTGTTGACTCTGCCTAATTTTAATATTTTGAAGCTTTTTAGAACTGAAGTTTACTATATTCTATTCACTCTTGTAAACGTACAGCGATAATAGCTGACTGGAGATGGAAATGTATATTTCATACGGAATCGTACAAGTTTTATTTCACTTTGATGATACGCCACACATGACTTTGCAGTAAAGACCAGTAGAGGTCAGCAGTGCCTTTCTTGATATAACAGTCTTTTTCAGCTGTCTCGGCGACCAACATCACAAGAAAAGAGCAAAAGCACACAATACATTTTTCATATGTGCACCGAGACTCTTACTGACTCCAGCAAATATACATACCATACACCGTCTTCGGGCTCGTCACACACCTTTGTTCTTGCGCTAAGCAGGATTCGAGCTACAGAAGAGCATGAAGTTCATCTGAACTGCTCAGTCCTTGCATTGCTCATGCACAAAAATAATAGCAAGTACATATGGCAAGAGAACTAAAAGAAACAACAATTATCTTTGTCCTTTCGATAAAGTGGAACAGCATATTATTTACTCTTAGCAAATCAATTTCATTTTTTGTTCCAAAAATAACCTGTTTTTTATTTCCCGTTTTCGCTTTTTACTTTATTAATACTTGAGAATGAAAGGAAGCAATCTGCTAAGGAAGGTACAAAAGTGCACCTTGCCAAATGACAGATGTAGAAATTTGTACAGATTGCTTTTTCAAGGGATTGAGAAATATGCAGAGCAGCATAACAACCATGCGAGGCAAGACGGCAGGTCTACAACAAAGTGCGTTAATTAGAAGACGCTATTAATGGTTGTGTTTCGTATTCATGAACTCCCATAAAACAATTCTATATCTATGTATATATACTCCTATATATTGATTTATCATACCCGGTTTGTTATGTGCAGCAGGTATGTTTAGCAGAGTTCGATAATGACACATTTTCTAGGACAGCATTGCATTTTCTGCTCTGAAATTTGGTAACCTCTTCAAAGAACGACAAAACCTTCTAGTCAATAATTTACTTTAACATCTGTTTCATATGCATGAGGCGTCCTTGGCTTAGCATCCCTTAATCCAGTTGTAAAGCATTTCACTATCAAGGGCATACGGAAGATTTTTAAAGGGGGTTTCCAATTTTGTTAGTGCCCTCGGCGAGATGGCAAAAGGCCCCCTATTACACTTACTTTGCCAACTTTCTGCAGTACTACATCACAGATCTTTACACATGTAGGGGGGTTTGGGTTTAGCAGTTGTATGCCTTTTTATATCCCTAGTGGTAAAGAGTGGTTCAGCCAATGTTACCCAATATCTCCAGCGGTCTAGAGTAGCAGAGTGATTGATGATAATATTCATAGGTTGGTTATGGGTTGATGCTTGGAGGTCTGTAGTGTGTTAGAGATTAACCCTTTGCAATCCAATTTTGTATTCAGGGTTTCCTAGGAGGTTTTCTCTTTCTGCCATTATACAGTGGCGCCACCTTCCGGCTAGAGCCAGTACTGCGGTATTTGACATGCTGACAACAGAGCGGCCAGTAATATACAGTAAAAATACCCTGCTGGACGTCTTCCAACATCGGAGCTGTACTGCCTTCAATCAGAATGTCTTTAGACGTCAGACAGTGGATTGGAAAGGGTTAATACCCAGTGAATTTGACTTATCTCCAATCTGAATGTGTTTTTCACAGCGAGTATGGAGCTTTGGAAAAGTACGATCACAAATTCTACACTAAAAAATCCTAATGTGTTGCATGTTACCATAGCTTTAGGTGAGTTCACGCAGTTGTATGCCAGCTTCTATACATAAATACACAGCGTATTAACAGAGTGAAGCTCACAGTAGTCATTGCGTGTCACGAGGGTTTTGGTGTTTTTTTAATTTCGTAAATAGTGCGTAAATACGTGCACAAAAAAAAAGCCACAAACCCCATTATTTTCCAATGTAAATGCGCTGTGAATATGCAGGTTTCCTGTATATTTCTGCAGTTCCATTGCCTTTTCTAGCCTATTTTGACATGTAAGTGCACCAAAACATGTCATGCCATGCATTTTTCAAAAATACGCTCTTCTGATTACTCCAATGTAAATCATGAGGATGCAACACAGCCTATTATGCATGTAAAAGATCTGTGCGTAATACGCTGCACAAATATGCCCATGTGAACAAGCGCTAGGGCTGATTAACGAGCATATTGTAACATGTAGAGATGAGCGAACGTACTCGGATAAGCACTACTCGTCCGAGTAATGCGCTTTATCCGAGTACCTCCCCGCTCGTCCTGAAAGATTCGGGACGCGCTGCGGAGCGGGGAGCTGCAGGGGAGAGCGGGGAGGAACGGAGGGGAGATCTCTCTCTCCTTCTCTCCCGCCCGCTCTCCCCTGCTCCCCGCCGCAACTCACCTGTCAGCAGCGGCGCTCCCTGAATCTTTCAGGACGAGCGGGGAGGTACTCGGATAAAGCGCATTACTCGGACGAGTAGTGCTTTACCGAGTACGTTCGCTCATCTCTAGTAACATGTAATAAAGGTTCATAATACAGATGTGTTACAAATGACATTAAAACTGCATGTCATCAGTATTTCATCTCTTTTTGCTGCACAAATACTGATCTGTATTTGCCTAAGAGAAAATACCAGCAAGGCAAAAAATAGGTCACGTTGCATTAAAAAAAAAACAACAGTGTAAAATACAACCATGTGAAAAGATACATAGATTTACATTAGCTCTGTATTATGATCTGCAAATCAAGGACTCAATAGGAAGCCAAAATACTGCAGTAGTCTAGGGCAATAAATGGCTAATTATACATAGAATTAATATGTCAAAATGTACTGCTTATTAATGTAAGCACTTCCTGACCAGAGGTTTTATTTCCCTGCATTACCGGGGATGAGCCACCTCAATATATTGGCAGGCAGGAACTGATCAGTGTCATATCTTTAGAAGAACTGGAATATTATTTTTCGCCATACTGAGTGCCAAATACCTTCACAAAATGCCAGTTAGCTGCTACCAAGGCAGATAGATACATGGGATGCATCAAATCAACCCTAGATGTGACTGAGGATAGCATCATTGTATCTTTATGTTAAACACTACTCATACCACACATTTAATATTGTGCACAGTTTTGATCACTATTGTATGAGAAACACTTTAGAGCTGCAGCAACTATACAAGAAAAAAAACATCTGTGAATTGGTGGTTGCAGTATTGGGATTGATTTCTTTCTGTATTTATACATTGCCAGTTAGGTTACTCCCGAATTCCTACATTACAGTGTTGAGTTTTTTAGGAAGAGGTTGGAAAGTGGGGTCGTTCCTGTCAGGGCGGATACCCCACTCAGGTAGGAAAATTATAAGACTGTGACAGAGTTTCTCTTTTAACTGTATTATTAAAGGTTAAGTTGATGCTCACTTTGATGTTTATGTTTTTAAATTTAGATGGACCCTTATGTTCATTTACTAGTTTGCCTACTACTTTCTAGTTAGGTTACATCCAAGCAGTATATTCTCCAAATATGCAGAATATGTCTATTGATCCTTAGATAGGATGAAGTCATCCATTACATCTAGAGGATGGAAGATTTAACCATTAGCACACTTTGTAAATAGATGAAAATACAAATGTTCTATGCCTCTAGTCATTGCTCTCAATCCCCAGCTCAGTGAGTTGCCAACCTATCGTTTTCTTCAGATTTAAAGCTACAAACAAGTTATTTATGGAACTCATCTTGTGCCATCTCCCGTGTAACACAGCAACAAAGGACGGGTTAATTAAATGATGCTAATTGCATTAAAAACCACTACAAATCCAGCTTTCTCCAGTGATGGCCATGGGCAGTTTCATATGTTCAAAGCATAAAAATTTAATCTCTTCAGGGCAAGACAAATCAGTGACAGGTAGAGCTCTTCCTAAGGAAACATTACATTAGAAACCTTCTTTCTTCTTTTTAACATCAAAAATGTCAACTTGGCATGGATAAATTATGTGGACTCCAGATGCTTTAAGCACCATGGACAGGGAATACACAGTGCTTGCAAAGTCAATGCAGAGATACAGTAGATAGGGCTTATGTAACTATAGACGGACAATCTTAACAGACTCTATGCTGCATATTAAGCATTTCTTCTGCTTCTGGGAAGTATGAGTAAAGATATTATATGACATCAATTTTATGATGTGGCTAGACTATTATTTTAATTAATTTTCCTTAAACTTTTTCATTGTTTTTCAAACTTCTCTTCATTCTGACTGCTACAAAACTTTTCCCCAAAGCCAGGGTTGGTTTTCGTTGCAAGAAACTATAACACATCTCCATTATTCAAGGGAATGGGCCTAAGCTGCAGCTTCCTGCACAACTCAAATGCACAAAATCTTTAACAGGACCCCCACCTACCACATGCCATCTATAATACTGCTATCTTTTACTGTCTACCAGGGCAACTGCTACCTCAGTACCCGTATAGTTATGCCACTGTTTTCACATAGTGTTACAATTCACATCAATCCCTGTCTTCATTGAGGTTCTATCTGATCTCATTGTATGAGACAGATATATACTGAGGTTAATTCTATAGAAAGCAACATAATTTATCAGTACATTTTTGGAATGTGGGAAGAAATGGTTTACTAGTGTTGCCATGAAAAGAGTCTCAAATTGTACTATCAATATTCAATTGCTTGCATTCTCAAAAAAATCTCCAGAAACAGCAAAAACTTATTATTGACCTAATTCATTCCATTCCTTATTGTAACTCATCGCTAATCTGTTTTTTCCTGACTAAATACTCCCCTCTCCAATCTACAGTATCCTGAATGCAGCCAAGCTCATCTTTCTGTCCAGTCGCTACACTGAAGTCTGTATTCTGCACCGGTCACTGCCCTGGTTTCCCGTTGAATATAGAATACATTTTGTACTCATCCATAAAGCTCTCCACAGTGCTGCATCACCCTATATGTCCTCCTCATCTGTCTATCGTCTTACCTGTGTTCACCGTTGTACTAATGATCTTAGACTAAATCCCTTCATAATCCAAACCTCCCAGTCCAAGACTTTTCCTGAGCTGCACCAGTTCTTTGGAACGTGTTAACCTGGACCGTCAGGTTAATCAATATTCACAGTTTTAAGCCTACCTTAAACAAACATCCTTTTAGGGATAGGCTATCACATTCTTTATGTATTGCCCTATTTAGAAAAAGATGACTGCGCTATTTTACAGAACAAGCACTTTTACCTCATGTTACCCCTACTGCCTCATGGATTGTAAGCCCTTATGAGCAGGGCCTTCACTACTATTGTTTAAATTGTTTTATAAGCTTAAACCCTTCCTGCTATATGATGTACATTTACATGATGCAGCGTAGGGGTATGTTTGAAGAGAGATCGCGGGGCGACCGCTCTTCATACAGCATGGGCGTCAGCTGCCTATTACAGCTGACACCCACAGGCAATAGCTGCAATCGGCCTTGTGGGTGATCACGGCTATTAACCCTTTAAATGCCGCTGTCAAAATCCCTGATGATGTTCAGGGGTCCCGTACGCCCCCCGCATGAGATGGCAGGGAGCCATGCAGATGTCATGGCAGCTGGAGGCCTTCTGAAAGGCCCCAGGGCTGCCTTAGCAGACCATCTAGCAAGCCGTCCCTGTGGGGACGGCTTGATAGACTGCCTGCCAGATTACAGTATGATGTAATGCTATGGTATTACATCATACTGCAGGAGTGATCAAAGCATCACTAGTTGTAGTCCCCAAGGGGGGCTAAAAATAAAGGTAAAAATCAGATCAATAAAATTTTACTAATTGTAAAAAAAAAGTGTTAAAAGTTTAAAATCACCCCCCTTTTGCCATATCTATAATAAAAAAAAAATCTAAATCATGAAACAAAAATTCATATTTGGTATCGTTCCATCCGTTAAAGTCCTATCAAAGTAGCACATTATTTACCCCGCACGGTGAACGTCGTCCAAAAAAAAAAGTTATAGAACGCCAGAAATGCACTTTTTCAGTCACCCTGTTTCTCTGAAAAAAATGCAATAAAAAGTGATCAAAAAGTTATATGTATTCCAAATAGTACCAATGTAAATTACAGGGCATCCCGCAAAAAATGAGCTTTCATACAACTACGTTGATAAAAAAATAAATAAGCTGTTGCGCGCAGAAGATGGCGGCAGAAAATAATTAAAAAAACAAAAAAAGTAGTACAGCAAAAAAAACAAACTATATGTTTGGTATCGTACTAACCGTACTGCCCCATAGAATAAAGTTATCATGTCATTTTTGTTGTAAGAAACAAGACGCACTGAAAGATGGCGGAATGTCTTTTTTTTTTTATCTTACTCCACTTTTTTTCTACGTTTTTCCGTACATTATATGGTACATTAAATAGCATCATTGAAAAATATGACTCGTTCCGTAAAAAACAAGCCCATATACAACTACGTTGATGAACAAACAAACAAAAATGAAAAAAAAGGGGCGGGTCATTAAGGGGTTAATAATGTAACATCTGATTTAGGGTGAAGTCACACGAACGTATATCGGTTTTTACGCCGAGCCGATATACGTTGTCCTCGTGTGCAGGGGGGGGGGGGATGGAAGAGCCAGGAGCAGGAACTGAGCTCCCGCCCCCCTCTCTGCCTCCTCTCCGCCCCTCTGCACTATTTGCAATGGGGAGAGGTGGGACGGGGGCGGGGCTAATTCTCGGAACTTAGCCCCGCCCCACCTCTTCCCATTGCAAATAGTGCAGAGGGGCGGAGAGGGGGACGGGAGCTCAGTTCCTTCTCCTGGCTCTTCCATCCTCCCCCCCCTGCACACGAGGACAACGTATATCGGCTCAGCGTAAAAACTGAGCCGATGTACGTTCGTGTGACTTCACCCTTACTCTGTTCAATTACTGTATAGAGTATTTAGACAAAATTATTTTTAAATACTGTAACTTCTAAAAATAAAATAAAAAATAGAATAAAATATCAAGATCGCAATATAACTTATTATCCAAGAAGGACCGTGATAGCGAACAGATCTAGTTTTTACAACGCAGGAATTAACTGGAATGATATTCGCTGAGAAAGCAGCACATAGAAATCAATCTTATTCACCGAGCCATTTCATTAAGTTATTTTAACAAGATATTTAGTTAGTATTAAATACATCTAATTTGCTTAATGTAAATTAATGGACTAGTAAGTAATATCTTTAATGGATCTTAAACTGAGCCTTTCAGCGACTGCTACTATTGCAGAAGCTTTGTATTACACAGCGCTGATAATGACTCTTACTTACTATACAGTACATTGAATTGTAACATTTTTCATGCATTTATGCCAGGTCAATGTGTTCTATGTCAACAATACAAATCTGGTGGCTTTCATAATGCCATTTCCTCTATGAAGCGATAATTTTCAGTTCTAACACAAAAATGGACTTACAAAAAAAATAATACTCTGCAGGGTCAGTCAGTAAAATGAAAGGGCTCCCGTGTAGTCTTTTCTGCAGTTGTAAAAAAAATTGAAAATCACATGGCAATTTGTTTCCGCTCATTCCCGTACTTATTAAACTGGTCATGCCCTTTGAATTTTTTACAGAAGAAATATTTTGACCAGCGATGGGAAATTGTTTCACATAATTCACCAAGTAGGAACATTGATTGGCCTAATTCTTTTAAAGTGACCCTTTGAGTGACCCTGATGATTTAGCTTCACAACCCCCCCCCCCCCCCACACACACACACACACACAAGTATATGTGACTACTAAGAAGATAATGCCTATCTTATCCCTATTTAAATTTGCATGGATCTTCTCTATTACACTCCTGCTGCCCAGCTTTCAAACAGCAGTACTGCGGTAGGGAACACAGTCAATCTCTCTGCATACGTCAAGAATACCTTTGGTGGTTGGTTGGCCATCGTATCTTGGCCAAAACTTGATTTTCAGAATTTGCATGGAGGTGTAGTCGGTGGCTCAGCTGTGTTCCAACATTGATGTCTCTACAGCCATCTATTGGTTTTAACATACCTTATTATGAGCCAAAGCCAGTATCTTCTCTAGAAGGAAAAGAGAACCATGCACAGACTATTTCAGGGTAATTGCCCCTCATCAGCGTGCAGTAGATTTATGGTATGGTTAATGAGAGGCCTATAGACATTGGTCAGGAAGGGTATGGTAAATACCTAGAGCTTATAAGGCTATATATGCTCCTCTAGGAAATACGCACATGGGAAGAAGGAGCAATGCCTCTATAGCAGCACCTATAGGTCAATGTCAGAACTTTTAAGGGACAGAATATTCTGTAGTGCTTTCAAGTATTTTATTTATTACCCTCCCACCAAGCTGGGTACTCATTTTACCGACCTTGGAAGGATGGAAGGCTGAGTCAACATGAACCATGTGAGGATTGAACTTGCAACCTTTCACTTAGGACTGCATTTCTGCTGCCTTAGCACTCTGATGCAGAATTGCTGTTAGGATACTTCTATTTTCAATTCTGTACCAAATTCCACATGTTAGCAGTGTGGATTTGGGGGCTACATATTCTGCAAGGAGGTATATTCTGTCCTGCTGCGTGAAAGGTCCCTAATATGCCTTGTTATTGTGCCTGGGAATATAAGCCAAAAACAGAATCGTCTCCAGAAGGAAAAGATAACCATGCATTGTTTAGTCCTCCATTTGTATATTTTCCAGGGGAGCATGTATGGCCTTATAAGTCTCCTCACACCTCCTAGGTGCTCTCTGTAAGGAGAAGCTACACCCTTCCTGACCCATGTAGTTATGTGTGATGTGATTTTTTTACGCTAACTCTTTAAGGCACAGGTGTGGGGATGCAGCCCAGGGTCAAGTCCCACAAGAATCAGAGTGTATAAAACAAGTGTGCTATGCACACTTTGGGTGACAGGAAAAACAATTAAGGAAGTTACATCATCGCTGGTCATGCCATAGCTGATTGTTGACCACCCTTAAATTATCGGTCTGGTCCAATTGGATCAATGGGTCTTCCTGAGGTCTGAGGTGAGCCGCAATGTAGATGCCTGTCCTTGCAATAAACCCCTCACTGCAGGCTCATCTATGTATCACACTATATCAGGTCACATTAAACATTCATAGAATAAATCTTAAACCTGGAAATTTGATTTACACAACGTATAAAAATAGACAGTGAATTGGAAAAAGTAGAACCAAGTGAAAAACAGGCTAATCTCTAGTCAGGACATGTCCAAGTTGCCAGTGGTGTACAAAAAAGAAAGGGATCCCCATATCATAGATCAAATAGGGCCCGCCTATTATGAGATTGGGTTTTCCTCTCAAGGGCCTCAATGCACTGTCCAGGAACCTTGGGCCATTATTTAATCATTTAATATTGCAGCTCCTGTAGAGGGATGTCCTACATAGGATGTGCAGTAAGTGGGCATCTCTGGGAGGAAAGCTCATTTCACTGCACTTGCCTGGCCTAATGCTATATGGTAAGGGCTCCACTGATGTCATTGGAACCCATAGAAGTTTATTGAAGTTGTTGAGTATCTCGGGAGCAGACAGATATCTATTTTCCAAGCAGGTGCCAAAGTTGGGAAAGCGACACCCAGGTGAGAAAAAAGTGGGGCCAACTACATAGACTCAACCAAGGAATCCAAAGAGAGCAGCAGGATAAAGATTACACATACTAGACTATTTATGTTTTGGCCGCATGAAGTGTCGGTAATTAGGCATCTCAAGAACAGCGCAAAATTTCTAAAAAAAAGTAAATTAAAAATATTTTTATTTTTTAGAGTAGAGATTTTTTATGAGCATGTATATTTATGGGAAAACCCTATTAACTAAACTACACTATGGGCATAAGGACTTCTTAGTCAATCTCTATGTGCCTGTCAAGAGCTTAAAAAGTCCAGTTTAATAAATAACCGCATGTTTATGACATGAAAACAAATCAGAATGAAGTTGCGGGAAGACAGCGGCGAGTCTGAAGGTTTATCTGACAGTATAAATGTTTTACACAGGAGAGGACAATATTGGTTTTACTAGAGGAGGCAAACTGTCCAGAATCATTTGTGGCATCAGTTCATCATTGATGAGGAACATTATTTAGTGGTTTGTGGTTGTAGATTAATCAGTCCTGAGAAGAATTCCTCTCCGTTATACTCCATAACAATAATGTATAGTAGTTTGGAAGAAAAAAAGTTGCACTAAATCCTATTGGCTTTCCCAGAAACTGATTTATTTCGAAAATCTGAGTGCTGTTGCTCTTAAGAGCTTTTTAACGGTAGAAGGAAAAGTGAGAAAAATTTAACTTGGTGACATTTCAAAGGCTTTTAATAATCCAAAATAAATGTTGTAGAAAATAAGATACTTTAACACTGGTGATCAGCTTTCAGCCTTCTCTCCCTCTATATTTTCATCTGTTTGACCTTTATATAGTTACACCTCTTTAGTGTTCCCCATGGAGCACAATAACATGTACTGTTTAAATAACCCATATATAATGACTATGAGGAACAGGGCTGCGATTTTATTCAGGACCTTCATAATGTTATATTGCATGATAATGTTCCGGTATGACTTGTGCTTCCATTTACTGATTATTATTACTACTATTTTAAACATCTGTCTGCTCGCCTTGCTTCCCTATTATTTGCTTTTTCTGCGGGTAGTTCTGTATTACTGTGGAAAGGGAAATTCAAACTTATGTTCCAATTACACAAAATCATAAAAAAATACAAGACTGTGTCCAAAGAGGTAAGAGGGTGATACATGGACTAAAATAACTCTTGTATGTTGCTCCGATTTAGTTATTTGGGGTGTTTTCAACACAATACCCCCTTAAGGACAGACCTTTTTTAATTGTTGCTTTTGCTTTTCCTGCCTACTTTCAAAACTAATAACTATTTTATTTATCCATCAACATAGCTGTAGGAGGGCTTGTGTTTTGCGGGGCGAATTGTATTTTTAAATAGTACTATTTAATGTACTGAAAAACTTTTAAAAAATTCCAAGTGGAGTGAAATGAAAAAATAATTCCACCATTTTTGGGGAGGAGGTCTTGTTTTTATGGTGTCCACACTGCATCAAAAATGGCATAACTTTATTCTATGGGTCAGTACAATTACAATGATGTCAAATTTATATATATATATATATATATTTATTTATTTATTTTTTTTTTTGCTGTACTACTCCATAACCTTGGAAAACATAAAATAATTCTGACAGCAATAACTGTTTTTATTTTTCCATCAACATAGTTGTGTGAGGGTGCATTTTTAGCAAAACATCTCATAATTTTTATTCATTTTACTCTAGAATACATACGACTTTTTGATTGCTTTTTATCACAATTTTTCTTGGGATAGGGTGACCAAAAAAATGCAATTCTGGTGTTGTGTATTTTTTTTTCTGGACAGCGTTCACTGTCTGGGACAAATAATGTGTTACTTTGATAGACTAGACTTTTACAGATGCAGCAGTATCAAATATGTCCTTTTTTGTTAAAAATATGGGGAAAAGGGTGTTTTAAGTTTTAATCTTATTTTTTCTAATAATTAATACAGCTTTCTTAAACTCATTATTACACTTTCTTTTAGTCCTCATAGTCTTATATCACACTGCAATCTGACAGGCATTCTATCAAGCCAGGCCACAGGCATGGTTTCAGGGGCAATTAGCCATGGCATTGCTGGGGAAGCCTTCAGAAGGTCCCAGGCTGCCATCACAGGGGAACTGATCGTGGACCCAAAAAACAGATTGGGGGATTTAAATGTTGCTTTCAGAAGTACAATAGCATTTACAGGGTTGACAGCTGTGGGCAAATGTCAGCTTTGAGAAAAAAACGACACATACATTGTATGGAGCAGGATCAGCTCCTGATCTTCCTCCATACAAATCCCGAACACCCAGGATGTAGCTGTATATATTGTGTTGTTAAGAGGCTAAATAACTGATTAAGGCCTCATTCAGACAAGCCTGTGTTTTGCGACCGCATAATGCACGCTTCTAAAAGAACCAATAGGTTCCTATATGCGCAGAATTTGAAGCGCAAAACAGCACTCACCTAAAAAAGATAGGACATAGGTGCGCATTTTGCAGGAGTTTTCATTGACTCCTATGGGAGCAGATGTTAATGGAAACTCCTACGCATGGAATAGATTCCCCTCTGCTTACAGCAGGGCTAGAAGCACCTTTTAAATGTCCCACTGTTAACCCTTTAGTCCCCGCAGGGATGAAGGGACTTCCGGAGGGTTCCGTTAATCCCTGCGGGGAGTCCCCTCATCACTGAACACTGTGACAGCACTGTCACGGTGTTCAGTGATGAGGCAACTGCAGTGGGGACAAAAGAATCCCTTGCCACAGCTGTGGCAGAGGACGCCGATACTATCCCATTGTTTTCAATGGGGCTGGGGCTGCTGCATAGAACTCTACCGTTCTATGAGTCTATGAAATGGTGTGAAATGTACATGTGCAATCCAAAGTGGATTAAGTACTTGACATGTAAGTAACACTGAAACAAAGCTAATTCACATTATGCGGAATTTTTCTATACAGAAATTGACCTTAGGGCAAAAACACATGGCCATATGTGCTAATAAGGTCGCCGCTATGGGACGTATTAGCACATGAACCAGGGTTTGGTTTTTTTGGACTATGCATACTCTGTGCTATTGCCTGTGAGTTTAAAAAAGTGTGGGAAGATAGGTCCTGCCCTGTATTTCTCATATGCAGTAAAATTACGTGCGAGAAAGGTAGGGCAAATCCTATCTTTTCTCACGCATACTATTACCAAGGGAGAATACTGATAGTGAAAACAAAACCAATTAAATCAAATGTGCAGATTTTTAAATCAGCATCATGTCAACGTTTATTGTGGATTTTCATCCCTGTCAATGTAAAGGGCTGAAATTTGCTGTAAAATCTGCATGTTATGCATGCGGATTTTTCCGTATCGTGTGGATGCACCATTATTGTTATGGTTCATTCATAACTAAGCAAATATTAATTGGTCTCTGTAAGTAAAGGTGGAAAAAAATAAAACTTGTTGTTAAAGTTAAAGGAGTTGACCAATCAAGTTATGACATATTTATATCAGGCGGAAGCTTCCACTATGTACATCCTTCGATTACACAGAATAGAGATGGTTTCTTGGGACCCATGTAATACTCCAAGGAAAATGTAGAGGCACTAATGCCTGTAATAACCCTGTAATAACAGACGATCACCAAGGTTTTGTTTACTAACCACCAATGACTCCAAATCCCTTTAAATGTCAGTTTTAGGCAATTTACTGTTACATTTTTCCACATTAAACTTTACTTGTCACTTCTCCATCTAAGTCTCCAACTCTAGTGCTCTAAATCCCTCTGTAATAAAATGTTATCCTCTTTTCTGCGAATTAGGCCACTTTTACATGGCGGTATTTCAGTCAGTAATTTGCATCAGTATTTGTATGCCAAAACCAGGAATGGAACATAAATAGAGGAAAAATATAATGGAAAGATTTGCATCTCTTTTGTATTTTGGACCGGATTTTGGTTGTGGCTTACAAATACTGATGCAATATACTGCCGTGTGAAATTAGCCATACTCTTCAGAGCTTTCTATCATCTGCAGATAATGAAGTTTTACTTTGCAAGGTCATTCATAAATTAATTGAAAAGAAGTGTTCACAGTTGTCAAATGTGGTGCAATGCTTCAGATTTTGTTTGTACCAAGCTTTTATGTGGAATAGTTCCATATGCCTATGAAGAATAAGTCTATGACATTACAACGTACGTTGTGGTTTATGGTTTGCCAAGACCAGTCAGTCATATGCCTCAGTCCTGTTGAACAGTTACTGTCGTTAAGAAGTTAATAACCACCTTAATTTTTTTAAAACATGTCCAACGTGGTATGAAAACATAAAAAAGTCATTCCTCACCTGATCCTCCACTGCTCACATTCTGCAGAAGTCCCGAAATTTTCCCTCTTGCTGTAGCAGTGATGTTACCAATACAGGGGCGTTCAACCACTGCAGCCAATCACTGGGGCTCATTTTGGCTAGTGATTAACTTCGTAGCTTACATGACCTTGTGCCAGGGTGTCATTATTAATGCTGCTGCAGGAGATGGTGTAGTGAAGGATCAGGGAGTTGTTGGGGATCATTGAGTTGAGTATGACTTTTTCTATGCTTCCCAACCATCGAGGGCAGATTTCCGAAAACATTTTCGGATAACTTCCTCAATGAATCATTATTTATCAGAAACAAAGTTGTAGTACAATATTTAAGTCATGCAGGGAAATGTATACATCTATTGATTCTGACGTGTTTAGTGTCTTTAAGATTGTGTCATGCTCCTTTTTGATAAAATATCTCTGGAAGGGATGACTATTGGCATTACAATCGCTCGAAAGAGCAACGTCAAGCGATAGTTGTTCAATATGGCACTGACTGGTTGATCAAAAATCATTTGATGTAAAGTCACAGTTCATAATTGAACGGCTTGTGAAGGAATTTGCATGGAGATTCCCTCTATGAACGATATATCGGTAAACAACTAACAATCATCGCTCTGTGTGGTGTGAGCAAATAAATGACTGTAATTTACATGCTTCACCAACTTTTCTGAGTGACTATCTGAATGACAGTTTCACTTCATAAAGGTAACTTTACCGACACTCAATTTTAGAAAATGTAAATATTTATATGGTCATCTACCGGTAGCACTAGGACCCATGTGACAATGTAAATTAATGGCTTTACAGCATCGCAAAATAGATGCAAGAAAACAACACTTAAACAGCAACCTAAAATTGATTGCAGATTATCTGGCTAGAAACAGAAGGGCTTGTTCACATCTCTGCTTCCATTTAAAAAAAGATCCTTTTTGTTGCAATGGATCAGATAGGCAAATGTAAATGATTAGAAAGCATAGTTTCCTTCTTTTTAATGGAACCTTTTTTTTTAAAGGAGGCTATGCTTTCCATTCATTGTCATTTACCTTCCGTCTTGTTAAATTGTAAACAGATCCATTTTTTAACACCTTTTCTTCACTTTTTTGGTTTTTGCTTTCCTTTCATTGTTTCAGAAAAGTATACCGCTACTCAGATGTCATAAGATGCATTGAGCAGAGATTTGGACCCAATGACCCTGGAGATCCTTTCCAACTCTACCATTCTATGATTCTAGATCTGTTCACGGCAGGAGACTCACGACAGATACTTGCAAACTGTGGTGCCTGAACAGTCAACACCAACTCCTTCAGTGGATGAATCTGGTTGTTATGCCCACCTGAAACACAGCCCTCTAATCTCATAAAGAACTCATAAATGAGCCTATTGAGATCACCAACCCATGGTGGACATCTCCTACATTTGCTTTCTTACTGGAGTTATAACAGTTAAGCCTTGCTTGCTAAAATACTATGACCGTTATGAGTCTTTTCACTGTAAGACAAAACAGAAGTAGGTTATTATAAATTCAAATATTGAATTGGCATTAGCAGTCACCCCATTTTAATAAACTACTTCCAGACATGGCCTCTTCTTAGTGATGTAGAGTCGTGGGCACTTTGGTCTTGTTATAGTAAACTGATGGCTGTTGATTATTATGTCATGGATGTGTTCTCTTTCTATCAGATATTTGGCCTATATTACATTATTACTATTCCTGGACGCCCCAAAAGAAAAGGTCAGGTGGGATAAAATCCAGGAAATTAGTTATAATCAGTTCACTGTCCCACATCTGCCTATCCAATGCTCTGGAAACATCTCATCTAGCCAGTCATAAACCCAGAGTGCATAATAAGTTGGGGCCTTATCCTGCTGACACTAAATGTTGGTGAAAATATCCCAGTCCTGGATGATGGGATAAACTGTGTGCTAAAGCTGATCCAAGTGACTGTTTCCAGTCACACAGATCCTTATCAATCCCTGATACGAATTTCCTGATACGACCATCACACCTGGACTTCTGTTATCCATCTCAATTGTCACTCCTGGGTTTTCAGGTCACCAATGAACACAGTTGTGTCTGTTAATGCCTCAGGACACATGGAACTTGGCCTCATCAGTCCACCACACTCGTCATTGCAACTCTGCATGACTTTCACGTTTTCCAAGCCAGGTATCAGCAACTTCCTTTCTGGGTCATCCTGGTTTCATTTGTTTAGGGTCATAAGTGTAAATCTGTCAAAATCCTCAGTAGTGGCTGCTTTGAAATGTTCAGTTTCTTTCATAGTCGTCGTTGAGGCTTAGATTTTTTTGACCATCTTGCCAAAGTTCATTCACCACACTTTGCTTGTGTTCCTCGGTGGTTGCATGTTTTGGTCATGTCCACAACTTTGGTCATGTTTTGGCAGTTGCATCAAAACTTTTGTTCAAGTTAGTGATTACTACCAACAAAGGTCGAGGAGGTTCATACTCATGTGACATCTGCCTTTTAACTTCCCTGTAATTGTTTGTAATTAAATAAAGCCAAATACTTTGCACATACTGCTGAAGAGGTAATTGCCAAGGCGCCATTTTGTTTTTACATTACTGATCGAGTTGCTAGACCCATAAACTTGTCAAAACTCTTACTAAGCATAAACCATGTAATCACCCCTTATCCAGAGCACTGTTCTTCAACTTGTTTTTTACAGTAGTTGCATCACATTAAAACTGATAGAACTACCCCACTCATCCCATTTCACCAGTCAATGAATTGAAGCTTGCTATTGCGGAGGAAATCAATAATCTTTCAGGTCCAATATGTAGGCATGCATGTGAACATCATCTCCAAGCTTGCATCCATCTTGAGGGTGCAATGGTTGATCATTATGTTGAAAGCAGACATTTGATGTACTTTCTGAATGTTTAATCTTCATTTCAATTTTTTACAATTTGCCGTTGAACCGGTTTTGTACTTGGATTGTATTAAGTCCGCTTCCACATGGGCGATTCTGTTGCAATGCAACAGTGCTACAAATCACATGTATCTAGAGCCCATACTTTCCTATGGGTTCTTCCACACGAGGGATGTTTTGTAGCCTGCAACATTGCGAGACTACAAAATCGCGGTATGCACTATACAGCCGCTATTTGCGTTTTTTTTTTATAGCCCATGTTTCCCTATGGAGCCATCCTATGTGTTGCATCGCATCACACAAAAACACAGTTTTCGTGCGGCGCAATGCAACTTTTACAGTAGGAAATCCTACTGCAAAAGCACTAAAATACACCCTAGCTACATCAAAAAATCAAACACATACATCACCTAAGAAGCACTGTTAGCTGCAGGGCGTCTTCTAACCCGTACCTGGTCTTTGCCTTCAGGCATTTCTCCCTGGTCAGGAATTTGGAAATCCCCGCCTCCAGGAAGCGCTTCCTCTAGTTGACTCTCGAGCACCATGGCTTAGCTAATCAGAGCCAGCGCTTGATAAATCAATCACAGCCATTCAATGATTCAAGAAATGGCTGCAATTGGTTTATCGAACGCTGGCTCTGAGTGGCTGAGCACTATGGCTCAGAAGCAGCGCTTCCTGGAGGATGGGGATTTACAAATCCCTGACCAGGGCGAAATGCCTGAAGACAACGGCCGTGAACAAGACGCGCCGGAGCTGACTGGACCACCGATGCGATTTTTTTTGCATCCATATCGTATTGCCCTTGTGGAAACAGCCTTAAAATGATATAAGTATTTCTGTAGCACATAGAGAGTTCTGGTGCAGAGAGTCCAGTTGTAAGTATATTTTTTGGAATCTTTTTACAAATGTTAACATACAACTGAATGAGAACTACAGCGCCCTTTAAATGGATCAGTTAAAAAAAAAAAAAACTATGCTTTGCATTCATTTCCATAAACCAAAACGCAGATGTGAACGAGCTCTAAGAAAAACAAAAACGTTACTCAATTTTTTTTATATATTCTCCCAATTGCTTTTAGTCAAACAGACATTCTCTGCGACCTTCATATCTTGTAGAACAGGTACGACTCATGAACTCGGATCTGACAAACACAAAGTGAAAGGCAAAAACTCTCTAAAAATAAAAGTTCAAAAATAAATTAATAGATAACTGGCAAAACAAGTCCGAGAAGGCAAATTCTGAAATCGGCATTGCTCAATGTGTTGTAGACACGAAGAACAAAGGACTCTACAGAAGAAATGAAGCGTAGCTATGAACGAAGACAGAATGCAAGCGTGTGACTGATTATTCAAATGACTCCATGATTAATTCATTTTGTATTGATGCAAATAATCCTAACAGAGACCTCTGAGAGCTAATGTATTTTCTGTTCTGTGGTTTCCTATTGATCTCTTCAAATGGTAGAGGAAAGCTATTTTCATAATATTAATAAAAGGATTACAAAACCAGGTCACATAGATGAAGACAGCTGACTCAGCAGAAACAGCTTGCATGGCAGAGAATGTGAAAATTAATTCACTTCTGCAAAACTAAATGCAAAGCTACTTCTTGCTGACTTTCTATTGGCATCATGCTGAGCTAATAGAGACCCCTATGTGGAGAAAGCTTGCACATTTATTGTATGAATGTCATATAATCACAACCACTCCTATATTATACAATGCATGCATTCACTGACTAGATTGCAGCTGAAGCAAACAATTTTCAATCTGTCACATTATCTACTACACTTCAAGAAAATGTGGTGAAATGGTGACAAAGAACAGTAAAACACCTTTAAATGTGCTCATTTTATTTTGTACACTTTCAGGCTCATTTTTAGTAAAATTGTTATGGGGATATAATAGTGAAAATTACAGTTTTATTGCCATTTTTGTTGTGTGTTATTTTAGCCAAAACCACAGTGACGTCTGAGCTGAAGAGCCCTGAGGTCTCCCTGCTGGGGCAAGTCTTGGGGTGCATCAGTCTCACATGCTAAGTGACGTTTGATAGTACTTACTAGATAACTTCATGTATTGAGCTGTACAGTTTCTCCTTAGGGTGAGCATCAATTGAGGAGACTTACAAGGTCATGCATGCTAGTCTGGGAAATTTATGCAAATAGGAAGATGGATCAATGCCTCTCAACAGTGCCCCTATAAGAAGGCAGCATTCCTGCAAGTCAATGTCTGACCTCTTAACAGTCTTGTAACAATGACTAGAAATATAAGCCAGTGTTCTCCAGAAGGAAAAGATAACCACATACATACTGTTTAGGGTATTGTTCCATCTTCCAATTTGCATAAATTTCCCAGAGGAGTATGCATTGCTTTATAAGTCTCCTCACACCTACTAGGTGCCCTCCCTAAGGAGAAATATTACGCCTTCTGATCCGCCTCTCATCCAGCAGCCTACTGTAAACTGATGAGCTGTGAAAACCCTGAAACAGCCTGTACATAATTATCTTTTTCCTTCTGAAGAAGACTCTGCCTTTGTCTTGTTATTAGGTCTGTTAAGAGGTCACACATTACCTTGCAGGGTTGCTACCTTTAAATAGGTTGCGCTGTAAAGACATTGTTTCTTCTTCTCATTTGGAGCTGTACAGAGCTGCATCATCACTTACATTGGAGATTACAATCTAAATTCCCCTAATTCTTTGGAGTATGGAAGAAAACCAGAATACATGGAAGAAACATACAAATATAGAGGGAACTTACAAACTGAAGTTGTGTTTCTGGCAGCCAATGAGAAGTGTTGTGTGTGTGACTGGCCAGAAGGTGTGTTTCCGCCAGCTAATGAAAAGTGTTGTTGGTGTTAGCTTTAGCTCAGGCAGCCCAAACCATACTTCCGGTGTTGACAAGATACACCAGTACCCAGTAAATACTATGGCGCAGTGTGCTAATAGATGCACTGTCCACCATTCTGATGGTGGTCCTGCTAAGGTAGTCTAGAACCATGCTGATGCCTGTACTTGACATCAGCCCAGTTGAAAGTGAAGTGAAGGAAGCTGGTACAGCTGCCAGCAGCTGCCCACTGCCCCATTCTGAGGTCAGGGAATGGAAGATAGGTGATTACTTTGGGAGGACTTTACATACATTCCTCCCTGTATTAATATTACTTCATCTAACAATATGACTATATAAAATATAAATTATTCTCTTAAATAGCCTAAAAATATGCATCCCGTTAAACAATAAAAATATCATCCCTAGCTGGTTGAAAAAAAAAAAAAAAAAAAAAAATTTACTCGCTCCCCCGCCGCTCAGACGCGTCCTCCGGCTTCTTCCCCCGCACTGCTGTTCAGCACTTTCAGCATTCATGAATAGCTAAGCGCTGCCTGTAATTGGCTGAGTGCTCAGCCAATCGGCACAGCCCTTTCAGAAGGCAGGGACTTTTAAATCCCTGCCTGCTGAAAGAGCTGGACAGCAGTGCAGGGGATCCAGCTGGAGGACACGTCTGAGCGGTGGAGAGGTGAGTAAATATTTTTTTTTTTTAACTAGCTAGGGATGATTTCCAGGGAAGGGCTTATATTTCAAGCCCTTCCCCGAAAATCATCCTGAGGCCTTAGTCAGACAGGCGTTTTTTCGCCCGATTTACGCATGCGTCCGGCGATTTTTTAAAACCATTGCTTTGCAATGGTATCGGACACATGAGCGCTTTTTATGCGCTGTTCCGATAAATTATAGAACAGAAATCGCAGATCGCACCTATCTGCCAGCTGCGATTCCTGTTCTCTTCTCTATATGTGCTCAATGGGGCTGGCGGCAGCAGCGCCGACCCCATTGAGAACATATAGAAGACAAATCATTCTTCTCTTTCACAGCTGTAACAGCTGTGGCAGAGAAGAACGATGTTTGCCCATTGAATTCAATGGAGCCGGCAATACAGCCGGCTCCATTGAAAGCAATGGGCTGCCGGCAACACTTTTCTGGATGAATTGCAGGGAAGGGCTTATATATTTAAGACCTTCCCGACAATTCATCCCACACTCGCCCGCAGCGCATTGCTTTCAATGGAGCCAGCTGTATTGCCGGCTCCATTGAATGCAATGCGCTGGACAGCTCCGGCCCGTTTCTAATGAAACGCGGCTAGGAGCAGATTTGTGGGCGATTTTCGGTCCCCGGTCACACGATTTGCGGATGCGAATCCGTCATGCGATCCGCAAATCGCGTGAAAAAACGCCCGTCTGACTAAGGCCTGAGGGGGTTGCCACAAAAACACTGCTTTCAATGGGGCCGGCAGCAGCGCCGACCCCATTGAAAGCAATGGGATAGCATCCTGGAGTTCTGCCACAGCTGCAACAGCTGTGACAGCTGTGGCAGAAATCCGCAGTATACTCCTATATGTTTTCAATAGGGCTAGTGCTGCTGCCGCTGGCCCCATTGAAAACACTGGCGATATTGCAGTGTTTTTCTTGTGCAGCGAGGCGAGTGTTTTCACTCACTCTCGCAACGCAAGAAATAAAAACGCCAGTGGGTGTCCACCCTAATGGTGTGTTCCTTTGGGGCAGAAATTGCGCAGCATCTCTTCATCCAAAACAGATCAAAATCCACACCATCGGTGCAGAATTGGAGTAGAAATTTCAGCTGTCACAGCGCCCATCACCTCTCAATGTTTTGTGCTGTCAGTACAGCCTTTCTCATGGTACCTGGCAGCCTTTACGGACAAGTGCAGAAGTGGCATTACCTGATCAGGGGCGCTGCACTCACTAGAGGCCACTAGAGGCAGCATGAAAAATTTGGAGGTGAGGTGGCTGCTGAAACGCAGTTGATTTCCAGTCAAATTCCACACCGATGATGCAGATTGACTTCGTTTTAGATGCGGAAATGCTGCAGCATCCCAAAATATTTCCCTCTATGTGAGCATACCTTACGTAATGCAAGCAGCCAATAATCAAGTGCTTACCTGTTGGCTGATCACAAACATTTTCGCATTGGCCGATATAGGCAAGCAAGCTTTCATATGAATGCTCATGCCCA
Organism: Eleutherodactylus coqui; assembly: GCF_035609145.1. Taxonomy (NCBI): domain Eukaryota; kingdom Metazoa; phylum Chordata; class Amphibia; order Anura; family Eleutherodactylidae; genus Eleutherodactylus; species Eleutherodactylus coqui. The sequence continues at coordinate 72,531,326 of NC_089843.1, read as the reverse complement.
TCATTGTCCCAAGCAAAAGACACCAAGCACTACCGGTAATGACCAGCACATCACTCTCTATAGAAAGGGCTGAACTGTCCACAGTAATGACTACAGTATATTGTTTTTTACCATACAGTGAGGCTGATTGTTTCATGCTAATATTGCCACTTGGGATTTTGTAGTAAGGCTTTTGTTTTCATGGATGAAGAATGGTTCTGTCAAAGGTCACTTAGTTTGGAACTTTTTACTTTAGTTTGCAGCCTTTCCTCTGTGGTAACGGCAATATGCACTGCTGACCAGCAATAAATTGTATATTCACATTATGATTTACCGAGAAATGGGGTTTTGCTTTTCTATCAGCTTTTAGCTTGAATGTTTCAATGATTCACAAGCAATCTTTGTACTAACATGACTGTTGTTTTATAAAAAGGACTAATTTTTTACAATAAATATTTCCATTCATTGCATAAGAGGACATGAAGAATCGATGGAGGTCAGTGTGGGACTGTTACTGCAAGTTAAACAAGGAGAATGAAAGAAGTGGGTTCTCTCCCTCGTGGAAGAAATATGTCTACAATGACGAATTGCAGTTTCTCCTGACGATTAATGAGCTGCAGGAGTACTTTTTTTCCTTAACTGCAAAATATCTTCATACCCAAAGGAATTTCACAATAGAACATATAGTTACCCAAAAATTAAGGATTGTACACTGCGGTGATTGTTGTATCCTCACAAGCAGGGTCAATAGTAAAGCAGGCGTCATCCTGGTCGAAGTTAACATGATTTTATGGGATATTGGCCCTTTTATGCACAAAGAGAAATGCACGATTCTTGTTTGCCTGAGCAAAGGAGCTGATGACGTCATCACCAGCTTATATGCGCTAGTGCAGCCTGTTTAGGCTAAGGCGATTAGGATATTGGGCCGTGAATCACAGCCTGCTATTGCGTTCATCAACATGCGATTTCCCTGTGGATAAAGGCCTTTTTTATATCAAAACCTCCTTGCATCACTTCGGGGAAGTTGCTATCCCAGGATCGTGGAGTGTCTACTATTGTTTTCAATGGGAAACCTTGCATCGTGATGCTGACGCTGGCCCTATTGAAAACATTGGCGTGGCAAAATGGTTCTCATGCCTCAACTATTATTATGTTGTACATAAGAAAAAAGATCACGAATGTACTCGTATACTCACACAGTTCTGTTTTCAGTGATGCAGATGCTGAAGGCATCAAGACGCATTTCCAGAGCAATTGCCCCTCATGCTCCATCTTTATAGTTGGCGCTATTGGTATCTCATAGTACTGTGTTTTGCACCATTAGGACAATTAATTTGCAGTAACCGAAGATGTGTTGTTGGGTGCCTGAAAACCGATCCAGCATTGTCACTAATATTGAAGAGAAGCGCTCGTACAGTAGCTCATGCCCAATGTAGTTCTTACAGTTTTAGGCTTAGACCGAGGAAGACATAGCTTTTCTTAAAAGTATTTTTATATTTTGTGCAGAGGTGGTTGAGTTATTTAGTACATTTCCAAGGAGTTAAATAGCAAGTTCAGTCCTGCTACATGGAAACAGTGCCAACGTTACAAGCTATGGACATCTTTGTGAGAAAGAAAAAAAATGTTATCATTTAAGCGTCCAGCATTAGCAAGGAAGTGGGAAACCAATAATTGAAAAAAGCACTTTATATGCAATCATATACAGGATCTTACAATCACTTCCAAGTGTGCAGAGGAGGAACATTACTAAATAATCTTGGCAAACCTTTCGGCAGAATGATTATATGCTAAGTTTGATCATTCTCATCAGCATGTACTGGAGTTGTTACCAATACACTTGTACCGATGTGTGAAGAGATTAATTAGTCATAAGATAACAAAGTGATCTCCTTTCAGCAATTGCTCAGTAATTGCACGTAAATGTGTAATGTCTTGCGGAATATTCTCTTTTGGATACTTCTAATGATTTTAGTTGTAATAAAGAAGAAAGGCCTGGCAGATGAGGATTTTCACCTAGAAAATCTTCTTTCCCAATAGACTAAGGCTGGATGCACATGGGAAGCTTGGGCATAACTGGCATCAGACATCACATGGACACCTGTCCTTGTAATGTCCGATCTCTACGGACCCGGCATATTGCATGTCCTATTTTCGAGAAATTGTTTGTTAGCCTTATAGGCTATTATGAGGCCCCATGTGCTGTGTTATACTTGGTCTACATTAAAGAGCATGAATGTGAATTAAAGACCAGATAGAGTTGTGTTCCTTGTGCAATCCAATTGAAAGTTTGAAACTTGGCACGATGGCAGCATAAAATGAAAATACGTCATATACCACTATATTAGACATGAGATGTCAAGGTACACTTACACAAGTATGAAAGCATGAGCAAGCATTTGATCTCTTTGAAACTTCATTCTATCACTCTGCGAGAGTACTTTACGGCGAATAGAATACCTAGAGGTCTGAGACCGAATATTCGCCCTACACTATTTTCAGACAATGAGGCATTTCTCCAGAAGTTTATTTGCATCTCAAACAAATTCGAATTTGATTTAATTTTGCTGAACTTGGAGTTTTTACAGGAGGAGATCTCACTGACTTCCACGAATATAACTACATTGGAGCAGGAAATCCATGCTGTTATCAGACGCTGAGTGGAATGCACAATCGGAAAGGATAAGGATTGCCTCACAAAAGTTCAAAGACGAGGTTGAATCCACAAAACGGAACAAGTGGACACGCCATGAACAGGATTACCGGTCGGGTTGCGTTTACAGCTGGCAGAAAAGCAAAGAGATCCAACATGGCCGTTCCACCCCAAAGAGAAATTTCAAAAGGAGACCCCGTTGGGGGAGGCCAAGACTCAGATGGTTCTCGGCCGGATCGGATTCAGCGGAGAAGGGAGCCCCTCCATGGTGGGGGCAACTCTTCATCTTCTTTTTTAGGACAAAGACCATCAAGGAATCCCAACATGCACCACCGGTTAAGGGAAGACGCAGGCAAGGTGGAAGGAAACACCACCGATCCAGGAAAAGGCACACGGAGAATCCAGACCCGGTTGAACACCGCGATGAGGAGATGACCGAAACATCAGTTATGAATATTTCATCAAAGTTATTGACTCCGACCCAATTATGGGCTCTAGCTAAGGGATTGTCTTTTGTACCTGCACCCAACATTGATTGGTTTCGGCTAGACATCGATTGTCAGTTGTTCTTCAGGAGGTTGAAATTAAGGACATATTTTGGCGATCATTCTACCATTGATAGCACCGTTTCTGCTGATGCGCAGCCCCGGTCCCTGGAGATGTTCACATCAGAGGAGGTGGGCCTGCGCAACAGCAGTACGTTTCAGCCCCCCAATACCGACCATTCTGTTGATACGTTTACTAGGTTGGTGAATCGTGATGTATCTCAATTAAGATCTCGCCATTTCTCTCATAAAGACAGAACCAACATTAATATGACTGAACTACGTGAGGTCAAAGCTTTGAGCAAGGATGAGGAGTTGACAATTCGTATGGCCGATAAGGGTGGGGCGATCGTGATAATAGACACGTCATACTATCATGACGAAATTATGACACAATTAGAGGATGAGGTGGTCTATGAACGTCTATCACAGAACCCCACCAGTCAGTCGAAGGACGAACTGAGGGTCGCATTAGAAGATGCATTACCTTCTGGTTTAATTGACAAACATCTGTACGATTTCCTCTTACCTTCTCATCCGATTATGCCACATTTTTACACTTTGCCCAAAATACATAAAAACCTAGAATGCCCACCAGGTCACCCCATTGTGCCTCTCGCAGGAATGAATGTACCTCTGCTACATTCATTCCTGTGAGGATTACACTTTCATGCAGTGGTCATGGGGTTAATTTGGTATGAGGACTCCAGACAGTTGTTTGGGCCGAGTCCCGCAGGTGCCATCAATTAGGCTCATGGTAGCGTTAGTGGGGGAATTGCGCATGCACTGGCGGCCGTCCGTTGCCATGCCGATGTGCCCTCAGGGACGACTGAGCGTACTTGCTATAGGCCATAGGCTAGCTGCGCAAGCGCACCATACATCACATTCGGGGAGGGATTACCCTGCCTACGTAACCACTGGGGATATCGCAGGATGATCGGTGACTCCTGCGCATGCGCAGTATCCCCAATGGGACGCTGACACACATGCGAGACGGCAGCGGGGGTCTGCCCAGGAATAAGTGAGGATTAATACACCTGGAATCCATTCCCGATCCTACCAATCGACTAGTCTATTTGTGTATTGTCCCTGCATTGTGCTAATCACTTTTGTAAGGTCCGTTTTTATTGGTGATGGGGGTGTGTCCGCTGGGTTCATTTGGATGTGTGTGTGCATTTGTCTAATTGACTTGACAAAGACCACAGTGTCTCGTGGTCGAAACGTTGTTCACCATGCTCTGGGCATAATAAAGTTTGCTGTATAAAGAATTTCCCTGGGTGCTGCTCCATGCTTACATCTCTTGGTCTACATTGGACTGGTACTTTGGATCCAGAACCGGGGTCAGGAGCATGCATATTTCACCCTGAGTGAACTTCCTCCCTTTGATGATTGAAGGCACGGTGTGTGCTGTTGTCAATCTCTATATTGGAATTGCTATATTAGACGTGAATAAAGTAAAGTGCATTTCGGTCTGCGTCACTTTGTCATCCAGTTCACATAACCACTTGTCGTTATTAAAACATGAAACCAAAGTCCTCTCTCCTGACACGTTTTGCTGTAAATCTGGTGTCCTCAGGGGCATTGGGGCAAATATTGTAGTCAGACCTGTGATCACAGTATGACTTAAGAAGGACAATGTGCATCTTGTGAAGATTAATTAATGCAGCTACAATTGCACGGGAAAGCTGGCGTTAATACACATCATGCCTGGGAGCCATAGCTATAAGTAATATCATTTGAAAAAGTTCTAAACACTATAAAACAGTATGATCTAAACATGTTATTATAAGATAAGAGCATGAAGACATAGAAATGTGAAGCTGAAATTTGTCATTGCCAGAATAGTAAAAGTGATAGGGCATGCTGTTGCTCTGCGGCATCCCACTACTTCAATCCCTTCTGAATCTTTAAGCCTTGGCACACTTACACAAGAGACCCGTTAGTTAATAAGTTCTACCTAGTTTTTCTACCCATGTGAAAATGAACAAGGCACGGAAAATCACAGACTGTGAAAGCTTAGTAGGGCATTTAAAAGAGAATTAGATATGAAGAAGAAATCGTTTTTTTTTTCCAATTCCCACTAAGGATTACATAAATTTAGCATATTTTCATTAGTAATGGGAATAAAGAGGATATATTACAAACATACACGGTACTTTGCATTATATTACTGATGAATGAGTTCTCTTATTACAATCTAGCCATATTTTAGAAGAACATAAATCGCGGTCAATGTCAAAAGTTTCATTAATTAGTTGTGTTCTTTGACATATTTCATTTTTACTTGACTAATGTCAGTAGGTAGTATCAAAGCATGGTAATAATTATCCTTCTTTCTACACACAGACATGGTTAATAACCACAGTGCTGCTCTCCTGTTGAGCTGTAGTGCCTAGGACATGTCATCTACAATGTATACATATATTTCTAGTGTCTTTCCCCAAGTAGTGATCAATATAGCTTTTAATATGTATTTGTTTTATAATTATAGGGAATAATGACTTGAACATTGCTCAAGAACCATGAGAGCTTTACGTCTTATTAGAAGACATTAATGAAAACATACAGTAGTCTAAGCAAGACTGAATGCACTTGTTCAGTAATATTCTAGGCCAATGTCAATGCAGGTACAAATGTCACCAAAATCCAATGTGGTAGATTTTTTACATAGTGATGGGATATAATAGGTTATAAATTTTTAAAAATTACATTAGGCACTACTATATTGGATAAAATAGTCTTGTTAGAGCCCTTACAAATGATCAGGGTCTGTAGAAGTAGAACATTTATGTTGTTTAGATATTGGCCCACATTTATTAATTTAGGCTACATTCTTTGTAAAAAGTCATAATTTGTCAAAAATGATCAAGGACCTGTAACATTTTGAGAAATCTAACATAGGGGAAAATGGGCATGAATTCATCCATTTTTTTTAATTAAATGTAGACCATAGGGTAGCGGTGCAGTTAGTAGGAAGGACATTGTGTGTGTACTATATGTCTAAGAAATGTATCCACACTACAACATGAAAAATATCTGCATAAAAGCTTTATTACTAGATGTATATAGACATCAGAGGATATATGCAAATCATGCTTGACTTCCACAATTACATTAGGTGCTCAAAGTGGTTACCATTAGCTAGAAGGCACTCTTTATTTTGGCAGACTACTGCATGAACAATGTTAATGTATTTTAAGCTGCGTCCCTTGTCCTCAGGTAACTGAGGACAAGGGATGCTGAGTCCCAAAGGGTGGGGATTATTAACTCTTGCTTAGAAGAGGACCTTGGGCTTTTTCTTTACGGTCATCCTCTGAGGCACTGTCATTGGTGGACAATTTTGTTTTTCTGCATTAGGCTTCCTATATGATGATCCTGATAGGATCTCTCTTGCTGGAAGTAAAATTAGAAAGTTAAGAGTTGCACCAGGAGGCCATAGAAACCCAATAGAATGAGCCAGCGCTAAAAATCCATTTTTGTTTTGGGCTATCTGATAAAATTAAGGATTTAATTATTCAGCTTTCCATTCCTAAGACTCTTGATGAAGCTATGACTTTGGCCATCCGTATTGGCCTGCGGGGGGGGGGGGGGGGGGAGAGAAAAAATGAATGTTTAGAAGTCACTTCTTTGGTGACCTTTGATTCAACAGGCAAAAATCTAGATTCAATCTGGTAAACCAAAGGTAATTGATTATTTTAATTCATTTTAACTTATTTGTTCTATGCTTTCAATTCAAAGTACATGTGAGATATTAAACTGTGTAAATATCAAGAGAAACTGGAAAAATGTAAGTGTTCTAAAACTTTTGACTAGTAATGCAGATGTATATAAAATATACATATATAGTCACTGGGGTCACAAATTAATACATCATGGAGTTATCATTTGACAACTGGAATTGTAGATACAGTCCTTTTTACAGCTTTGGCTATTTGTAACCAGGGTTTGCTGAGAATATGATAAGGTCACAAACAAGATAGCCTTTGTTCTTATTTTATTTGGAAGCTTTTACAGACTTCAGGGCACATGAACCAAGTAAGTCATCTACAACTGGGGTCAGGTATTCTCACACACTACAAAGAGCTAAGAAACAATAGTGCTGTCAAGAAAAAACAACTGTACTCAGGGATTAACTACACACTGTGTCACTAGGAGCTCCTCATCACTCAGAATGGCTCATCACCAACTGCCACGGTCTTCTAAGAGATGCTTCCTCTATCATTACCTCCTCCACATCTTAACACAGACAGAATACCAAGGAAGCAGACGCACACTGGTAAACAGGGGCAACAGTTCAGGGGACACACATCTCACTGCTACAGACATCAGACATAAAGGGTGGAATTAACAAATGATAGAATGCAGTGCTCCCCAACCAGTAATTCAGGAGCCACATGTGTCTTGTGATCCCTGGCTATGTGGCGCACCATAGGAATTCTGAGTTATGCTTTCATAATTGATAAGGTTGAAAAATAGGCACAGGTCCATCAAGTTCAACCTATAATTCTACAGTGCTGACCCAGAGGAAGGCCAAAAAAAAAAAACATGAGGCAAATGCCAGTTGCCCCCAATGTTAGGTTGAAAATTCCTTCCCAGCTTCACATCTGGCGATCAGCATAAATATCTAAGATCAAGGTCTCGTCTCCAGATATCTAGTAGCCACAATGTTTAATATTATATTTTTCAAAAAAAGGCATCCAGGTCCCTCTTGAATGTATTTAGTGAATTCCAAGGTCTCACTACTCTTACAGGAAAGAGTACTTTCATAGTTGTAACCACTTGTCATGGTTACAGGCCTATTATTAAATAGATCCTAAGAAATATCTCTGTACCGCCCAGTTATAGAGTACATCACTATTAAGGTGTCTTTTTTCTAAACTGAATAGTTGCAGCTTCAAGAACTTTTCTTACTATTACATTCACCACTTACCTTGATCATCCTCCACTACAACTGCTCTAGTTGCGCAGTGTCCTTCTTATACATAGATGCCCATATGACCACATACACTGGCAATTTACATTATTGCAACAGCGCCAATGTGACGAACCAGGGCTCAGATGAGCAAGCAGGGAGCTTTTCTCTTGGAGTTCTCTCTACCTGCCTGCTCAGCATTTTGTTGCTTAGCCTTATTCCCTCATAAAGGGTTCACTTTCTGCCATGTGAATGTGAGGCTTAATCTTCAATCATGTGGGCTGGAGACCAATGAGGAATTTCCACAGCCACTTGCGTATCTCACTCAAGCTCTTAACTTCTCCTCGGCCAGCTACCACTACCATTACTCAGGCTGTAGGCCCATAACCTTCCTTATATACTGTAGTCTTGCTCTCGCGAGAGAAACGCATCCGACTTCAGCGCACACTTTCATTATAAGGGATGGTACTCTTTTTGTACTTCAAAGTGAAGAACAATACAAAACAACGTAAGTCCTAATGTCAGGTTTGGTAGACGTGGGCATCGTCCTGCCTCCTGAGTCTGCTTCACTTTATTCCAGCATCTACACGGTTACGTTGTCTGATTTCTCCATTCAGCTGAAAGTAATTTCCAATTATCCTCCTATTAAACCCCTCAGACCATTCCCAGGGTGCTCTGGTGTTGTCATTTCCTGTATGACTGCATTCAAGCTGCTGGTGCAGTCTTCTCGTCTGTATTCAGTTCTCTATGTAACCTTTACTAGTTTATGCTGTTTCTTGGTGTCTTCCCAGTTCCCTGTATGCTTTGCTGCTGGATTTTGGTTGTATGTCTACTCCCTGTATCTGGAATCTCTGCACAGGATTATCTCCGTTTCCACCTTACGTGCACCCCTGCATATCTGCGCGGCTCGGTACATGTGACCCTGAATTCCCATCCTCGCCAGGTAGGTAGGGAGGTCTAAGAGTTAGGGTTAGGTAAGGCGGCCTGGACCTCCCCACCTTCAGGAGTATCTCCAGGACAGGGACACCTAGTCCATCTGAGTTCACGGTAAGGCCTATTCCCACTCCTTGTACCAAGTCACTGCATTTTGCTCACTCTTCACCTCTGTGCCAGCTATCTGTCCTGCCGTGTGGTTCCACTTCTCCTGATGGCAAATGCTAGTAGAAAGAGGGATCTGGTATGTCAGTAAGCAACATGCCCCATCCTTTATTTCTGCTGGAAATATACTCCTCTACCAGTGAAATACACATGCAAGCTTGAGAGAATAAGCAGAAACTTTTTTCTAATCTCATACAACTATTAAAAGTGTTGTCTCACAAAGACATCCTTTGTCCCTATGTTCTATTATGGCATAGAGAGTAGACATCGTCCCTAGTCCAGAAACCCCTGAATAAACCTGTAGCAATGTTTTATTTTAATGATGTACAGTATATACTATACATTACATAAACTAATACTTATTAGTAGTACTTATTACTTCAAGAAATTCCTAAAATGTAGTTCCTAAACCCGTATTATGCACCCCTATCGGAATTCATTTCAAAGTTTAATAGTAGCAGACTCCTTATAAATACTTAGTAAGGTCTAATTAGAGACTCGCAGTGAACGGAAAAAGGCTAAAGCAAAATTTATCACTGTTTTCATAAAATATTAAGTAGCTCAGTACACAAATACTTTGCTTCTGTCTCTAATAGTCCTTAGACAAATTAGTATTACACTGCTGTCTTGACAAACAGAGCAGTTCTTCATTAGTTCATACCAAGGCAAAAAAATAAGGTGTATTAGTGGAAGGGTTACACATACAGCTAATTAAAGGGAATAAAAACATCAGCATTTGCATTTTACTTCCCTTTGAACCAAATCAACATGGTCGGTGGTCAGTGAATTTCAGGAGGGAGATATGTTGTATTTTTGATAAATGTCACATTCAGTGTTGCAGCCGGATCAACAATTATTCAGAAACTAATTAGCGCTCCAATAATTTGTGAATGTCCAGCTCTGATGGCAACTTGTTAACCAGAGACGATATAGTCATTAAAAAAACGGCGTTAACGACTGACAAGCCAAAACAAACCCTAAAATATGACTGAAGTGGCTGCGTTTGTGAAGTGACAATAAACACACAAGCCATTAATCATAGCTGTTACTCACTCATTGTCTAGTCTGAGATATGGTTTAATTAACTATATTCGTCCTTTGAAAGGGGAAAGGTTATAATGAATTATGGTTTACACGATAACAGCTCGCATATGAAATTTCTTACCGTATAGTGTCAATAAAGATAGCAAAAGCAATCTAATGAAAAGGCCGGTAAACAGTTTCCACCGTCTTGAAATGTATAGTTGCACTATAAATCTAATGGCATCCTTCGGACCCCCAAACCTATAGGTCATGGCAGATATTTAGAATACGGTTATATGGTAGATCTACAACTATGATTTTGAGGTGAACTAAATCAATGGTTGACTGAAAGCCACTAATTTCCTAAGTGATATGTACGTGGGCGTGTTTTGCCAACTGGAAAGGCAACTAGTTTGGATACGGCTTTAAAGAAGGACAAGTGGGTTGATACAATACAATTTATTAATACAAATGAATAAATGATAACAATAAAATGGAGGGCTACAAATAGCCAATTATATTTGCACCACAGGGTGAGGCTGAATCGCTGAATTGAAAGTGCGCACAATTTTTTTTACATTTTATGATTTTTTTTAAATTTTATTTTATTTTTTACTAGAGATGAGCGAGCACCAAAATACTCGGGTGCTCGTTACTCGAGACGAACTTTTCGCGATGCTCGAGGGTTCGTTTCGAATAACGAACCCCATTGAAGTCAATGGGCGACCCGAGCATTTTTGTATATCGCTGATGCTCGCTAAGGTTTTCGTTTGTGAAAATCTGGGCAATTCAAGAAAGTGATGGGAACGACACAGCAACGGATAGGGCAGGAGAGGGGCTACATGTTGGGCTGCATCTCAAGTTCCCAGGTCCCACTATTAAGCCACAATAGCGGCAAGAGTGGGCCCCCCCCCCTCCCAACAAATTTTACTTCTGAAAAGCCCTCATTAGCAATGCATACCTTTGCTAAGCACCACACTATCTCCAACAAAGCACAATCACTGCCTGCATGACACTCCGCAGCCACTTCTCCTAGGTAACATGCTGCCCAACCCCCCCCCCCCCCCACGACGCAGTGTCCACAGCGCACACCGAACTGTCCCTGCCCAGCCTTCAGCTGCCCTCATGCCACGCCACCCTCATGTCTATTTATAAGTGCGTCTGCCAGAGGAACCGCAGGCACACACTGCAGAGGGTTGGCACGGCTCGGCAGCGACCCTCTTTAAAAGGGGCGGGGCGATAGTCCACAATGCTGTACAGAAGCAATGAGAAATCCAATCCTGTGCCACCTCCATCTGGAGCTGCACACGTGGGCATAGCAATGGGGAACCTATGTGCCACACACTATTCATTCTGTCAAGGTGTCTGCATGTCCCAGTCAGACCGCGGTTTTTTATAAATAGTCACAGGCAGGTCCAACTCCGCAATGGGAATTCCGTGTGCACCCACAGCATGGGTGGCTCCCTGGAACCCACCAGCTGTACATAAATGTATCCCATTGCAGTGCCCTGGACAGCAGAGCTAACGTCAGATTAAATGCAGGTGGGCTTCGGCCCACACTGCATGCCCCAACCGGACCAAGGTTTTTAATTCATAGACACAGGCAGGTACAACTCCCTATTGTGAAGTCCCTGTGGACCGACAGCATGGGTGGGTGCCAGGAAGCCACCGGCGGTACATAAATATATCCCATTGCAGTGCCCATCACAGCTGAGGTAATGTCATGTTTAATGCAGGTGGGCTTCGGCCCACACTGCATGCCCCAGTCAGACTGGGGTTCTTTAGAAATGGACAGATGCAGTTACAACTCCCTGTGGACCCACAGCATGGGTGGCTCCCTGGAACCCACCGGCGGTACATAAATATATCCCATTGCATTGCCCATCACAGCTGAGGTAGTGTCATGTTTAATGCAGGTGGGCTTCGGCCCACACTGCATGCCCCAGTCAGATTGGGGTTCTTTAGAAGTGGACACATGTAGTTACAACTCCCTGTGGACCCACAGCATGGGTGGCTCCCTGGAACCCACCGGCGGTACATAAATATATCCCATTGCATTGCCCATCACAGCTGAGGTAATAATGTCATGTTTAATGCAGGTGGGCTTCGGCCCACACTGCATGCCCCAGTCAGACTGGGGTTCTTTAGAAGTGGACACATGTAGTTACAACTCCGTGTGGACCGACAGCATGGGTAGGTGCCAGGAAGCCACCGGCGGTACATAAATATATCCCATTGCAGTGCCCATCACAGCTGAGGTAATGTCATGTTTAATGCAGGTGGGCTTCGGCCCACACTGCATGCCCCAGTCAGACTGGGGTTCTTTAGAAGTGGACAGATGCAGTTACAACTCCCTGTGGACCCATAGCATGGGTGGCTCCCTGGAACCCACCAGCGGTACATAAATATATCCCATTGCAGTGCCCATCACAGCTGAGGTAATAATGTCATGTTTAATGCAGGTGGGCTTCGGCCCACACTGCATGCCCCAGTCAGACTGGGGTTCTTTAGAAGTGGACACATGTAGTTACAACTCCGTGTGCATCGACAGCATGGGTGGGTGCTAGGAAGCCACCGGCGGTACATAAATATATCCCATTGCATTGCCCATCACAGCTGAGGTAATAAATTCATGTTTAATGCAGTGGGCTTCGGCCCACACTGCATGCCCCAGTCAGACTGGGGTTCTTTAGAAGTGGACAGATGCAGTTACAACTCCCTGTGGACCCACAGCATGGGTGGCTCCCCGGAACCCACCGGCGGTACATAAATACATCCCATTGCAGTGCCCAACGCAGCTGATGTAACGTCAGCTGTAATGCAGGTGGGCTAAAAATTAATTTGATTACACTGTAGGCGAGGGCCCCCAAAAATTGGTGTACCAACAGTACTAATGTACCTCAGAAAAATTGCCCATGCCCAACCAAGAGGGCAGGTGAAACCCATTAATCGCTTTGGTTAATGTGGCTTAATTGGTAACTAGGCCAGGAGGCAGCCCAGTTAAAATAAAAATTGGTTGAGGTGAAAGTTTCAACGCTTTAATGAGCATTGAAACGTCTAAAAATTGTTTAGAAAAATTATATGACTGAGCCTTGTGGGCCTAAGAAAAATTGCCCGTTCGGCGTAATTATGTGAGGTTTCAGGAGGAGGAGCAGGAGGAGGAGGAGGAATATTATACACAGATTGATGAAGCAAAAAGGTCCCGGTTTTTGATGGGGATAGAGAACGATGCTTCCATCCACGGGTGCAGCCTACGTATTGTTTAGGTATCGCTGCTGTCCGCTGGTGGAGAAGAGAAGTCTGGGGAAATCCAGGCTTTGTTCATCTTGATGAGTGTAAGCCTGTCGGCACTGTCGGTTGACAGGCGGGTACACTTATCTGTGATGATTCCCCCAGCCGCACTAAACACCCTCTCTGACAAGACGCTAGCCGCAGGACAAGCAAGCACCTCCAGGGCATACAGCGCGAGTTCAGGCCACGTGTCCAGCTTCGACACCCAGTAGTTGTAGGGGCTACGTACTCCCTCACCATCCTTTTACAGTGCTCCCGCCGACTCAGCCGTGACTGGGGAGCGGTGACACAGTCTTGCTGGGGAGCCATAAAGCTGTCAAGGGCCTTGGAGAGTGTTGCCCTGCCTGTGCTGTACATGCTGCCTGATCTCTGCGCCTCCCCTGCTACCTGACCCTCGGAACTGCGCCTTAGGCCACTAGCGCTGTCGTATGGGAATTTTACCATCAGTTTGTCCGCCAGGGTCCTGTGGTATAGCAACACTCTCGAACCCCTTTCCTCTTCGGGTATGAGAGTGGAAAGGTTCTCCTTATACCGTGGGTCGAGCAGTGTGAACACCCAGTAATCCGTAGTGGCCAGAATGCGTGTAACGCGAGGGTCATGAGAAAGGCATCCTAACATGAAGTCAGCCATGTGTGCCTGGGTATCTGTACGCAACACATGGCTGTCCTCACTAGGAAGATCACTTTCAGGATCCTCCTCCTCCTCAGGCCATACACGCTGAAAGGATGACAGGCAAGCAGCATGTGTACCCTCAGCAGTGGGCCAAGCTGTCTCTTCCCCCTCCTCCTCATCTTCCTCCTCCTCCTCCTCACCACGCTGAGATATAGACAGGAGGGTGCTCTGACTATCCAGCGACATACTGTCTTCCCCCGGCTCTGTTTCCGAGCGCAAAGCGTCTGCCTTTATGCTTTGCAGGGAACTTCTCAAGAGGCATAGCAGAGGAATGGTGACGCTAATGATTGCAGCATCGCCGCTCACCACCTGGGTAGACTCCTCAAACTTTCCAAGGACCTGGCAGATGTCTGCCAACCAGGCCCACTCTTCTGAAAAGAATTGAGGAGGCTGACTCCCACTGCGCCGCCCATGTTGGAGTTGGTATTCCACTATAGCTCTACGCTGCTCATAGAGCCTGGCCAACATGTGGAGCGTAGAGTTCCACCGTGTGGGCACATCGCACAGCAGTCGGTGCACTGGCAGATTAAACCGATGTTGCAGGGTGCGCAGGGTGGCAGCATCCGTGTGGGACTTGCGGAAATGTGCCGGAGCCGGCGCACCTTTCCGAGCAGGTCTGACAAGCGTGGGTAGCTTTTCAGAAAGCGCTGAACCACCAAATTAAAGACGTGGGCCAGGCATGGCACGTGCGTGAGGCTGCCGAGCTGCAGAGCCGCCACCAGGTTACGGCCGTTGTCACACACGACCATGCCCGGTTGGAGGCTCAGTGGCGCAAGCCAGCGGTCGGTCTGCTCTGTCAAACCCTGCAGCAGTTCGTGGGCCGTGTGCCTCTTCTCTCCTAAGCTGAGTAGTTTCAGCACGGCCTGCTGACGCTTGCCCACCGCTGTGCTGCCACGCCGCGCGACACCGACTGCTGGCGACGTGCTGCTGCTGCTGACACATCTTGATTGCGAGACAGAGGTTGCGTTGGAGGAGGAGGAGGAGGAGGAGGGTGCTTTAGTGGAGGAAGCATACACCGCCACAGATACCACCACCGAGCTGGGGCCCGCAATTCTGGGGGTGGGTAGGACGTGAGCGGTCCCAGGCTCTGACTCTGTCCCATCCTCCACTAAATTCACCCAATGTGCCGTCAGGGAGATATAGTGGCCCTGCCCGCCTGTGCTTGTCCACGTGTCCGTTGTTAAGTGGACCTTGGCAGTAACCGCGTTGGTGAGGGCGCGTACAATGTTGCGGGAGACGTGGTCGTGCAGGGCTGGGACGGCACATCGTGAAAAGTAGTGGCGACTGGGAACTGAGTAGCGCGGGGCCGCCGCCGCCCTCATACTTTTGAAGGACTCCGTTTCCACAACCCTATACGGCAGCATCTCCATGCTGATAAACTTGGCTAGGTGCACGTTTAACGCTTGAGCGTGCGGGTGCGTGGCGGCGTACTTGCGCTTGCGCTCAAACACTTGCGCTAGCGACGGCTGGACGCTGCGCTGACAGACATTGGTGGATGGGGCCGAGGACAGTGGAGGTGAGGGTGTGGGTGCAGGCCAGGAGACGGTAGTGCCTGTGTCCTCAGAGCGGGGTTGGATCTCAGTGGCAGGTTGGGGCACAGGGGGAGAGGCAGCGGTGCAAACCGGAGGCGGTGAACGACCTTCGTCCCACCTTGTGGGGTGCTTGGCCATCATATGTCTGCGCATGCTGGTGGTGGTGAGGCTGGTGGTGGTGGCTCCCCGGCTGATCTTGGCGCGACAAAAGGCGTAGCAAACCAGGTGGGGTCAGTCACCTCATTGTCCTGCTGCTCTTCCTCTGAATCCTCTGTGCGCTCCTCCCTCGGACTTACTGCCCTTCCTACTACCTCACTGATAGACAACTGTGTCTCATCGTCATCGGCCTCCTCACCCACTGAAAGGTCTTGAGACAGTTGCCGGAAGTCCCCAGCCTCATCCCCCGGACCCCGGGAACTTTCCAATGGTTGGGCATCAGTCACGATAAACTCCTCTGGTGGGAGAGGAACCACTGCTGCCCAATCTGAGCATGGGCCCGAGAACAGTTCCTGGGTGTATGCCCGCTCCTCAGAATGTGTCATTTTCATGGAGTGAGGAGGCTGGGAGGAAGGAGGAGCAGCAGCCAGAGGATTCAGAGTTGCAGCAGTGGACGGCGCAGAACTGTGGGTGGACGATAGATTGCTGGAAGCACTTTCTGCCATCCACAACAGGACCTGCTCACACTGCTCATTTTCTAATAAAGGTCTACCGCGTGGACCCATTAATTGTGCGATGAATGTGGGGACGCCAGAAACGTGCCTCTCTCCTAATCCCGCAGCAGTCGGCTGCAATACACCTGGATCAGGAGCTCGGCCTGTGCCCACACCCTGACTTGGGCCTCCGCGTCCTCGGCCGCGTCCACGTCCTCTAGGCCTACCCCTACCCATCAGCATGCTGTATTACCAGTAATGCAGAAACAGAACGCTGTATTTAAATGTGCCGCTTATTGGCCTGTGGTTGGAGGCTGACTTCGCTTACGGAACGCCAGGAAATAATTTGGCGCAAGCCTGCTGTAACACATAGCTGGCTCCGTTTGATTTTGTAGAACTACTACACCCAGCACAGACAGACCCAGAACACTGAGCACAGTCACAGGCAGGCCAAATAGATTTTTTGCCCCAAATTTTTTAGCAAAGGCCCACTGCCTATATTCAATCAATATGTCTTCTGTCCCTGCCTACGCACTTCTGTCCCTGGAGTATGTCACAGAACTGCACAGTGTTGCACTGTGGACTGCAATACAGCAGTGATTTCACAGCCCAGACAGAGCCAGGAAATAATTTTGCGCAAGCCTGCTGTAACACTTAGCTGGCTGCGTATGAATTTGTAGAACTACTACACCCAGCACAGACAGACCCAGAACACTGAGCACAGTCACAGGCAGGCCAAATAGATTTTTTCCCACAAATTTTTTTGCAAAGGCCCACTGCCTATATTCAATCAATAATATGTCTTCTGTCCCTGCCTAAGCACTTCTGTCCCTGGAGTATGTCACAGAACTGCAGAGTGTTGCACTGTGAACTGCAACACAGCGGTGATTTCAGAGCCCAGACAGAGCCAGGAAATAATTTGGCGCAAGCCTGCTGTAACACTTAGCTGGCTGCGTATGATTTTGTAGAACTACTACACCCAGCACAGACAGACCCAGAACATTGAGCACAGTCACAGGCAGGCCAAATAGATTTTTTCCCACAAATTTTTTTGCAAAGGCCCACTGCCTATATTCAATCAATAATATGTCTTCTGTCCCTGCCTAAGCACTTCTGTCCCTGGAGTATGTCACAGAACTGCAGAGTGTTGCACTGTGAACTGCAACACAGCGGTGATTTCAGAGCCCAGACAGAGCCAGGAAATAATTTGGCGCAAGCCTGCTGTAACACTTAGCTGGCTGCGTATGATTTTGTAGAACTACTACACCCAGCACAGACAGACCCAGAACACTGAGCACAGTCACAGGCAGGCCAAATAGATTTTTTCCCACAAATTTTTTTGCAAAGGCCCACTGCCTATATTCAATCAATAGTATGTCTTCTGTCCCTGCCTAAGCACTTCTGGCCCTGGAGTATTACTGCAGGGCGCAATGCTCTGCACGGCCGATATACCAAAAAAAAAAAAAGTGCAACACTGCAAAAAGCAGCCTCCACAGTACTGCACACAGTTAGATGTGGCCCTAAGAAGGACCATTGGGGTTCTTGAAGCCTAAAATACTCCTAACGCTCTCCCTATAGCAGCTCCAACAAGATAGCACTGTCCCTGATCTCTGTCAGAATGCATCTGTGGCGAGCCGCGGGAGGGGCCGATTTTTATACTCGGGTGACACCTGATCTCGCCAGCCACTCACTGCAGGGGGGTGGTATAGGGCTTGAACGTCGCAGGGGGAAGTTGTAATGCCTTCCCTGTCTTTCAATTGGCCAGAAAAGCGCGCTAACGTCTCAGAGATGAAAGTGAAAGTAACCCGAACATCGCGTGGTACTCGTTACGAGTAACGAGCATCTCGAACACGCTAATACTCGAACGAGTATCAAGCTCGGACGAGTACGTTCGCTCATCTCTATTGTTTACATTTTTAATGTCCCTGTAGGGGACTTAAACCATAAAAACTCTGATAGCTATGATAATGAATTGCAGTGCTTTGTTAATGATTGCAGGCCATGACATGCCAGTGTATAGCATCCAGTTGCCTTTACAAAGCTAACATCCCTCTACAATTATATTACAGAATGGTGGATTTGCACATGGATTGACATATGATTGTAGCATCCTTTTCATCGCTTATGCAAATTTGTTTTGCAAATTCGCATATATAAATGTGTTTAGGCACAATTGGCTTGGCGTACAAACATGACGTATTATGAACATATTCTCAGATTCGGAGATTATACTCCCACGACTCTGCAGTTGAAGGGTGGTGCCAGGTTGGATTTGCACACTTTGGTGAAGGCTGATCAATGATGATGTAAGTGTGTTGGATTTGCTCTTGGGAGGAGGCCTGTATGACTAATTCTCTTTTGGGTCACTATATATGTGAGACACTTTTATGTATTTGTATGTTTGATAAAGACCTTCTGGTCGAAACTTTGCTATTATGTCCTTGGAAGAAAAAAAACTTCAACATTTTGTAACTTGAAGGCTGTCACACCTTCCTTCTTTTATCCAACTTAGATGGCACTACAACTGACAAAGACACATGGTTTTATAGTATTGACATCGAAGCATTATACATCTCTATTCCCCAACAGTGTCCATCTATTATTCTCGGGTCTTATAACAGCTCAGGGGCGCTGCTATGGGCAATCCAGTCTCACTGAACTATGACAATTTACTCCTTGACTGGTGGGAGGAGACAATTGTATTTTCAGAGGAACTTGAACAATTTCCTCCTCATATTGTCGTATGGAACCAATTTATCAATAATCTATTTATTATCTGGTCAGGGTCACAATTTGTTTGGAGAATGTGTTACAGCATTGAACGAGAACATAATCAGGTTGTGGCTTACTTCAGAAACTGATAAGGAATGCACCCTTTCTTAGACCTCAAAATAAGTAACTATGATGGTGTACTTAGGACCCAAATTTAAAACAAAAACATAGCAGGGAACAGCCTCCTTGATTGGACAAGTTATCATCCTATTCCTCTCAAGAGAGGAATTCTTCATGGACAGTATCTTTGGGCTTGCAGAGATTTTCCCTCAAAAAGTGAATACATCAGGGAGGCTGATCTTTTAACCAAGCCGTTTCTGATAGCGGACAGTCATCAGTAACTGTGTCAATCAGAGTTAGCTCGGAACACAGCAGTTAACTGTTTTAGTACCATGGTAATAGCTGACTGTGCATCTAAACAGTCAGCAGGAGAGGGAACCACGTCTTGTATCCCATCAGCACTCACTGCAGAGCCATTGGGATTGCCAATGTGCTTGTATGGCAACCCAGAGCCTACTGAAGGCTCCCAGAGATGCAAAGCATAGATACCCATGGCAGGGCTTGAAAGGCAACTTAAAAAGTTACTGTGTATACAGTACAAGTGATAAAATGATCACAAATTCAAATCCCCCCTGGGGACTAAATAAAAGTGTACAAAATATATTTAAAGCAAGTCCCTGGGACAGAATTTTACCCTGAAACCAGAAACTAAGAAGGAAAGCAGGTATATTATCTACAATTGTTTTTATTTGTTGCCCCTCTGATCTGCAAGGTTTGGGTCTTGTTTTTTGGCATCCAAGGTGGCCAATGCCACAATGCATTGGTAGTGTTCGACAACCAATGCACTACATCTGCTCTCCAACTGGCCAGTGTTCTCCAATCAGGCAGCAGTGCACAATCAGCATTAGATAGTTAGAAAATTGCTGCAGCCATCTTGGATGGGTGAAAATAGTGCAACAAACTGGCACATTGGAGGAGCTGCAAAGAACAACTGTAGGTAATACCCTCTGCCCCTTTTGGTCCTGGGGTGGAATTTTGTTATTCTAATAAAGTTTAAAAGACAACATTTTTCCCATTTTCCCTATAGAAAAAACTAAACAATTTAAAAAACCCACATCTTTTGTATCACTATAGATCTCTTGCACAGTGAAGGCCATAAAGAAAAAAAACAGAATGCCAAAATTTTATTTTCTTAAATCCTATCCCCAAAAAATGTCAATAAAAAGTGATTGCAAAGATGTATGTTTTCCAAAATAGTAATAATAATACTACAGCTCACTCCACAAAAAACAAGACATCACACAGCCCAATCGACAAAAAAATAAAAATGTTACATGTCTCAGAATATGCAGATGAAAAAAAATTTATGTACTTTTTAAAAATAGGAAAAATAGAAAAAAAGGTAAAAAAAAAAATTATAATTTTGCATCACCATAATCATACTGACCCATAGAAAAAGTCCATATGTCATTTTTACTGTACTGTGAATGCCGTAAAAACCAAACCCACCAAAAATTGTGCCATTGCATTTTTTTCATTCCTGTTGGCTTAAAAAACTTTTAAAGTTCTTCCATACATTATAATGTACATTAAATGTGAACATTAAAAAAAAAAATCATCCTACAAAAAACAAGGCCTTATTTGGCCACGTCAACGGCAAAGTTTAAAAAGTTATGGCTTTTAGAAGAAAGGAATGGATAGAAGGAAAATAAAGTGATTAATCTCTGGTCCTAAAATGATTACGTACGGGGATATCCCAGTAGGGTTATTACTGAGACACAGAGGTGTAACTTGAAGCTCCTGGGCCCAATGCAAAACCTGGAACGGGGTCCCAAACTATAATGCTTTACTCATAGTACTGGGCTCCCTTTATGGAGAAGAGAGGCCTTATGGGCCCCCCAAGGCTCCGGGTGCAACCGCATCCCCTCACCCCCTATAGTTACGCCCCTACTGAGACATATAACTAAGTTATGATGCAGCAGCTTCAGAGATTCAGAAAATTTGAATCTCTGGCCTTTGAATCTTATGGCCAACTCTTTGTATGGATCTTGTGATCGTAGAGTTTGTCACATGTGAACTAAGCTTCACGTATAACAGGTGTTGTCATTCAGTACACAATCACTTCATCCCTTCTAAGAAAACTACTTGGCTAGCTCAAAAAGGATTCAGGGACCTTTAGGCGTAAAGTCTATTGATCCATAAGAGTAGAGAACTCTTTTAGAAGAATAGTATAGTATAGTATTGAAAAGTGTGTTTTCACCCGAGTTATGCTTTATGCTTTTAAAAGCTATTGTTAAGACAACAAAGCCCATTGTAAAGCAGTTAAATGGTTAAGTAGACCATGGCACAGAAAGTTCTTAAACACAATGATGGTCAAATTAGACTCAGCCCAAGTCTTTTGCTGCAATTACAAAGATGAAGGTCCTCCGAAAATGTCTAGTTAGGTATCAACCAGATATTCTCGTAAATAGTTTTGTCTTCGCAAGGTCTGCTGGGATTGTACATTCTCTTCCTCCCCATTAGTCATAGGGTTACATTCCTCACAAGAAACTCTTCTCTATTTGTTTGCCAGTCGCTAAATTTGCTTTGCTGGGAAGAATGTTTTCTCACTTCATTTTTGAGAAACATCCTTTATGCCTTTTTGAAAACCAATGAAAAGAAAACAATGAAAACAGAATGCAAATCCATTCTGTGAATTTTGTTCAAAACACGCCGTAATTGCCAGGCACTGTCCAATATCAAAACAAATGGCATAGTACAGTCATGGAAATAATGAATCAATGCACGCTTTCTGCACTACAAACATAACCACCACATAATTAAAAGTAAAACATCAACGCATACAATTTTTGTGTATTTATGTCAGAACTTTGTAATTTCAATATGAAAAGAAGAATGTTTAAATCAAACATTTTCCTTGTTTGAATGAACAAAATGCAGAGCCGTGTAAAATGATGATAGCCCAATTAGAGGTATTGCCTGAAGAAACATTAAGGTAGGGGAAAATGTCCATAATCCCTCATGGGACAGTGTTTGTGATTATTTTAGCTCATTCTCGCACCATCAAGGACAATTTACCTTTTTTCCTACTTAATCTCAAAGTACAAAAAAAAAAATAATGCATTCCTAGTTCAATCAGCGCCTCCGCTACGGATCTGAATCCGTCTTTTAAAATCTATTAAGTTTTAAATCGCAAACTCATTATTTTTCAGGCTTCCTTTTTCTTTATGCGGATGTACAGTTGTGGGCAAAAGTTTTGGGACTCACACAAATTGTTTTTCACAAAGTTTGCTGCTTCAGTGTTTTTAGATCCTTAAGGCTGGATTCACTCGGACGAGTGGGATATCGGGTAGAGATGAGCGAGTATACTCGCTAAGGACAATTACTCGATCGAGCATTGTCCTTAGCGAGTATCTTCCCGCTCGGAAGAAAAGGTTCAGGTGACGGTGCGGGTGACAAGTGAGTTGCGGCCATGAGCAGGGTGGAGCGGGGTTGGGGTGGGAGAGATCTCCCCTCCGTTTCTTCCCGCTCTCCCCGGTCGCTCCCTGGCCACTGCTGGCAGCCGAATCTTTGCTCCCGAGCAGGCAGGTACTCGCTAAGGGCAATGCTAGATCGAGCAATTGCCCTTAGCAAATATGCTCGCTTATCTCCAATATTGGTCCAAGGGACGTGAACCAATATCGCAGTCTTAAACTTGTGTTTTTTGATGCAAGCGTGATCTGGTTTTGCTTAAAAGATGCATAGCATTGCATCTATGTACTTGTAATTTTCATGCACATACATAGCTCGCAAGTTCTTTCAATAGTTTGTGTTAATCGCATTGTGCTCGCATGCAAATCGCATTGCATATGAGTGCAATGTGATTCTTTTAACGATCCCATAGAAAATAATGGGTGATTTCTTGTGCAGAATCACCCAAAAATAGAACAAGAGAAAAATTACTAATGTGAATATACAAATGGAACACTCTGTTATTTTCATGTGTGAGTTCTGTCACTATCACAATTGGACAAATACATCAAGGTTAGGCAAATATTCAGTATATAAAGTGTTGAGCATTATCTTTTGAAGACATCTGCATTCGCCCTGGCATGCTGAATGTTAGCTTCTGGGCCAAATCCTGACTGATCTATGGAGAAGAGAAAAATAACTTACATTGTGTAGGACCAGAAGTATATATTAATGGAAACAATGAGAGGTTCTCAACTGGTGGGGCTGTGTAAGCTACAAAACCCACAGATGAACCTATAGCAGTAGCCTCCTCCGACGGACATGCAGTAGAGCTACGTTAAAGATTAGGAGCAGGAGATAAGGAGGATCATTGGTATTGAGAACAGGCAAAAAAGAGCTATGCATTTCTGTATCATATATACTTCAATATTATCATTTTCTCCCATATAGTTTATACAGCATCCCGTAGGGTAACCCCGGGCACATGGCATACACTGAGAAGCTGGGAGAGCAAGATGCTGGCTTGTCAAAGCGGCACTTACCATGATCCCTCCCGGAGGGACGCACATAGCCAAGGCCAGGCCAGCGCTGGACCTCTTTTAGACATCCCTGGCATAGGGATGCCCAATAAACAGGATAACAGGTGTAGAGGGATTTGTCTCGGGTGACGACACCATTCCGATACCCTCTGGCATGACCATCGGCATGGAAAAATAAATGAGTCACAGACAGTTTATGCACCTCAGGTCCCTGGGAATGGTCAGGGCCTGGAAATCACTTTACTGGAAAACTTCAACACTACAAGGCACACTTTGAAGAATTGACAGTGCAGGCAAATTCAATAAACATGATAGTAGTACATACACACGGTGACTCAGACTACTCATCAACCCATGCGTGACTAAATAAAGACACGTACCTCCACTCAGCAGGATTCAGACATCTAGAGTGACACTTGAGTGTGACCAATGACTGTAGAGTACCTCCACCAGGCGATCCCAGACTTCAGGACGTGCGGGTGTGTAAAACAAACAATTAAGTATCTCTGCACTGGGCCTTGAAACGCACATGCTCACAACTGCTCTTGCTCCAACTTACAATTCATGTATTCTCTCACACAAGGGAAACCTCTCCTCTTCTTCCATCTTTAACACATGAGGGCTGAAGGTGCCCCCATGTACCTCTGTGGTGTGCCTCCAGATGGGACTTAAGATGGCACTCAAGATAGAACTCCTTCCCCACTCTTATGCACTCACATTTATCTCCTCTCTCATACCATGTGACAGGGTAGAATTGATACATTTACAGACAGCCTTCGTGCATTGCAGACACGCTGCAGCTGTGCAATACACACATCAGAATGACAAGACATTTTGCACAGTGCATCAAAACAAGAGATTACATGTATGACATTATGGAGGGGGCCAGGAAAGCCTGTGCTGGGCTACTACAGTTTATTTTTTATTTTATCTATCATTTACTTTTTTTGTTATTTTTTATATTTTATTACTTATTTAATTGTCATTAATTATTTTCAGTACTAACATTATTATCCTCAACTTGTTTCTTTCTTTTTTGTGTCTTACATTTTTCCTTTGCTGATATTGAATTATTTTATTAGTGAATTTAACCAACAATGTGTCATTGATTATCTGATTGATTGGCCACGTGACTCTTCACTTCTTGTGGCAGTGCTGTGGTGGTGCTCTCCCAGCTCACCTGACAGAGACTTTTTTCAGCTTTTTTCCTTATGTGGATTAAAGGGGTTGTCCCGTGAAACAAAGTTGGGGTATACACTTCTGTATGGCCATATTAATGCACTTTGTAATATACATCGTGCATTAATTATGAGCCATACAGAAGTTATTCACTTACCTGCTCCGTTGCTGGCGTCCCCGTCTCCATGGTGCCGTCTAATTTTCAGCGTCTAATTGCCCGATTAGACGCGCTTGCGCAGTCCGGTCTTCTCCCTTCTGAATGGGGCCGCTCGTGCTGGAGAGCTGATCCTCGTAGCTCCGCCCCGTCACGTGTGCCGATTCCAGCCAATCAGGAGGCTGGAATCGGCAATGGACCGCACAGAAGACCTGCGGTCCACCGAGGGTGAAGATCCCGGCGGCCATCTTCGCAAGGTAAGTAAGAAGTCACCGGAGCGCGGGGATTCGGGTAAGTACTATCCGTTTTTTTTTTTTAAACCCCTGCATCGGGTTTGTCTCGCGCCGAACGGGGGGGCTATTGAAAAAAAAAAAAAACGTTTCGGCGCGGGACAACCCCTTTAAGTATTTCTTTTGTCTTATCGCAATTTTGTTGACATTCTTCTCATTTATATTATTTGCTGTTTGTAAGGGAGCGGGGTTTGGTTACATAACACGCTGTCTACCATTCCCGCACTTCTTTTGAAATTATGTAAGTCTCTTCACTGCTTTTGCACAAGCATAGCCAGAGGAAGGTATTATTCCAATACCGAAATATGTAGCTCTGCTGCCTGTTCTCAATAAAGAAGTTTTATCTGAAATTTAAGTTCCTCGGCCTGGTCAGTGTGCTAAAGATCCTCCTGGTATCCTGCTCCAAATCTTGACTGAAGGAAACCCATTCTTGCCTAATCAGTGTTTGGAGATTATCACAATTTCTATGTTTTTGCTTGTTTAACTGCTTTTTGAGGACTGACCACAGGTTCTCAATTGGATTGAGTTCTGGGGAGTTTCCTGGCCACGGACCAAAAATTTCAATGTTTTGTTCACTTTTGCATTGTGATATGCTGTTCATCACTAAATTGCTCCTAGATGGTTGGGAGAAGTTGCTCTTGGAGGGTTTTTAGATTCTTAAATACCTAGATTTTCTTTATTCATGGCAGTGAGTGAACCCACTCCTTGGATGAAAAGCAACCCCTCACATGAATGGTCTCAGGATGCTTTACTGTTGGCATGACTCATGGTAGCGCTCACCTTTACTTCTCTGGACAACCATTCTTCCTGATGTCCCAAACAATCTGAAGGGGGCTTCATCAGAGAAAATATATTACCGCAGTCCCTGCACCCCCTGCAGAATATCCGTCTGTTTTTGATGTTTTTCTTGGAGAAGTGGTTTTTTTGCTGCCTTTCTTGACACTAAACCAGCCTTCAAAGCCCTTGACTCACTGTGCATGCAAATGCACTGACACTTGCCTACTGCCATTACTGAGCAAGCTCTGCACTGGTGTTGAACTGATCCCATAGCTGAAACCTCTTTCTTGAGTGCCCCAAAGCCTTCTTCACAGCAATTGTACTTCTCTCCTTGAAGCTCTTCAGGATCTGATAAATGACAATCTTACAAGCAGTAATGTCCTTGCCTGTAAAGTACTTTTGATCCAAAGAAATGCTATTTCCTTGGAGGTAACAATGGATGGAATACAGAAGACGACAATGACTTCAGGCACCGTTCCCCTTTTAAGGCAACCGGTTTGCTCCTATCACTCTGTCATGCTGATTGAATTATATCAGCTGCCTGACCCTCATAACACTTTTCCTGAGTTTAATGAGAAGATCACTGAAATGATGTTAGCAGGTCATTTTGTGGCAGGGCTGAAATTCAGTAGAAATTGTTTTTTTTGTGATTAAGTTATTTTTCATGGCAAGAAACGACTTTACAATTTATTGCAATTCATCTGAACACTTTTCATAACAATCTAGAGTTAATGCAAATTGCCGCTATAAAATCTGAAGCAGCAAACTTTGCAAAAACCAAAATTTGTGTCAGTCTGAAACTTTTTGGCCACGACTGTATAATACATATTGTAGAGGCGGAAGGATCAGGAGAAATTAGCCCAGTTATTCAACCTGTTTAATTAATAGGTGACTGTCAGGACAGATCTGTCAAGCATTTCCCACTAAATGTGGAAAACCTGCTGGTGTCCAGAACCCATGATGAAAACTTCTTTCAGACTATGGGGATCAGTAGTTCACCACATGGGTGTACCAGATGTCCTGGAAGCAAATACTGAGCAGGCTGTCAAGACCTTTTAGCACTTCTAATCTTGTCTGAGTTGGAGAACCAAGAAATAACCAAGCTTCTGAAAAAGTCACTGCAAAATTTTCACATTTAAACATAACTTTTTATATCACTATTTACATTGTAAATATTTATGTAACTTTATCAAAGGGATATTTTACTATTAGAAGTGATGGCATATACCATCATTAGAATATGCTATTACTTTCTGATTAGTAGGAGGTCTAACACATGTTAAATAGGACCCTGAATATACACAGGGGAAAATTGAAAGTGTTGCAAAAGGAATTGTTGGAATAGATAGATACATACAGAGTCATACCCATAGTAACAAAGTATGCAAGGTAGAAAAAGTCTATCCAGTTCAGCTTATTACTCCCCAATGTTGATTCAGAAGAAAGCACAAAAACCCAATAAGGTAAAAGCCAATTTTCCCCAAGAAGGGAAAAATTCACGTAATCTTGTAGATATGATACCTTTTAATGGCTAACAAAAATACATGATGTAATTGCGAGCTTGAGAACCTCTCGGGCTCTTCATCAGGCTAAAAAGGCCACTAACTCAGTGCTGCTCTCATAACTGATTGCCCCGCAGATAATGACTCCAGGAGTTGGATCTATGCGCCATTCTAAAATTACACCAGGGTAGACCCTTTGTCCAAAACACTGATGGATACGTTGATGATTATTACTTTGTCCCAGACCGAATCGGAACTGGTCACTAAACACAACTGTTCTCCATTCATGTGTCAAATTGCATTTACAGGGCACCACGCTAGTTATTGTTAGCAGTGAAATTG
This sequence comes from Eleutherodactylus coqui, assembly GCF_035609145.1. Classification (NCBI taxonomy): domain Eukaryota; kingdom Metazoa; phylum Chordata; class Amphibia; order Anura; family Eleutherodactylidae; genus Eleutherodactylus; species Eleutherodactylus coqui. The sequence goes on along the minus strand of NC_089843.1, from coordinate 72,503,468 downwards.
AGTTAATGGAACATACTGCATGGGAGTTCAAGAATGCAACCTAGCTTCAAACTGTTGGCTTGCAATTGTTCATGTGGGCGGCTCTGACTCCAACTACTGCTTAGAATTGGGCTACGGTTGCCTGTATATCAGAAACTGCCAATTGCACAATCTGGCAATCTTCACGTGGCCTTGTCCTTTTGCATGGACCTGTGCCAGGTCTGTGAGTACTGGAGTCTTCCTACGTCCACTGACTAACCACTCTGTGTACTGATACTACACTATAGCCAATCCTTCAGAAGATATGATGGCCAGACACTTAAGTGTACAGAGTTAAAAATATTTGATTTGGCATACCTGCTTACATCGATGGTAGTGGTGATGTGTGTTGTTTATCCATGTGACTGCTGCAGCCACAAGGAGGCTGGCAGTGACATCATCAGTAAGGTCCCATAAACCTGCTTTGGGGCTTCTATATTAGAAGCCCGCATGAGAGGTTTAAGGGACATCACCAGACATTCTGGCCTGGTGATGTCACCTGTCAGATGCTATGGGAGTGGATTGCTGAATTGGTGGTCCAGTTCCACAGTAAGTATGTCTTTTAGATTGTTGTAGGCATGGGGGTCCAAAAGAGTATAAAATAAATTACTTGGGGAAACCCTTTAAACCCGTTCACACCCCAGGATGTATATTTACATCATAGAGGTGCGGGGTTTGTATAGAGCGGGATCAGGGGCAGATACACAGAGGGTGGAGCTGTCTTTCAACAGCATGAAGGCTAATTGTGACTTTTAGCCTTTTAAATGCTGATGTCAATACTGACAGTGGTATTTACATTCCTTGATCAGTATTCTGGGATCCTAAATACCACTTCCGTGATGAGCCAGTGAGGTACCATTCGGTTGCCATGACTGATGGCTTATTAATATGTGCCTGTCGTGTGGATTGTGGACTGCCTGTCAGAACACAGTATAATGCAATGTTATGGTATTGCATTGTACTCTATGAGCAGTCAAATGATCACAAGCTCAAGTCCCCTATATGGACTAAAAAACTAATGTAAAAATGAGTTTTTTTAAGTTTTAATTATAAAAAAAAAGGAATTAAAAGTAATAAAACAAGACATTTTCCCATACGTCCAATAAAAAAATCAAAACAAAAAAAATCCAAAAACATATTTGATATCACTGCATCCATAAAGTAAGGCATTATTTATCCCTCATAGTGAATGTCATTAAAAAAAAAAAAAAAAACGTCTGAATTCCGCATTTTTGGCCACTCCGTCTTAAAGAAAAAATGTAATAAAAAGTGATCATAAAGTCGTATGTACTCCAAAATAAGACCTATAGAAACTACAGGATGTCCTGGAAAAAAAATGAGCCGTCGCACAAGTATGTAGAAAATAATTTTTCCCCAAAGTCATTTTATTTTTTAAAAGTAGTACAGCAAAAAAAAATTTTAATTCGTTTTTGTAATTGTACCAACTAGTAGAATAAAGTAATCGTCATTTTTGCTGTAGTACAGCCCCCACCACCAAAAATATCCTGTAAAAACAGGCCCCCCACCAAAAATAGCAGAATTGAATTTTTTTCCATTTCACTCCACTTAGAAATCCTTTAAAGTTTTTTAGTACATTATATGATATGTTAAATGGTACCATTGAAAAATAACAAGTCCTCAGAAAGCTACATTGATGGATAAATAAAAGATGATTTTTTTGAAAGTGGAGAGGGAAAAACAAAAAACTAGGACTGCATCATTAGGGGGGTTAAGCATTATGTCTCTTACACAAATTGTTCCTGCAGTTTCACCCTGGCCACCTCGCTGCACAGAGAATGGTACAGCCCTGTTTCTTGCACAAAGGGTGGATGAACCCCTTTTTTCTTATGACAAGAATCCAGCTTTAGTAAGAAGCTATATGCAACAAGATTGCTCTTATCAATGGGGTTAAACAATCTGAAGCGACAAAGAAATGACTCCTTTGAACCCTGGAAAGGAGCATCAGCATCTCTCTTCTGACCCTTTAAAAAGCCCTAGCCAAAGAAAAATGAGGGAGAAGAATGTGTGAATCTGAGAGAGAATTATGTTAAAAACGTGTTTTTTGTGAGAAGGACTTCTATAAAGCGCTGCGGAATAAGTTCGCGCTATACAAATAAAGATTATTATTATAACATGGGTTTTATGGAAAACAAAACAGCATGGCTAGAATGTGCAAATAAGGAGGCCTACAATAATGGTACATAATAACTAGAGATGAGCGAGTATACTCGCTAAGGCTAACTACTCGAGCGAGTAGTGCCTTAGCCAAGTATCCTCGTCTCTAAAAATTCGGGGGGCGGGGAGGAACGGAGGGGAGATCTCTCTCTCCCTCTCTTCCCCCCTGCTCACCGCCACAACTCACCTGTCACCCGCGCCGGCCCCCGAATCTTTACAAACGAGCGGGACGATACTCGGCTAAGGCACTAATCGCTCGAGTAGTTAGCCTTAGCGAGTATACTCGCTCATCTCTAATAATAACCCAATTTTCGGTGACCATGCTGGATCTATGTTTGGGCACTATTCTGGTTGACACCTGATTCGTCACACTCAAGCTATCAGAAAAGGTGCTGGGCAACCCACAAAATACTGGCACCCTATTCTGCTTATGTACTACTGCTGTTGGCATTGTTATGGAGATACTTACTGCGCTTAAGCTGTCTTTATATAAGGAGGTCATTTGTCCATACTGGTTATACTCGGGCTGACTCTGGCGTGTGAATATAAACATAGAATGACACAGTAGCCGCAAACCTCAAATTACAAAGTGAGTTAACTTGTAGTGTTCATTTACATGAGCTTGGCAAACATGTGGATCCTTTGCTAAAGGCCCATTTACACGCAAAGATTATCGCCCAAAATTCATTCAAACTATGGCATTTGAGCGATAATCTTTGCGTGTAAATGCTACCTCACTCTTCAGCTGAACGATGACTTTAAGATGAGCTTAAAATCCATCGTTCAGCCAGACAGAGATAACAATGACCGCAAGCTGTGTTCTGCACAGGAGTTAGAGATTACATTGTATTCAGCCAACAGCCATGCATGATCAATGAAGCTGTGTGCAGAGCTCAGACTACATGCTGTGATCTGCAAACAGCTCCCGGAGGACCTTTTACACACATATGAAGCTGATAAAGTGCTAATGGATATTAGTGTCCCTTAAGACTTTGCGCAAAACAATCGCTAAAACTGTCAATATTTCAATCATTTGAATGATTGCCTTTATGTGTAAATGGGCCTTAAGAGCGTAATAGTGTTCCGAGGTGTTAATAGCAGAGGCTGATTCTGATGAAACACAATAGATGAAGTAGGAGTTTGGTGGAACTTCTTTGAAAAAAAACGTATTGCTTAAATCAGAAATGAACTATAATTATAATTACTATAATTATGTAGATATCAGCAGAGATTACCTAAGTAAAATGCTCCATAATACTGATACAAATTGCATTGAAATAGGAGTACATCACAAATACGACACTTTATTATGTGTTCCAAACACTTTCTACTCCTAACTTAAGAGTTTTTAAAAGTGGCTTGAAATAGGGGCTTCGCTAAGAGGATTTGTAAAATTAGTCACTTTAATAGAATGTACCATCTTTTGGCTAAGTATCTTCCTGTACACATATGCAAGCCAAGAAGTGGTGTAAAGAACGGTTGGGAATCCTACTAGCCAAAGCAGAGAGCCAACTAACAAATAGCACGATGTTCAGTCAGTCCAGCATCTTAAAAGTATACTCTTTACCTTAAAAGTACAGTTATAAACTAATATAAGATTAACTGGCTGTATATAACTAGTACATTTTTAAGAAAATGTAAATAAAATTGATCTATTCAGATGTACAGTTTTTTTTTCATACCTATGTTACGCATAAAAATTGCAATATGTCCTACTTTGGTCTGTATTCAATGACCAAAATTGCCCATTAAAGCCTATGGGTGCATTAAAAAATGCTGCGAATATGCATTAGCATTCATCCATAATCAGTGCATTTTTTGTGTGCGCTATTTTTTTTCATCCACACAATGTTGTGTCTTAATTGATAACATCTTTCATCATACATTCCTCTCACTGCTGCATCCTTTTTTACAAGTAATTAGTAGAAATAACTGCCTCGACCTCAGCAATTATCAAGATATTTATTGATTTCCAGTTCCTAGCTATTGTTAACTAAGTGGTAACACAGGGGGAATATTTATGGAAGTCTATATATATATATATATATATATCTCACGTCGTGACGCCACTGTTACTTCTATGCAGTGGAGTAATAAACACTGGACAAGTGTATCGTACCTCGGGTTCTCAGGAACAGATGAGGCCCGGTAAAACTTAACTTGAATAAACTTTGCAAACAGGTAATTACAGGTACATTCAAAGCAGTAGTTGCAGGCAGAAGCTCAGAGGTTGGGAGGAAAAATACACAGGAACAATACGGCCCTATAGTCCACATTATCTATATGTCACCAGTCCTGGACATTATATATGTATATATACTCCGGAGGATGCAAAAAGACAAGATCCTCTCCATATACTCTCTGGCAGGACAAAATTACTTAGAAGAAGACTTAGTTTGAAATGCACCCCACATATTCTCCGTGTAGGTGTCAAAATCAAGTACCTCTATGTGATGATCCTATTGGCGGTCGGCCACACAGTAAAAATAAATGCCTGGCATGTGAACGGGTACCTAGTATGATGGGTCTCTTTATACAAAATTACTTGGGGGGAATTGCTTTTTCTTTCTGGGGAATTTTTAGTAACTCACTCGTTCACTCATACTTTTCACATGCGGTAAGGCTGTCTCTCCGTCTCCTCCATATTAAACATGGGGAAACCAGAGATGTCTCCCTGCACCCCTGCGGTTTCTCCAATGGACTAGGGAAGAGGGAAGATCCTCAGCTCCTCATAGGGAGCCTCCCCTTCTTTTCCATTTTCAATGCAGGGAAGCTGAAGGTGCTTCCCTGCATCACTGTGGGTCCTCGAACACCATGGATAAATAGAAGATCATCAACAACTATTCCCGCTTTCAGGCACTCACATTTATAACCTCACTTGTACCACATGACACTATAAGATAATGTAGGCATTTAAAGGATGAAGTTATGGATGGAGTATACCTCCCTCCCAGGCTTTTAGTCTGGACAGGGTGGTGCTCCAGTCCACAACTTCATCCTAGTCTTCAGGAGGCGCAGCTGTAGGCCCTGACCTCATTACTGGAGCATAAAACACTGCAGCTCCAGGAAGTCTGGGCCTGACAGCCTGAGGAGAAACCCTCTGAGCACTTGGATAGTGCATTTGTGTGGTCTATGGACTTGAGGACCCTGCGCGGTACCTTTGCTACTTTAAGGACACTTCTCAAGAGTGATAGAGGAATCTAAAAGTGAGTGGTCAAGCCCCATTGTGTTAGTACCCAAACCGGATGGTACTTGGAGGTTTTGTAATGATTTTAGGAAGTTAAACGAAATTTCCAAATTTGATGCATATCCCATGACCAGGGTTGATGAATTAATTGAGAGATTGGGTAATGCCAGATATATCACCACACTTTACCTTACCAAAAGGTACTGGCAAATAACTCTGACTGACAAGGCTAAAGAGAAAACGGCCTTCTCAACCCCATAGGGCCTGTTTCAGTACAAAGACATGCCATTTGGGTTACATGGCACACCTGCTACTTTGCAAAAGTTAATGGATTGGATTTTGAGGCCTCACCGTAACTATTCAGCCACTTACCTAGACGATGTTGTAATCTATAGTACCCATTGTGAGAGTCACCTTAGGAAGGTACAGGCAGTCATGGACGCCATAAAAGGGGCAGGCTTAACCTTAAACCCTGAGAAATGTGCAGTAGCCCTGGAAGAAGCCAAGTACCTTGGCTATGTTATTGGCCATGGCGTCATTAAACCCCAGGTCAACAAGGTAGAGGCCATACAGTCATGGCCAAGACCTTTAACAAAAAAACAGGTCAGAGCTTTTTTAGGAATGATCGGGTACTACCGTAGGTTTGTGCCTAAGTTCGTCTCCATTACAGCACCACTTACGGACTTGACGAAAGGGGGCAAGTCGGTAATGGTGGCATGGACAGCCGATGCCGAGCAGGCCTTTCAAAATTTAAAGTCGGCCCTTTGCCAACAGCCAGTGTTGATACCGGCCGACTTTTCAAGAGTTTATTGCGCAGTGTAGTGTAGGGTTGGGTCCAGTGTTGTCCCAGTCCATAAATGGGGAAGAACATCCAATATTGTATTTAAGCCGGAAGCTATCTCCTGCAGAGAAGAATTATGCTATTGTTGAATGTGAATGTTTAGCGGCAAAATGGGCACTAGAAACGTTAAAGTACTATCTCTTGGGGTGTAAAGGTGTCAGACCATGCCCCCTTGATCTGGATGAAGCAAAATAAGGAAAATAATGCGAGGGTGACGAGGTGGTTTCTTTCACTTCAGAACTTCAAGTTCACCCTCGAGTACAGGCCAGGCAAGTCACAAGGTAACGCTGATGCCCTGTCTAGGGTGCATTGTCTGATCACCAAGAAGACCCAGCCCTTCGGTCTGGAGAAGAGTGGGGGATATGTAGGCATTTAAAGGGTGAAGTTGTGGATGGAGTATACCTCCCTCCCAGGCTTTTAGTCTGGACAGGGTGGCGCTCCAGCCCACAACTTCAACCTACTCCTCAGGAAGCGCAGCTGTAGGCCCTGACCTCATTACTGGAGCATAAAACACTGCAGCTCCAGAAAGTCAGGGCCTGACAGCCTGAGGAGAAACCCTCTGAGCACTTGGATAGTGCAAACTGCATTTGTGTGGTGTATAGACTTGAGGACCCTGCGCGGTACCTCTGCTACTTTAAAGGACATTTTCTTGTTTGCTGTGTTTGAAAATAAAGACTGCCGTGAGTTTCATCTCCTGTTTTGGACTCCAGTGTATTGCTGCCACCCCTCCCCTGGAGGACATTACCAGAATAGATACATTCAGCAGCAGAACTGCCAGGCAATGATGTTATGGCAGTTAACCCTTCAGATGCCGTAGCTGTGCAACACACATACAAAAACAGACATGAGAGCTTTGCACAGTGCATCTACTTAAGACAACACATGTATAGCAATTGTGTGTGTGTGTGGGGGGGGGGACCAGGATGTTGTTCTGGGACACTGCACCAGGACTTTCTGTTAGGTGGGTACAGAAGAAGACTTGGAGTCCCTAACCCCCCCCCCCCCTCTGACCCTACCTACTTGCCTCGCCCTGGCTAAACCCAGGGGGTCAACTGGGCGGCGGTCCCTATACCGTCTAGGGAATCCAGATTCTAAAGGGGAAAAGCAGCACAAAAACAGAGAGAAATTCAAGGCTGAAAAAACCTACAGCAAGGGATGGAGCAAGGGTAAAAGCAAGGTTTGAAGCAAGGGTTAAAGCAAGGTTTGAAGCAAGGGTTAAAGCATGGGTTTAAACCATGGGTTAGAAGCAAGGGTAAGAGGACCAGAGAGGCTTAGTTAACCTCACTAGGTACAAACAAACACTGGCAATGAACCTAGCCAGCTGCTGCCTTTTATCCCTAGCAAGGGGGCGGAGCCAATGACATGCTGGTGGGTGGAGGAAGAAGACCCACCCACTCACATCAGAAAAGGCTCTCAGAGCCGCGCTGCCACCCTAAGGGAACTGGCGCCGGACCCGGAAGGAAGAACGTTGTGCCTGGACCCCTGCAGCTGGACTGGCATGCTGCCGAGACCCGACAGCGCTGCTGGTAAGTTTCCTCCTAACACTATGCATAATACACAATTTGCTGTTCATGTTGAATACCTGAGACCATAGAAAAGATATGGAGGGCCAGTTTCAAAAAATATTTATTATTGATCCAATTTCTCCACACTTCCTCCAACATTCAGTATATGTTGCAATAGATATAATTGTAGTGGGGTATAATACTATCTTAGCAGTGGCTTTTGGCATTGTTCCCAGTGGGAAGCGCAGGCTGCAGAGGTGTGAGCCCATTTAAGTGGCACATACCATTCATCAGTAGAAATTAGTTTAGCTAAATCTTTTTCCCAATTTAGAAATGTAATAGTTTTTTCATTGACAATTGCCTAAAAGGAGACCACCACATTATATTCCTGCACTCAAAGGGTCTGTCTAAAGAAGTACATGGAATTGAGTATAATGAAGAAAATGAGTACTTGAAGGAGGAACTGATGAGCGCCCAGACCCCTGTTGTCATCCAGTAGTGCAGTAAAATAAGGTCTTTGTTGTTTTACAAGGAATTACCGGATCAGGTCCATTTGGGTGTAGAAATGAATAATTTTATTTATTGAACAATAAACAATTAAACAGGGATCATGCAACGCGTTTTGGAGTAGGGTTCTCCTTTATCAAGCACATGAAGTTACAATGCAAGGTAATATATAGAAGAAGAGTGGCTTGAGAGGTGGCTGTAAAGGCAAACGTAACAATTGGCATGTGTTTTTTCGAAGAATATGGCGCCTAGTTGTGCGTTTCAGCAAAAAAGTGCCAATGCCAGATGTGAGTTCCAATGACCGCGTTGCTGTGAGAGAAGCACGTCCCTTCATGTGTGGTTCAATGAAATTATACATGTATCCGGCGTGCATGTTATATACCCGAAGTGGACACAAACACTCTGTACCGTACTTGCAACTAAACAAAATGAACAATGCACTAAAAACAAATAACATAATAAAAACGTTAAAAAAATATTAAAAAGTGTATAAACAGCCATGTAATATTTTTTTAAATTGACTATTGCCTAAAAGTCAAGACTGTAAAAAGAGCTTGTGAGCTTTTTCTGGAGTGTGGTAGTGGGTTGGACTAGGTAGCTGAATAATGAGGGTAATAAGGAGTGAGTTGAGGGATCAGCCAACAGAAAGTTTTTAACTTGCAAGTAAGTGAAGGATTCCAATTGAGGAAATTTGAATCTAGTCTGAAGTTGGGAAAAGGTTTGTTTTTTTTTTGCAGTTGAAATAGGTCTGAAGTGAAAGATGCCACATTTCATCCAATGTTCTAAGGAGAGAATAGGATAGTGAAAAAAAATACTCTGTAGTGTGATGGGCAGGTTGACAGAGTTTTGTGAATGTTATTTCGAATTATAGGTTGTTTGCCAGGCTTGTAGTGTTGCATGAATTGCTGGATAGGTGGATTTAATTAGGCAAAGGAAAAGCATCAAGAAAGTTTTCTAGTCCGTAATATCAAATATCTGAGATTTCAAGTATGGCCAAGTTTTGTCAGCATTTGGGTTGAGCCAATGTTTTATCTGATCAAGCAAAAATACATTATGGTAATACTGTAGATTGGAAAACCCCATTCCTGCTTAATGTAAATGCTTTGGCATGATCACGAATGAAACTCTAGGTTATGAATGTTGCCAAATAGACCAATTCATTTGCTTGTGAAAAGAAATGAAAACTGTGTTGGGGCTAGGTATGCTTATCGTCCTTAGATAATACAGGGAAGGATAAGCATCTTGTATAAGATAATTTGGCCCATCCAGTTTGATTCAAGGGATTGTTATCTGTCAAGTTCTTTTTGAATAGCAGCTATCAGAGGGGGAATTGGTCTCTACTAAGGTGTTGATAAAGGGCGTGAGATGAATTTGGGCTCCATTGGCAGGGAAAGTTGGAAGTCAAATAATTGTTGAATTTGTCAGATGGATTCCCATCATTTGTGACTTAGAAGCGTTGACTTTATAACACAATACTTGACTGAATCGATTTACAGTGTCATTGACGTTTAAGATGGTATACATGGGTTTTCTTAAGAGTGACGTCGTTAGTAAATAGATTTTATGAGATTGGGGACCTTGATTTCTTTATTGCTTCTTATGGACACCATGGCTCCATGACCATAGAGAATATTTGCGAGAGACAGAGGGCATCCCTGATGGGTTACAACTGAGATACCAGAGGGTCTTGATAGTATACCATCCACTAATGCATGGGACTAAGAATTTAAAGCAGAAAAGGCTGAAAAATGTTGACTTGAGAATCCAAAGTGTCCCAACATTTCAATAAAATAATGCCAGTGCGCCCTGTTAAACGTCTTATTTGCATCTAGTGAGAGGAGCACAGAAGGTGCGCGACAAGTGCATGTCCCAACAAGGAGATTAATTAAGCATGTCATTGGACCTTGACAATCTTTGGTAAATTCCACTTGGTCCTTCTTTATTAGGCCAGGCAAGATAGGAAATATTTTATTAGCTAGGACCTTAGTGTACAGTTTAATACATGAATTCAAGAGACATACGGTTGAAAATTGCCTGATAACATTTGGCATATTGCTTGGTTTGGGGAAGGGAGTAATGGTTGTGGCTTTTAGATTTTCTTTGGGGCAAAAGCCTTGATTTATCGCAAAATTAAACAATTCCTTTAGGTGGGGAAGAAAACGGAGTTGGAACAGTTTTAAATATTCATTTGCGAAACCGTCAGGACTGGGCTATTTTTCTAGTTTTTGATAGCAGATAATATTTCAGTCACTTCTCCCCAATCTGGGCTGGGTTGGGTGGGTGACTGCATATAAGTCTGCAGTGGACAATTTAGCTCCTCCGGTTTATAGTCAGGCTTGCTGCATATTGTTAAGGTCTACGGCCATTGTGCCTACCCTATAACCATTGTGCCTGCTCTGCACCTTTTCAGATACTGCATTTTTGGCTCTTTTCCAGTGAAATACAAATAATATTTCTACACCCAACAGTGGATTGTTTCATTCTTGAATCTGTGAGGGAGAAAGTTAAGGGAGTCTGACAAAAGTTATGGGGTCTCACTTTAAATTATATAGTTTGTAATAGTAGCTGCTAAACTCATTTACAACGTCTTGGGGGTTGTAGATTTTTGAATTGGAAGCTTGAGAGTCTAACTAGGCTACTCTTGCTTTAATCTGGGCTGTTATTACCCTGTTGGCTATGATTTTGCTAGCCTTATTATAAGAAGTGCTGTATGACATTTTCAACCTTTTCTAGTGCTTTTCATGCTCTGTTAGTTTTCAAGCTTTCAAAGACATACGAGCTTCTTTAGGAGAATTCCAATTTTTTTAGTTTACTTGGTCTCTGATGGAATCTATCATAATGGAGGCATTTGTAAAGGATTTTGGAAGATCCTTCTGTATAGAGTTATAGAGTGCTAGCATAGCTTCTTTAAGGAAGACTTCTTAGGTGACTTGATTGTTAGCAGAAATGTCGCTTAATGAAATCTCTGTAACTGATATGCAGTGAGAATCAGACTCATTAGTTCACCGTCGGGCTGGAAATCCCACCTCATGCGTTGTTTACCTTGACTTGTAGGCGGAGAGGTGCATGTCTTTTTAAGTGGCTTCTTTATGTACATGCTGCACTGTGCGGTTTGTAAATGTTGGTCCCCGTTTATGACTAAGGGTCTGCAATGCAGGGGTTTCTACTGTCAGAGAAATGGTTCTGATGTTACAAAGTGCTAAAGGGGAAACTTTCCCTGTCCTTTGCAGGTCTCTCTATGGAGGAAGGATGGATGGGATGATTGCTCTGTGGAAGCACGTGGAGTAGGTGCAGTCTGTGTGCTGCCCGCTGTGGTGTCTTGTGCATTTGATGCAATGACCTTACCCGTGGTAGCAGACACAGAAGAAGCGGTATCTGCAGTTTTTGGGGAGCCAGTTAATAATCCTCCAGGACATGCTGATGTGGTTTGAACTTCAGTTAGATGCTGAAGACAGCTGGGTGCGTCTGCCATTGCTGCTATCATGGAGAAGTCATGTAGAAGTCTATCAGCCTCCGGGGTATGTTTTCTCGTTTCTCCATATCATTGTGGAGCATTAGGGAAAGTGTTGAGCGGTTTCCAGCCTGAGGCAAAGCTGTGGAAGGTGCTTTGCAGAACTTTAAGCAGAGAACGAGCAGCCATGCGGCTAGGCATTCTAGCCATGCCTCTCACCTTGGACAAATTTAATATCCACATTAATGCCCAGTTTGAAAATAGTATGGAGGAATATGTAAACATCAAGATAATTGCTAAATCCATCTGACAGTCCATCATAACAGATCGACCAGGGCAAAGCAGAAGATTCATTTGAATTATTCAATGATAATCTGACAAGCAAAAAATGTGCAGCCGCATTCAGAACACTCCCATATGTGCAAAACCTAACGCCTCATGTCCACGGGCTTAAAATCTGCAGCGTTTCTCCCGCACGTGGATCTGCGCCCCATAGGGATGCATTGGACACCCGCAGGTAGTTAAATACCTGCAGATATCATTTTTCCCGTCAGGCGAGGATCCGTGTGCAGGAAAAAAAATGGACATGCTCCATTTTAGTGCGGGTCTCCCGCGGGAACGGCTCCCACAGGCTTCTATTGAAGCCTATGGAAGCTGTCCGGATCTGGGGGAGACCTGTACCAGAATTAAACTCACCTGCTCCGGACAATGCGGTTCTTCCTTTCTTCGTGGCCGGATCTTCTTTCTTCGGCCCGGCGTATGTGCCTGGCGCATGCGCGCGGCACACTGCTGGTGTGCTGAGCACATCCTCCGGGCCGAAGAAAGAAGATCCAGCCGCGAAGGACAGAAGATCCGCGAAGGAAGGAAGATCCGCATCGTCCGGAGCAGATGAGTTTATTCAGATTTTTAGGCATTATGTCCGCGGGGCAGGAGGGACCCGCTACGGATTCTACATGAAGAATCCGCGGTGGGCCTGATTTTCACCGTGGACATGAGGCCTAAGTCCCAGACAGAAGAAACTCTTGAAACGCCTGACTTTAAGTTTTGTGAGGTCAGATTGCTGGTCTTCAATTAGTTTTCTAAATGTTTAGCTTGTATATACAGTATGTATGTGAATGTGTGCATTAATATAAATAAAATTCAGTGGAGATGTTTGAACAAATTATTAAACAGCCTGTATGCAAGTATTTGGATGAAAATGGAGTAATTAACCAGAGCCAGCATGGCTTTGTAACAAACAAGTCATACCAGACAAATCTAATTTCCTTCTATGACAGAATCACTGACTGGGTTGATCAGGGAAATGCGATGAATATAGTACATCTTGACTTTAGTGACTTGGTTAAAAGTAATAAATTTTATTAAGTTTTATCTAAAAAAAACACGATTGGGCACAACAAAGGACACAACACAAAATCTAAGTTGTAATGGAAAGGCGTTAACCCACCAAATAGTGGATAGAAAAATGATTGGTGGGTTTCAAAATTACAACTTGGTATTACTTCTGATACTCCGTATTTCTTAGTGTCGCACGTCACTTAGGAATACAGTCTGCATGGGGGCTGTTCATGGATTTCCCAAAAACCGGAACCCCAATTAGATATCTGTAGTTTTATTAATATAATGACAGAATTCGACCAGAGATACTCAGGTTGCGGAAACGTGATGTTCAACCTGAGGAAGTGAATATCTCTGTCAAAAATACTGCCTAGTGGGCTGAAAAGTTTTTAACAGCTCAAAAGGACAGTATGTCAAGGAAATTGATTTTAGTCAATTTTTATTCCTTATGGCCAGTACTCCTACTCATGGCGACAATGTTTGAGCAGAAACTTTCAGATTGCAAGAAAGTGATATTCAACCTAAGAAGATAGTTATCTCTGTCAGAGCTTGTTGCCTAGTGAGCTGAGACTTGTGAACGGCTCAAAAGGACAGTGTGTCAGAGATTTTAATTTTGTCAATGTTTTTTACTCATTATAAACAGTACTCCCAGTACTGAGTGGGAGTACTGTTTATAATGAGTAAAAAACATTGACAAAATTAAAATCTCTGACACACTGTCCTTTTGAGCCGTTCACAAGTCTCAGCTCACTAGGCAACAAGCTCTGACAGAGATAACTATCTTCTTAGGTTGAATATCACTTTCTTGCAATCTGAAAGTTTCTGCTCAAACATTGTCGCCATGAGTAGGAGTACTGGCCATAAGGAATAAAAATTGACTAAAATCAATTTCCTTGACATACTGTCCTTTTGAGCTGTTAAAAACTTTTCAGCCCACTAGGCAGTATTTTTGACAGAGATATTCACTTCCTCAGGTTGAACATCACGTTTCCGCAACCTGAGTATCTCTGGTCGAATTCTGTCATTATATTAATAAAACTACAGATATCTAATTGGGGTTCCGGTTTTTGGGAAATCCATGAACAGCCCCCATGCAGACTGTATTCCTAAGTGACGTGCGACACTAAGAAATACGGAGTATCAGAAGTAATACCAAGTTGTAATTTTGAAACCCACCAATCATTTTTCTATCCACTATTTGGTGGGTTAACGCCTTTCCATTACAACTTAGATTTTGTGTTGTGTCCTTTGTTGTGCCCAATCGTGTTTTTTTTTAGATAAAACTTAATAAAATTTATTACTTTTAACCAAGTCACGTCTGTGAATAGGGCTTTTTCAAATTTTCAGTCGACTTGTGCTGCCCTCTCTGTGAATACATCTTGACTTTAGTAAAGCATTTGACAAAATATCTCATACCATACTTATTTAAAAAATGACCAAAAATGGGATTGACAAGGCAATTCAGAACTGACTGAGTGATCGTACTCAAAGAGTGGTCATAAATGGCTGCACATCCAGGTGGAAGAATGTATCAAGTGGGGTACCAGAAGGCTCTGTCCTAGGCCCAGTGGTGTTCAACATTTTTATAAATGATCTGGAGGAGGGAATTGATGGGAAACTGATCAAATTTGCCGAAGACACAAAGCTAGGAGGGATAGCAAACACTAGGGAAGAGATAGTATTCAAAAAGATCTAAAAAAGCTTGAACAGTGGGCGGGGACTAACAGAATGGTATTTAACAAGGAGAAATGCAAAGTCATACATCTTTGGAAGAAAAATGAAGAAAGCACATACAGAATGAGAGGAATTGCGCTAAGCAGCACATGTGAAAAAGACTTGGGTATACTAATAGATCATAGACGGAACATGAGTTAACAATGTGATGCAGCAGCCAAAAAGGCAAACACAATTCTGAGATGTATTAAGAGAAGCATAGAGTCTAGATCACATGAGGTAATTATCCTCCTTTACTCTTCCTTAGTCAGACATCATCTGAAATACTGTGTTCAGTTCTGGGCACCCCACTTTAAAAAAGACAGACAAACTGGAGCAATTTCATAGAAGAGTTACCAAGATGGTGAGCAGTCTGCAATTCATGTCCTATGAAGAACGGTTAAAGGACCTGAGAATGTTTAGCTCGCAAAAAAGAAGGCTGAGAGGAGACTTAATGGCTGTCTACAAATACCTGAAGGGCTGTCACCGTGCAGAGAGATCAGCCCTATTCTAATTTGAACAAGGAAAGACTAGAAGCAATGGGATAAAACTGAAATGGAGGAGACACAAATTAGATATTAGAAAAAACTTTCTGACCGTGAGGGTGATCAATGAGGGGAACAGGTTACCATGGGAGGTTGTGAGTTCTCCTTCAATGAAAGTGTTCAAATAAAGGCTATACAAATATCTTTCTGGGATGATTTAGTGAATCCTGTACTAAGCAGGGGGTTGGACCCGATGACCCTGGACGTCCCTTCCAACTCTACCATGCTATGACTGGTGAGATCCAACAAAGTAAATGTACTGGTTCTAAGATTGTGGAGACTCAGTCTTGACTGTAAAGTCTATAGGAAACACAAACACTTCACCTGTTTCCTTATGTCACTATCTGTGTGAGTCTCTCTCTCTCTCTGCAGCAGTCTTCCCTCCTCTTTGCAAGTGCCAACTCACCTGTCAGCTCCATGCTGCGGCTCTGTTCATGGTGCTGACCACAGGCTCCTATTGAAGCCGCGGCATGACTTTGCTCACAGCACGGACATGTGAACGGGCTGCTCCACGGAGCAGCTCATTCACTGCAGATTTTCTGCATGTCAGCAGCGTAGTTTTCATGCTGCTGTAGCAGTGTGTAAACCACGGTCATCTGAACGAGGCCTTAGACTTCTATAGGCAGTGTGACACAACACCCGTCTTCACTTCCTGTTATCAGACTTGGCAGGGGCATAGCTAAAGGCTCATTGGCCCGGGTGCAAAAGTTTATCTTTAAGCCCCCCAACTTCTCTTAACCCCTAATGCAGAGGCATAACTTGAAGCCCCTGGACCCCAATGCAAAACCTGTAACAGGACCCCCAACTATAATGCTTTATTCATAGCACTGGGCTCCCTACATGGAAAGAGAGTCCTTATAGGCCCCCCAAGGCTCTTGGGCCCGGGTGCAACCACATCCCCTGCATCCCCTATAATTATGCCAGTGAGTCTTGGTATTTCTGTTACTAGAGACAGACTTCACTTGACATCAGGCAGTGAACAGCAAATTAGAATATATAGATATACTAGCTGATATACCCAGCTTCGCCCGAGTTAATTTGGTACTGGTGTTTATCTGGTGTTCACACGGAAAATCTTCTGAAGCCGTGGTTACTTTAGAGATACCGGAAAAACATATGTTCACCATTTGCATAGTTCTCTGCGTTACCCAGGAAACATCACGGGGAGGTAACCATGCGACGTTTCCTTTATATAAAATGACATCAGGAAGTGAGAGAATTAGATTTCATACGTAAAATTTGGACGCTAATTCTTTTGCACTTAGAATTGAATAATCGAGTTGGAACCCATTAACTTTTCCTATTTATGACATACTCAATGCCCGTGCCAAATTTCACATTTCTATGACACCGGAAAGTGAGAAAATTACATTCCGTATGTAAAATTAGGGCGCTAATTCTTTTGCGCTTAGAATTGAACAATTGAGGTGGGACCCATTAACTTTTCCTATTTATGACATAATCAATGCCCGTGCCAAATTTCATGTTTCTATAACACCAAGAAGTGAGAGAATTAGATTCCGTACGTAAAATTTGGACGCTATTTCTTTTGCGCTAGAATTGAATAATCCAGTTGGGACCCATTAGCTTTTCCTATTTATGACATAATCAATGCTCGTGCCAAATTTCATGTTTCTATGACACCGGAAAGTGAAAAAAATACATTCCGTACGTAACATTTGGACGCTAATTATTTTGCGCATAGAATTGAATAATCGAGTTGGGACCCATTAGCTTTTCCTATTTATGACATAATCAATGCTCGTGCCAAATTTCACGTTTCTATGACAGCGGAAAGTGAGAAAGTTACATTCCGTACGTAAAATTTGGACGCTAATTCTTTTGCGCATAGAATTGAATAATCGAGTTGCGACCCATTAGCTTTTCCTATTTATGACATAATCAATACTCGTGCCAAATTTCACGTTTCTATGACACCGGAAAGTGAGAAAGTTATATTTCGTACGTAAAATTTGGACGCTAATTCTTTTGTGCATAGAATTGAATAATCGAGTTGGGACCCATTAGCTTTTCCTATTTATGACATAATCAATGCTCGTGCCAAATTTCACGTTTCTATGACACCGGAAAGTGAGAAAATTACATTCCGTACGTAAAATTTGGACGCTAATTCTTTTGTGCATAGAATTGAATAATCGAGTTGGGACCCATTAGCTTTTCCTATTTATGACATAATCAATGCTCGTGCCAAATTTCACGTTTCTATGACACCGGAAAGTGAGAAAATTACATTCCGTACGTAAAATTTGGACGCTAATTCTTTTGTGCATAGAATTGAATAATCGAGTTGGGACCCATTCGCTTTTCCTATTTATGACATAATCAATGCTCGTGCCAAATTTCACGTTTCTATGACACCGGAAAGTGAGAAAATTACATTCCATACGTAAAATTTGGACGCTAAATATTTTGCGCATAGAATTGAATAATCGAGTTCGGACCCATCAACTTTTCCTATTTATGACATAATCAATGTTCGTGCCAAATTTCACAATTCTATGACACCGGAAAGTGAGAAAAATACATTCCGTACATAAAATTTGGACACTAATTCTTTTGCGCATAGAATTGAATAAGATATATATATATATATATATATATATATATATATATATATATCTTAATTATTCATGCACTGTGCAGCTAAGACATATATATATCCTTAACTTTAGTAGTCCGCTGACAATAACAATATTGGGTCGGCACATTCTAAGTTTGATCCTAGGGGAGGGATAACGAGCTGAAATGAGCCATTCTTGGTGATGGAAAGTGAGCCAAATTACCAGCTAATAACAGACCTAGGTATAAGGGCTTAAACAAATGGGTGTGTTTAAATTCCGTTATGTGGCCGTGAAAATCTGAAAATCGTGGCTGAATAACGAGACAAGATGAATCCATTGATTTCAATGGTTTCGTTTCCACTATCAGGCTTCTCACACGCCAATACTACGCTCGAGAAAAGGGAGGACTTTCCCTATCTCTCTCACACGTAGTTAATGCTACATGCTGGAAAGATAGGGCAGGGCCTATCTTCCCACTCTTTTTTTTTTTTCAAACTTACGCAGTTTGAATGGTCAAAAAAAACCCAAAAACAACCCAGTTCATGCACTAATACACTCTCTAGTGGCGAAGTTATTAGCACATAAGCCAATATGTTTTTAGTCTCATAGTAAGAATGAAGCGGTAGTGCATGAGTATCATCATGGCTCCGTTCACTTCTGTGGGACAATGAGATCGATGTACTCAGCAACCTTCATCCATCCCACAGAAACTAACACAGCAGTGGTCATACACATGCACTACCGCTATATTCACATAGGGCATTAGGGGTGCACAGAAGCCAGAAAAGTTAGGGGTCTGACTGCTGGGTTCAGACTATTATTCCCTATCCTGTTGGTAGGAGATAAGTGTCTTTAGTGGGGAAGCTTAACCTTTAAGGTTAACAATCTGCCAGTTTTAGTCTTAGGCGCAATGTCCACAGGCAGATTTGAATAGCGTAATCCATGCGGGGCACCTGTACGGGCGATCCACAGTTCAAGCCGCCCATAGGGAAACATGGGCGTCCGCAGCTGAATTAAAGCATGCGGATTTGATTTGAGGATCATTGGATGCAGAAATCAAATCGCAGCACGCTCCATTTCAGTGTGGTTCCCGCAGTACAAAAAAAAAAGAAGACCTGGACACGTACACACGGTCCTCGGCCAGGTCGGATTGCACTGCAGGCTCCCGCTTGAGGAATCTGACTCGCCCATGGATATGAGGCCTTATTCTATTACTCATCTATTTACGAAAGTAACTAGAATACAGGTCTGTATACGAGCCCCTCAGCCTGGCGCGCCATTCAAAATTACAGTCTAGCACAAAGTCCTTATTTTCTGGAACTTCCAGATTTCTTACTAGATAATAATAAAAAAGGGACATCAAATATATTAATCATAATTTTATAGTTACTTTGCACATCTACAAAGCTCAGAATAACTGATCATATTATACCATATCCGCACAGCCACAGTTTAACGCTACTGCCAGAAAAGCAGGTTGGTCTTTATATGGAGAACAATAATGGCGTTTGGTTTTTATACCTGATAAAAAAAGAAAAATATCAAATAAGAGCTGAACAGCAAAGACATTTTATACCATTAGAATAAGTATGGGCTGATGTGAACCACCCTTCCTGCTTTTTTTTTTCAAACTCACGTTAACTATTCAGAGTTTAAATAATCAAAAAAACCTGGTTCATGTGCTAATACTCATCATAGCAGTGAACATATTAGCATATGGACCCATGTATTTAACCCTTTCCAATCCAATTTGTATCCTGGTTTTCCTAGGGGGCTTACTCTTTTCTGCCATTATAAAATGGTGCTATCTGCTGGCTAAAGCCAGTACTACATTAGGTGACCCATTGGATAGGCTTAGACAACAGAGAGACTGGCAATATACAGTAAGAGAACCCCGACGGATGTCTTCCAATATCGGAGCTGTACAGCTTTAAGTCATAATGTCTTTAGACGTCAGACAGTGGATTGGAAAGGGTTAAGCCCTAAATAATGAGCTTAATGCTTAATATGAAGGTGATGTGCCACTGATCTACATGTAAATTAAGATCCATTTGCTCAGGGGGCTTTAACCATGTGCATTAGCTTTTGTGTGATCCATACTAAGTGATGGGGGAGTGTATGGAGGTCTCTATGTACAGTACATGTATGTGAATGCTGGTCACCAGTACTGATAGATGCTTCTACTACACAAAAATACAAGGTTAGTTCTGGATAGATATGAAGAAACATTTCACTTATGGCAAAAGCACACGGGGTGCATGCGCTTATACGTTCGTTGCTATGGAGCGTATAAGCACATGAAACAGTTTTTTTTTACCGGACTATTCAAACTCTGTACTATTGCGCGTGAGTTCGAAAAAAAAGTGGGAAGATAGGTCCTGCCCTATCTTTCTCGCACATAGTATTAACGACTACATGCCCATACGTTTAAGCCCTAACTTTTGTGTAAGTCATGTACAATTTCTGTGATTTTTTTATTTGAGTCATGTGAAATGAACAGATATGATATGAAGAAGCTGGGCCTATAGGATATATAAGGGCTTCTTCACACGACGATATTTGTGCGCGTAAAATATACGTGTGCAGAAACAGGGAATTGAACCCATTGAAAAGAGGAAAAACAAATGGCAAAAAACACTCGAGGACAATCTCTACAATAACCATATGAAGAAATGAATATCTCCAGATGTGCATAGATCCACATGGGTGTTTCACAAAGCAGGAATACACAACTACTCTATAGTAGATGGGTTTGTTGACAGTGATGGTGATTTGTAAATCGTATTAAAAAATACTAGCATAAAATACAATATACATAAAATATAAAAGCATAAAAAAATCTAAAATGGTACATCAACCATATAGACAAAAGGATAGCAATGCAATTGCATTGTTGTCCCTCTATATATAAATGTCCAAAAAAAGCCTCTCACCTCACAGCACTATGAGCTTGACATACTTAGAATTTTTATTTACATGATAACGTAACACAAATCCTTGTTCGAGCAGGAAGACAATAAGCTTCAGTGCAGGTAGCAGACATAAGTCTGTATCTACAGTTGTGGTCTAACGTTTTGAGACTGACACAAGTTTAAGTTTTCACAAAGTTTTCTGCTTCAATATTTTTAGATCTGTTAGGCTCTATTCATATCTGCATCAGACGCTCCGTTCAAAGTCTCCGGTATGAAATGCTAGAAGAAAAAGTCTTGCATGCAGGACATTTTTCATTCGGTAAAAATGCCAGACAAGTGCAGGAACCGAATGGATAACATTGTAGTCAATGGGATCTATTCAACACAGCTTGGTTACATTATGAGACATATCCGTTCATACAGTGGATTCCGGTTTTCCTGGTCCCATAATGGAGCAGGAAAATGGAGTCCCTAGTGCAGATGTGAAATTAGCCTCAGAAGTTTCTTTGTTATACTGAAGTACAGTTTTTTTTAATGCAAACCAATGATGACTACATGTGTTTCCTTGGAGGTAACCATGGTTAACAAAAGAAGACAATGATTTCAAGCATCATTCCCCTCTTAAAGCAACCAATCTGTTCTTATAATTCAATGAGCATGACCGAGTGATAGAAAATGCCCGGTCCTTTTTAACACTTTCTCTTGAGCTAACAAGTTCACTGAAATTATGTAAGCAGGTCATTTTGTGGAAGAACTGAAATTCAGTGGAAATGGGGTCTTCTGATTTTCAGGGCAATATAAAGTTAATGCAAAATGCCACTATAAAAACTGAAGCAGCAAACTTTGTGAAGATCGAAATTTGTGTCAGTCTCAAACTTTTTGGACATGACTGTATATCCCCTAATTTGGTA
The DNA here is from genome assembly GCF_035609145.1 of Eleutherodactylus coqui. Taxonomy (NCBI): domain Eukaryota; kingdom Metazoa; phylum Chordata; class Amphibia; order Anura; family Eleutherodactylidae; genus Eleutherodactylus; species Eleutherodactylus coqui. The sequence continues at coordinate 72,481,783 of NC_089843.1, read as the reverse complement.
AAAGCTGTTTCTGTCAAAACAAGAACAGTTGCTCCAGCTTGAGCCCTGTCGAACAGTTGGCAAAGGATGTCAGTTCTCCTACAGGTATGGCCACCCAGATACTGGCACACGCTGCATGGCAGAGTAGTAGGCCTGCAGTCAGAAAGTTCAGTCCTAGACCATATTTCAGGATCTCTTTCCTGTCCCACTGTTAGCAATTCAACTCTCAAGAATTCTGCACAATCCCGCCTAAATAATAAGAGAAGTACAGCTCTGTGGTCAGCAGGCTTAGACAGTCCCTGTCTGCCATGTCTTTTCACCATCTTTATCCTTCAGCATCTCTGCATCCACTAACGCTGAAGGCATCATGACGTTTTTTATAGCCAGATCCTCGTTGTGCATCTGTGTCTCTTCACGTGATCAGCATCAACCAGTTACAGAAAAAAACGTATATTACATTTAGAATAAAGGAACATTTCTTATTATTACCACTGGATGTCGAAATCGACTCGCATACCTATCTTCCTACAGACAAAATACAGCTCAAACAATACAACATAAAGCAAGATACAGGAGAGACCCCGTTACAGCTTCTCCACATCTGTAAAAGTTTAAATTAAAAACTAAGCCCAAAACCCAATGGCACAATTGTTTTTTTTTACATTTCATCCTACTTTAACCCTTTCCAATCCAATTTGTATCCTGGTTTTCCTAGGGGGCTTACTCTTTTTGTGCCATTACACAATGGCGCTATATGCTGGCTAAAGCCAGTACTGCATGAGGTGACACATTGGATAAGCTTCAACAGCAGAGAGGCTGGCAATATACAGTAAGAGAGCCCCGACGGAAGTCTTCCAATATCAGAGCTATACAGCCTTAAATCATAATGTCTTCAGAGGTCAGACAGTGGATTGGAAAGGGTTAAAATAAGTTTTTCAATAGATTACATGGTACAGTGGATGCTGGCATTGAAAAATACAACTTATCCCACAAAAGACAAGTTGACAGAACAATAAAGTTATGGTTCTTGGAAAGTGAGATGAAAAAGCAAAAGCGTGACTGCCAAAAATGAATGTGGTTAATTGCCCCGCAGAGTCATTGGCTCCTTCATCAAATGCCAGTTTGGCCTTATGCTGTTTCCTCTCCTTAATTAAGAACATGGAAATTTGTGGGTGGAGTAATGGTACAAGGAAAGGAAACAAACTCCTCGAGGAAAATATTGGTCAGTGCACCTAAAAACATTGGAATACAGAAGTGACCAAGACCTGCATTAGGCCGAAACGCCTCCTGTTCCTGATATGTGGCACCATTTATAAATAAAAGCATGTTTGTTTACACGTGAAGCTGACCTCTCTTTGGCTATTCACCCAAAAAGTGATCTAGGTATGTACTCATTTACATTTTAGACCAATATAAAGTGACTTCACAGCTTCCTATAGCCCTATCTCTTTATTGTCATGGATTTTGTGATCAACGTTACGAATGGCTCATCTAAAATGCATCCAGAACTCTGGATTTCTGACAATATACTTCTCATTTATCTTATTTGTATCAAATAATTATATGTGCAGAACACAAGTGGTATCGGTCTTCTTGCTTGTCAATTTAAAATTCCGTCTGAAGTGTTATTCATTTTTATAATAGCCGGTTAATGACTCTGGAGCGGTTACATTGCTAATGAAATGGAGAAAGAATGAAGAGCTATGGGAATGGCTGAGTGGTCCCACTCTAAAATTTGGCATGCAGGCTGAATGGTGCTTTATACAGAATCTATTGTTGAAACGTAAGATATTGATCCAGAATTTCAGTATGTGTCCTTGGGTCAGGGAACAAAATGTTTTAACTTGCTTCTTATTACAGATTGGCAGAAAAAAAGGAAAAGCTAGAGAAAAACTTGTTTAAATCTTGAAATTGTTCCACCTCACCTATGTATGCCAGCATTGGGCAGTTAGATGGTTAAAATTGCTCGCACCCCTATACATTGCCTCTGCTAGAGTTTTTGTTTTAATGCTCAGCCAGATGAGCATTGTAGTGGTTGTTAAGGCTATAGCGGCTTGCCCCTTTTCCTGTCATGATGGACCCATCCTATTACAATATGGTCCATTTTGATGTCCATCGTGCATGCATTCTTCCCATTAAGGGCTCATGTCCACGGGGAAAATAGGATTTAGGATCCGCAGCGGATTTCCTGCATGCGGATCCGCACCCCATAGGGATGCATTGACCACCCGCGGGTAGATAAATACCCGCGGATCGTCAATAAAAGTGATTTTAAAAAAAATGGAGCATGAAAAAATCTGGACCATGCTCCATTTTCATGCGGGTCTCCCGCGGGGACGGCTCCCGCGGGCTTCTATTGAAGCCTATGGAAGCCGTCCGGATCCGCGGGAGACCTAAAATAGGAATTTAAAGCATTTACTCACCCGCAGCGGACCGCGAAGCTCTTCTCTTCCTCACGGCCGCATCTCCCTTGCTTCGGCTCGGCGGATGTGCCCGGCGCATGCGCGCGGCACGTCGACGACGTGCCGGCGACGTGCCGCCGGCGTCAGGAATTCATCCGCCGGCCGAAAATGAAGATCCGGCCGTGAGGAACAGCTGACCTTCGTCGCCCGCGCCGGATAGGTAAATTCTTTTAAATTGCTATTTTCGGCGCTCATGTCCGCGGGGCAGGAGGGACCCGCTGCAGATTCTCCATGGAGAATCTGCAGCGGATCTGATTTTCCCCGTGGACATGAGGCCTAATCTGATGGAATGTGCATTGATGCCTATGAACTGAGCCTCAGAGGCAAATGTGACTGTAACCTAGGTCACACTGAACATGCACACCCCAAACATTAAAGAGAACCAGTCACCATGTACATGAAGTCTAAACTGCAGGCATCATGTTCTAGAGCAGTTGGAGCTGAGCAGATAGATATATAGTTGATGGAATGATGGAACCACTTTTAGAGCTTCAGGTGCCACAACTCTAATCATTTTCACATCTGCCTGCAAGGATCTTGTATGGTGCAGAGAGATAGGGCAGCAGAATGCAGTCTAAAGCTCTCACTCATGACCTGAAGGTTGTGGGTTTAATCCCTGCGTGGTTCAGGTAGCTGACTCAAGGTTGACTCATCCTTCTGAGGTCGATAAAATGAGTACCCAGCTTGCTGAGGGTAGTAAACAAAAAATTATCTGAAAGAGCTGCAGAATAAGTTGGCGCTATACAAATAACAAGTCCCCTCCCCCCTAACTGCATGCCGAGATTTGCAGGAAATTGACAACTACTTCTGGGTACTTCATTTTTTTGGCAGAATTAATGTCTTTTCTCCCTGCCCTCAACAAAAAAAATAATAAAAGTTATTCACGAAATTATATGTATTAAAAAAAACCTAGCAATAAAAAACGGATCTCAGTACGTAAAAAAAAAAGTATGGCTTTTGAAAAGTTGAGTGAGTCCAGAATAGGCCAAGTCACTCTTTTAGAAGAGCCAATTCTCATTTGAACGAGTGAGTGACATCACCGCTAACTCGTCCACACTTGTGCAGCCTGTTTAGACAGGAAAATGTATTGTCAATAGAGATGAGCGAGCGTACTCGTCCGAGCTTGATACTCGTTTGAGTATTAGGGTGTTCGAGATGCTCGTTACTCGAAACGAGTACCACGCGATGTTCGAGTTACTTTCACTTTCATCTCTGAGACGTTAGCGCGCTTTTCTGGCCAATAGAAAGACAGGGAAGGCATTACAACTTCCCCCTGCGATGTTCAAGCCCTATACCACCCCCCTGCAGTGAGTGGCTGGCGAGATCAGGTGTCACCCGAGTATTAAAATCTGCCCGCCCGCGGCTCGCCACAGATGCATTCTGACATAGTTCAGGGAAAGTGCTGTTGATGCCGGAGCTGCTATAGGGAGAGCGTTAGGAGTGATTTTAGGCTTCAAGAACCCCAACGGTCCTTCTTAGGCCATAGAAATCGCAGATCGCACCTATCTGCGATCTGCGATTCCTGTTCTCTTCTCTATATGCGCTCAATGGGGCCGGCGGCAGCAGCGCCGACCCCATTGAGAACATATAGAAGACAAATCATTCTTCTCTGCCACAGCTGTAACAGCTGTGGCAGAGAAGAACAATGTTTGCCCATTGAATTCAATGGAGCCGGCAATACAGCAGGTTCCACTGAAAGTAATGGTCTGCCGGCGTGCGCGGGATGAATTGTCGGGAAGGGCTTAAATATATAAACCCTTCCCTGCAATTCAACCAGAAATGTGTTAAAATAAAAATAAAAATATATATATATACTATTACTTACCTTGTCCCGGCAGACGGAGTTCAGCCGCGGCGGCCAGCAGTGGGTGTGAAGGGGGTGTGAGTCAGACTCAGCGCTGAGCCAATCAGGGGGCAGGTCTGACTCACACCCCCTTCACACCCACTGTAGGCCGGCCGCGCTGAACTCCATCTGCCGGGACAAGGTAAGTATATACCGTATATACTGGCGTATAAGACGACTTTTGAACCCCGAAAAATCTGCTCTGAAGTCGGGGGTCGTCTTATACGCCGGTAATACAAAAAAAAAAGAAAGTGTCAAAAAAAAATTCATTACTCACCTCCCCCGGCGTTCTGCGGCGCTGCTGCAGGCTGTCGCTCCCTCCTGGTCCCTGGCAGAGCATTGCTTTCTGGACGCAGGGCTTGAAATCCCCGCCTCCAGAAAGCTACTGTGATTAGCTAACGCACGCCGTCAGCCAATCACAGCCATTCAATGACATCATTGTCATTGACTGTGATTGGCTGAAGGCACATGTGTTTTCTGGAGGCGGGGATTTCAAGCCCTGCGTCCAGAAAGCAATGCTCTGCTGGGGACCAGGAGGGAGCGACATCCTACAGTAGTGCCGCAGAACGCCGGGGGAAGTGAGTAATGATTTCTATTTTTTGCGCCGCTGTATTCCCGGCGTATAAGGTGACAGTTGGGGGGTCGTCTTATACGCCCCGTCGCCTTATACGCCGGTATATACGGTATATTTTTTTTTATTTTTACACATTTCTGGATGAATTGCAGGGAAGGGCTTCTATATTTAAGCCCTTCCCGACAATTCATCCCGCGCACGCCGGCAGCCCATTGCTTTCAGTGGAACCTGCTGTATTGCCGGCTCCATTGAATTCAATGGGCTAACATCGTTCTTCTCTGCCACCGCTGTTACTGCTGTGGCAGAGGAGAACGATCTTTATGCTGACAGTGCGGGGGGGGGGGGGGCACTCTTGCCGCTATTGTGGCTTAATAGTGGGACCTGGGAACTTGAGATGCAGCCCAACATGTAGCTCCTCGCCTGCCCTATCCGTTGCTGTGTCGTTCCCATCACTTTCTTGAATTGCCCCGATTTTCACAAATGAAAACCTTAGCGAGCATCGGCGATATACAAAAATGCTCGGGTCGCCCATTGACTTCAATGGGGTTCGTTACTCGAAACGAACCCTCGAGCATCGCGAAAATTTCGTCCCGAGTAACGAGCACCCGAGCATTTTGGTGCTCGCTCATCTCTAATTGTCAACTTTTGCAAATGAGCATTGTTCAGAATCGTTCAGTCCCTGTTTAAGTGGACCTAGGGACTGAACGATTGCTGTTTAAACTTAACGACAAGCAAACGAGCCAACGATGACTTCTATGCCTGCAGAAACAGAGCAGTGAACAAGAAGCAAACAATTCTGTCATTGGTTCGCGTTTAGAATGAACGATTATACTGCCCAACAATGATCTTGTTTCGGGCTCGAAATTAGTGTATTCTTATGTATTTCCATCTGCTGAATTCAAAAATCACCATAAAAATGACCGACTAGTTCTTGCTTTGGAGATACAGTGACATGTCTTATTTTAGAGTTTACATTTTTATTTTGTGGGAATTTTTGGGGGCGGGGAGTTGTTACACCTCTCAAGTGACATAACACAACGTTCTCCATATGTATGTAGGTTATAAACATAATAAATGTTGCTATGACTGAGTTTCATATTGTTTCTGTTTTTCTTTTTTCAGAATTTCTGGTTTTGGAGTGCTTTTGAAGTATAAAATTTGCTATATCAAAATGCCACGAAAATGTGTAAATTTAGTGAGTAATTTTTGTTACATTTGTGGTGAAATAAGATTTTTGTCCCAGAAATGCAATCTGATGCCTTTTGTGAAGACTGCCTATCATCATTATTTTGGTATGAAGGTAGGGGACCAGGATAAGTCATGGGCTCCACATATATGTTGCAACTCTTGTTCAGTTAAACTACGAGAATGGCTGAAAAATAAAAAACGATCTACGTCTTTTGCCGTGCCTATGGTTTGGTGGGAGCCTACAAATCATATATCTGGCTGCTATTTCTGCTTGACTCCGCCTATAAAGGCAGGATTGTCAATGAAGAAAACAGGAACAGTTCAATACCTGAATCTTCCATTTGCTATTTGACCTATTCCACATTCAGATAGTTTACCAGTTCTTACTCCACCCCAACATTATGAGCTTGAAGTAGAAAATGAAGAAAGTGTGGAAAAAGAAGAACCCAACAAGCCTTCCACATGCCACGAAAACGTGTAAATTTAGTGAATAATTTTTCTTACATTTGTGGTGAAATAACATTTTTGTCACAGAAACACAGTCTGACGCCTTCCACGATAATTATCATTTACTTTTGCTCATTTGAAATATTATTTGAATGATAACCGTTCTGTCTAAATGCAGCATAAGGCCTCGGTCACACAGGCGTTTTTTCCCGCGATTTGCGGATCGCAGAACGGATGCGCATCCGCAAATCGCGTGACCTGGGCTGACGATTCGCTGAAAAAGCTGCGCCTAGCAGCGTTTTCAGTGAAACCGCCCCACACTGCCCGCTATCCTCTGCCACAGCTGTGGCACAGCTGTGGCAGAGGAGAACGATGTTCGCCCATTGAATTCAATGGAGCCGGCAATACAGCTGGCTCCATTGAAAGCAATGGGCTGCCGGCGAGCGCGGGATGAATTTTCGGGAAGGGCTTAAAAATATAAGCCCTTCCCTGAAAATCATCCTAAAATATGTAAAAATAAAAAAAAATGTATACTCACCTTTTCCTAGCAGCCGGAGTTCAGCCGCGTCCGGCCGGCAGTTCTCCTGAACTGTATATAAAATCCCCGCCTGCTGAATGAGCTGCCTCTGATTGGTCACAGCCCTCACCAATCAGAGGCAGCTCTCACTCACCCATTCATGAATTCATGAATGGGCGAGTGAGTGCTGCCTCTGATTGGCTGAGTGCGGGGACCAATCAGAGGCAGCTCTCAGCTATTGAATGACAGCTGAGAGCTGCCTCTGATTGGTCTCTGCGCTCAGCCAATCAGAGGCAGCACTCACTCACCCCTTCATAAAGGGGTGAGTGACAGCTGCCTCTGATTGGTGAGGGCTGTGACCAATCATAGGCAGCTCATTCAGCAGGCGGGGATTTTAAATCCCCGCCTGCTGACTACTACACAGAGCAGTTCAGGAGAACTGCCGGCAGGACGGGGCTGAATTACGGCTGCTGGGAAAGGGTGAGTATACATTTTTTTTTTATTTTTACACATTTTAGGATGATTTTCAGGGAAGGGCTTATTTTTTTAAGCCCTTCCCAAAAATTCATGCCGCGCTCGCCAGGAACCCATTGCTTTCAATGGAGCCGGCTGTATTGCCGGCTCCATTGAATTCAATGGGCGAACATCGTTCTTCTCTGCCACAGCTGTTACAGCTGTGGCAGAGAAGAACGATCTTTAGTATATGTTCTCAATGGGGTCAGCGCTGCTGCCGCCGGCCCCACTGAGCGCATATATAGAACACAGCGATGCGCAGAACGCAGATAGGCGCGTTCTGCGTATCGTTGTGTCCTATAATTGATCGCACATCCGCATAAAAAGCGGACATGTGACTGATCCCATTGAGATGCATTTGGTCTATAGATCTGCAGATCGCAAGCGCGTCTGCAGATCGGACCAAAAAACGGTCATGTGACCGAGGCCTTCGGGGTTAAGTTTTTATACACATATTTTCATTCGCTTTGGAGATAAGCTACCACCAGAACTGTCTGACAGCGGCTTGCTCCTTTTTGGACATGGAAAATACTGGACAAAACAGATTGGTCAAATGACCATGTGTGTAGGGGAGTCGGCCAAACAAGTGTCTGGGGGCTCCTTTATAATCACCACTAATATTAATAATTATTGTGTTGTAATAGGGTTGGGTAGGGTTATAAGGGAGGATGAAGAAAATGGGGTTTTGGTGCTTTGTGGATGAGTCCTAATAGTATGTCACAAATCTGTGCAATGACTCAGATAGTTATACAAAAGGATAGGGATAGAGTTAGGAGGTTAGGGTTAGGTTTAGGCTAAGGGCTATAGGAAAGGACAAAGAAAATGAAGTTTGGGTGTTTTGTGGATGAGTCCTAATGGAGTGTCAAAAATCTGTGCAATGACTGTGCAAACACTCGTAACTAATAAAGAACTTATCACTGGTAAAATATATGAAAAGCACCAGATACACATCTGATAAATGCAGAAATAAAAAAGGACATTGATAAAACAAAGCCTAATCCTTTAGGCTGGGTTCACACGGGGCGCGGAATCTGGGATTAGCCAGCCATGTTTACACGGGACGGCAAACCCACTGCGGCTAAGCCGGCAGAAGCCGCCGCTGCGGCGCGGATTTGCCGACGGCAGTGTGTCCATTTTTTTTTTCCACTGCGGCCGCGCGCTCCTCTATAGGAGCGCCGGCCGCAGCGGAAGATTGAGCGGCCGGGCCGCTTCAAAGCCACCACGGGTTTTGCAGCAGCGGTTCTCCCAGCGGAAATCTCGCGGTTTTTCGCTGCGGCCAAACCGCGAGATTTCCGCCGAGAATCCGCCCTGTGAGAACCCAGCCTTAATGTAGATTAAATAAAAGTGATCAACGCTCATACTGAGACAATAGCAGGGAAGTGTACATAGGGTAGGAGACACTACTGTAGCAGTGGATCCCAGGAGGTGTCACAATCACAGCCGGTTTAGTGTGGATATTAACGCTTTCTTATCATGCCCCTTTTGTTTCCATTTCCAAATGTTGTCAACAGCAATGATTAAATATTCATAGTGGTGATGTTACCGAAGGTTACAGCCATCTGAAATCATTCCTGTATGTTATCTGCAGCCTGCTGCTGGGACACATACATTATTTAGTGTTAAGACACCACTAGATCAGCGAGAAACATTTGTTTGGTTTGCATCTTATGTCTTATTCAGTCATTTTCCCATCTGTAGAAGAGATGAGAGCAAGAAGCTAAAACCATGGCACACATTTGGAATCTAAAAGGTATCAAAACAAGATAAACATGAAAGCTAGCAAGACACGTACAAAGAGATGCATTCTACTACTTAGCCATTGTCGTAGCTCCTGCATGTCTCTTCAGTTAATATACTCTCAATTCTTGGTTTTCTTAGAAATGTAAAGTAAGTAACCCTTTAAAGTGAAGTTCACCCTTTATATTAGGGATTGGGCTGTGAGCAACTGATACAAGAGTTGTGAGGAGCACATACAATGTTCTCTGGCAGATATTGTAGGTCAAATGGCTTGCCCAACCAAGGAGACCAACTAACATGGGCATGTATGGGCATGGTCAATCAAGAACACATTTCATTAACTGTCAGAAGTATTTTTCTGTGGTCTTGCTACAATCAAGTTTTTTATATAACCAACAAAAAATACATCTTAAGGGCGCCTACCCACTTGCGTTGGCGATTTTTGCGCGTTTTTTTGCGTGTTTTCCGCTGCGTTTTTTGCGCGTTTTTTGCAGCCCTCCATTGACAATCATGGGTGCATTAAGAGAAAAATAAGGAGATATATGCAACTGACAGTTCCTATGTGAAAAAATCTCACGAAACGGAAAAAAACCCCCAGATGGACAAGAACACATTCTATACTAATTGCTCTTGAGAAAAAACGCAAAACATCACAGGAAAAAGAATCGCAAGTGGGTAGGCACCCTTAGGCTGGGTTCACATGGGGCGCAATTAAAAAGGACTTTCTGCATGGAAATTCCGCTTGTGACTTTAATCACGGGATTAGCCAGCAAAGTGAAATATATTTGAAAAAATCTCGTCCACACACTGCGTCCAGTCCCTTGCGGCCAAGTCGCTCTGAAATCGACATGCCGCACGGAATTCAAAAACGTGGCATGTCAATTCTTTCCCAGTTTCCCCGCGGCCTCTCTCCTCTCTATGGGAAGAGATTGCCATAGCGGAATACAGGTGGCAAAGCCGCCCCAAAACCCACAGCAAAAGGCCGCATGTTTTGAAGCTGCATTTCTCCAGCAGAGATCTCACGGTATTTCTGTGCGGTCATTCCGCGAGATTTCCGCGGGATTTCAGTCCCGTGTGAACCCAGCCTTAACCCCTTAAGGACGCCACCTTTTTTTTTCCTTCTCATTTTTGTTCTTTCCCCCTCACTTTCAAAAACAATTATAACTCTTTTATTTATCCATCAATGTAGCTATCTGATGGCTTGTTTTTTGTGGGACGATATATATTTCTATACGCAGACAATACGTCGTTAAGTGCTTGTGTGCAGGTGCCTGTGTGTAAGTGTCCGTAAGTGTGTGTGAGAGAGGTGTAAGTGAAGCAGAATTGTGTGACTGAGTGAGAGCAAGCAGTTAGTGTGCAAGCGGTTAAAAAAAAAGTGTGAGCAGTTGCAAATGGGCAGAGCACATTTGGACTGTGATCTAGTTAATACTTCCGTAAGAAAATTGTAGATCCCCACTAGAATGAGCTCCATGCTTGACAACGCCGTCCAGTGTGCTACTTGTGCAATGCATGCGATCCTTGATCAGCCGATCGAGGGTGCATACTGTTGCACAAGATGCGTGCTCATCGCACATTTGAAAGCCCAAATCCTGGATCTAAATGAGCAACTGGCAAGACTTAAAGCCATTGACAACATGGAAAGGAGTTTGCTGCTCACTGAGCAGGCACTTGCTGGGGTAGAGGTGGGGTGGATGGAAGTTCGGAAGAGCAGCATGAGCAGGCAGCTAGCTGAGTAACAGTTAGAAGGGGTAGAGGGAGGAGAACCAGGGAGGCTAGTCTTGAACTGGCACACCCCAACAAGTTTGCAAAGTTGGCAGATAAGGGGGATGCCATTGCAGAGCCAGATCCGCTGCAGCACGACATGCCCTCTGAACGCCAAGGAGATGACTGCTCCAGTAAGAAGGGGACAGAGTGCAGGGTTTTTTTCCCTTGAATTATTCAAACTCCGCACTAATGCGCACAAGTTAGAAAAAAAGGCAAAACAGGAAGATAGGTCCCACCCTACCCTTTTTCATACATGCGGGAAAGATAGAGCAAGTACTATCTTTTCTCACCCATACTATTAACGGGTGAGAATACCACTAGTGAAAACCAAACCAGTTTCAGCTGTCTGTGTATGAGTTCTGGCTTGGTTTTCAATTTCCTAAGACCTGTATAAAGGGTTGTACATTGGTTTGAAGAAATGCTGCCCTCCAAATAAGAAAGATTGTTCCATCTTCCTTATTTACATTTTTCAATCCTGAAACCAAAGGCAATCGGCACGATGGAAGCATGTTTTCCAGTCATGTCGCTCTTGCCTCAGTGGTTTTCGAATGGGAAAAACATACCCCTAAGGAAGCATTTGAAGTAGCCATAAAATCATGGCACTGACGTTGTGAAAATGTATATGTGAAGAGGGAAATTATGTTGAGGAGGGACAATTCTTTCAGCTTTCTGCGGTAAGTAGTTTTTTTTAGAAAAAACGTTAGGAGACCTTAGAACCTGAATGCACCTTGTATTACAGCCAGCTTTGTAATCTTAGTTAGTCTTTCATCTCTTCTAGCAAGTGCATCTACGAGAGGATTTGTGTTGTCAGTGCATACAAGTTCTGCCCTGATAACAAAGGATAAACATAATTAAGTCAATTAATGAAAGATGTAATAGAATTGGAATCAAGTTAGAGCTGGTTTAGTTTTATGCCAAAGCGGCTTGTCAGTTCCAGTCTAGCAGTGATCCATGATGTTCATTGTGCTGTTATGAAGAACTGTTACGGAATGTGATACCTAACATGAGAAACCACTAATATTACTATATATTGATATTATTAGATTCCCCTTAATTGTGTCCTCTGACCAGTCTTGCAGAACTGCAACTTACGTTCTCTCACAGCTATGGATTCATACATCCCAACTTCACTGGCCTGGCATAGATATCCAATCTCCATATCCTATGGCTTTTTGGAAAATAGCTTGACTTGACATATTGGCTTATTTGGCTGGATAAGGGAAATCGCTGAGCGTGTTGGAACATGAATGTTGAAGCCGATTGGCTTTTTAGCCTTGATTTTGTTTTCTAAAATGCCCAAAGATATGTAGTCTTATAGTTTTAACCATGCATCTTCTTACTAGATTAAATGGAAGAAGGATTTAGAAAATAGCATATAAGGAGTGAATGAGAGGTCAAGGCTTTATGCAGTAAAAGGCATTTGGTGGATATTTTCAAAATGCTATTTAAAAAATATATATATATATAAAATAAATTCAACGCACAAAACTTGATCATTTACTATTATTTACCAGTATTTTATATTTTGATGCTTCTCAAAGATCACACCTTTAAATGAGAAACACCAGTGAAAGACCCAGCAAATGGCTCAAATGAATGGCAGACGATACATACAATACAGTAAATGGCCTTTATCTGCCACTCTGGCTGAGATGTAAGTCCTTAGCAGAGGTCCACCTATATCACATGGACAGGGGTAATCCTTATATACATAAATTATATATAAATGTGAGGCTCTGCTCATATACCTTTTTTTCTTCTGTTCAATATGTACATCAATGTTTCTCAACATACACTGACTGACACAAAAATAACACATCCAGATAGAAATGTCGGATTACTGAATAAGGCCGCCTGCAGACGGGCGGAAATTCCGCAGTGGGATTTCCGCTGCTGGAAGCCTGCATAGGATTGTGTAGCAAGCGCAATCCTATGCAGACGGCCATGCAAAATCTCACGTGGTAAACAAACCGCGGCACGCTCTATTTCTGTGCGGGGCTCGCAGAGCCGCGCACAGACACTTTACTTACCCGCCGCCGGCTCCGGTCTGCGCATGCGCCAGCTGTCCGGCAGCCTGCACATAAAAGAGCCGGGGCTGCGGGGCACGGGTGAGTACGCGCTGCTCTCTGCAGGCGCTCGGGTCGGGTCCCGCAGCGAGAATTCTCGCTGCCGGATCCGACCCGGCCGTCTGCAGGCGGCCTTACTCAGCATTAAGTTATTTCAGGCAGATATGCAAGTGAATATAGTTGTAGTCTGATTGGACACAGGGTCTTGCCACCAGAGACTGCAAAAGTGCTACCCCCATTGTCCTATAGGATGCTTTTGTGTAGTGAACCTCTTGTTGAGAGATCGTTGACCACTAGACGCCTTTACGACACACTTAAAGACATTTTATGCAGTTAAACTTTGAGAAGAGGTGCATTATTGGAACCAGAAAAAGAAGATTATCATTTTGTCGCATAGCTTGTCATCTAGGCTATTCTGAGCAAGCTGTTAGGAGGTATTAGAAAAAGTGGTTACATGAGGGCATTGCACACACAACGAACTGACTCCAGTTGGCCCAGGCAGACGACCATAAGAGAGAATCATTTGATCAGCCGACAAGTAAGAGCAAATCCAACAGTTTCGTTATCCACCATTCAGACACATTACAGAACACTATCTCTGCCTGGATCATTTCCAAGCACTTAGCAGAAGGAAATTCCGTATCACAGCACAATACATGTATTGCCATTAAGACCCCAACACTGTTGGCTTTGTTTGTAGTGGTGATATGAACGAGAAACCTGGACTGCTGTGGAATGGAACCATATCATCTTTAGGGACAAATCAGTGTTCAGTTTGGGAGCCTTTTAGTGAGCCCTTTAATTCTTCATTTGTTGTAGAGTGACACATTGCCCCAACTGTTAGTTTGAGGATATGGGGAACCATTTCATCTGTAGCGGGTAGGGTCAGTCCTTTGGCCGTGGAAGATGGCAGGGTAAACTTACAAGATATGTCATGGATGGTTCTACCATCCTCTCCCAACAGATCCAAAGTATAGTCAGCCTGCTGCATGCAGTCCCCGAAAAAAAATAGCAACAGTGCTAGAGAATTGTATTACTTGTTTTGTCTTCGTGGTGCCAATACCTCTTTGTAATAGTCCCAGTAAATAACAGAATCCACAAAGGTTAAATACATTTTTTCCAAGCTTTCTTCTCTCAACAAGCTTGTATCCAGAAAGTCACTCTCCCCTCATTCAACCTTTTAGCATCCGCAGTCCCAGTTATCTTTTGGACGATTATGGGGGCACTCTCAGTACTTGCTAGGTACATACCTCAACCATTCATTTTCTTCACTCCGTTTCTCCTCTCTTCATTGCAATCACTCCCACTCTCCTCTCTACACAGTCCTTGTTAGCGCTCCAAATAGTGGTAGATGAATGGTGGTTCCGTGCACTTGCCACCGCCGACTCCAAGAGAACAGAATCTCATCCTCACATTCCTCGGAGGTGAGGCATCCTATAGTCACAGGGATGGACCCGAGACTCTGCTTGAGGGAACTCCAGAGTTTCTGCCTGCCCTCTGAATGGTCCCTTTCTCCCAAGCACCTCCACATTCTCCCTCTCAAGATGCTCACAGCTCTCTTCTTCATAACACACTTTCTCTCTCTCCTCCTGACTACAACTACTACTCTAACTCCTCCCCCAAGTTAGACTCACTCCTCACGTCAGTTAAAGATGCAATGCACATAACTGACATAGGCTGAGTTGACATACAGCACAGACATCAGTACACATGTAAAGACAGCAGCACACACACATACAGAAAAACACTCTGGGCCACTACACATACAACAGTCGGTCACCCCCAGCAGGGATCGAGGGACACTAACAGCTCAGTGATGTATACTATAAATCCTGTGGCTACATGTGTTGCCTCTCATGGCGGAGCTTCCAAGAGGCATTTTTCAGCAGGATAATGCTCACCCACTTACAGCAAGGTCTCTCGGGATTTCCTCCACCAGATTGCCACACTTCTACATTATTGTCAATCAAGCATTTATTAGACCCACTGTTATGCCAGCTTCAGAAGCAGGATTTAGAGGCCCAGTTGCAACATCTGTGGGCAAATATGCCACAGGATAACATATGGAGCCTTGTAAGCCTTAATGCCCGACTGTATCTCATCATGTATCCAGGGTAGAGGTGGCCTAAC
This sequence comes from Eleutherodactylus coqui, assembly GCF_035609145.1. NCBI lineage: Eukaryota > Metazoa > Chordata > Amphibia > Anura > Eleutherodactylidae > Eleutherodactylus > Eleutherodactylus coqui. Next base: position 72,466,563 of record NC_089843.1, on the reverse strand, counting down.
AGAGTACTGCAGGGTACTTTGAGTTGTACAGTTTTTGCCAATGAACTTATCGTTTTGCTCTAATATTGTAATTGAATAAATATATCCTCATGACAGTCACACATATAAAGTTTATAAGTGCTGCAGAATAAGTTGGAGCTATTATTATTATTAGTTTAATTTGATTCCAATAACTCCTCCTTGGTGCATTGTTTTTTTTCAATGAGTGTATATGTCTTTGACAGAAGGCTGTAACTTTAAAAATGTTTAGAGATAAATTGCCACATCACCTATTAATAGAGATGAGCGAGTATACTCGCTAAGGCACATTACTCGAGCGAGTAGTGCCTTTGCCGAGTATCTCCCCGCTCATCTCTAAAGATTTGGGGGCCGGCGGGGGAGAGCAGGGAGGAACGGAGGGGAGATCTCTCTCTCCCTCTCTCCCTCCCACTCACCCCGCTTCCCACTGCAACTCACCTGTCACCTGTGCCGGTCCCGAGTCTTTAGAGACGAGCGGGGAGATACTCGGCTAAGGCACTACTCGTTCGAGTAATGTGCCTTAGCGAGTATACTCACTCATCTCTACCTATTAACCATTACGTGACAGGTCCAATGAGTTTTTACTCTCTAATAATGCAAAAACTGCCCTTTTGTCTAGTTCTGTATTTTCTTTCCACTCCGTAAAGCACAAAGATTAATGATATTAGGAAGATCATTTATAAATATTTCCCTGTTTTAACATACAACAAACCTTTGAATAAAATTATCCAGCAAGATGTTAAATGCATAGCAAAATGGGGTAGAATGCTTGGCAATATGTTGCCTCAAGGTTCAAGGGTATAGGACAGGTGTCTAAACCAAGGAGGGATGATGACTGGAGACATTGCATTTTGAGCCAGGATGCCTTGTGGATCCTGTCTTTAAGGACCAGGTCCCCGCTAGGTATGAATCACAGGAGTGATTTCCCATACATTTATTAGGATCTCCTCCATTCCAAAGGTACAGTAATTTTACATGGTACACGTCTCTTTAAATATTATGTGGTTTTTGATTGGTCCATTTTAATTTTAAAATGTTGGTCTGTATTAGTGCACAGTATGCTGGGAAAAAAAAGTCCTGTAACCCGAAACGTGTAAGCATTGCATCTCTTTAATCAGATCATGTTTTGTATGTTTTAAGAAAATTGAATTTTACTTGGATGTGCCTGATATCTGCTTTGCTTGATTTTTTATCCACACTGTATGCCAGCAATATGTGAACCGGGTGTGGGCGATTACAGCACTTTGGCCCACTGTTCACAGGCAGATTTGATTCACGGAATGATCCGCAAAACAAACCACCCATAGGGATACATGGGCATCCACAAATGAAATAAAGCATGCGGATTTCATTTGCGTACTTTTGGTCCAGAAAAGAAATTGCGGCATGCTCCATTTCAGTGCGGATCCCACACGGACGGCTTCCATTGAAGTCAAAAGAAGCCGTCCAATCTGCGGTTTGCCCATGATTGAATTGCGGGTAGTGGATTCTGTGGGAAAGCAGGAGTTTAAAAAAAAAAAAAGCACCACTATGCATGTGCGTCGGCACACATATACGCAGTGAAGAAAATGAAGACCCGGATGGGTAAGTAGAAGTTCCACAATGTCCTCGGCCACAGGCAGGGTCGGATTCCGCTGCAGGTTCCCGCATGCGGAATTTGATCCACCCGTGGGCATAAGGCCTTTCAGCGGTAAGAGCAATTTGTGCCTTTTTTTTAGGGAGTTGTGTGACTTATGTCACCTGATTACACTAAGAAGTTTATTTGGAAAGATCTTTTATTGCATATGATACTTTGAAAGATGACTGGTACAACCAGTTTCATATCTCCTGTATGTGTGTACTGGATTATTGCAATAAGGTTTTATTGGTTATGCAAAAAAAAAAAGTTGTGCTAATATAGTATAACTCTATGTTATACATTTCACAATCTCCTGGGACAGAATGCTGCTGGTGTTCGTGGATTCTTGATGACTGGAGCCCTCCTGACTGGAGAATCAACGTACAACAAAAATGTTGGAGTCACAACATTCGCAGCACAAACTTCACTCCAGGCGCAAAAAAAAATTAAAAAATCACCAGATTGTCGAAGTCCAGATGTGGAAGTTAATGCAAAAATGTATTTATTAGTAGATGAAATAAAACAAAGTGTTTCAGTGCTAAGGCTTCCCCTTCTTTAAGTTACAAAAGTCCGTACATAACTTTATTGTTTAAGTTTCTGAAACAGATTGAACAAGCGGTGGAGTTGCAGGAACAGCATCATAACTTCTTACAAACAAATGCAAATTCCCATGAGGAGATCTTGGATTCCAAGCCATTCTGCACACACATTTATCTTTACATTACTGGCACGCTGAGAATTATCGCATAGCATAATGATCTTGCATATTGATTTTGATGCCCTTTTTATTACTCCAGCAGCTGTTTCCTGAATGTTCCTCACTGTTCCTATTTTCGTTGTTGTGCTGGCATCATATGAACTTCCAGCTCCTCAGGTTGGCAGAACATGTAAAAATAAAAAAAGAAATAAAGGATAGAGACGGTTTGGCAGGTAAAAACAAACAGGATATTACAAGAAATGTGCAAAGCTCTACATGGGAATGATGGCTATGGTTAGCAGTGTTAAATTTGCACTAGTTGATGAAATAATCCCAGTAATTCAGGCTTAAAGAGACCCCGTAACCATCTTTTTGCAGCCCTCACCGAGAGCACTCTAAGGTAATACCAATGGCTGCAGGGCGGGGTGGGTGTAGCCTGCAGCTCATGAATATCCAGGATTACTTAAAGGTGTTTTCCATGGAAATAGGTCATCAATAGTTGATCGGCCAGGGTCCGTCACTTGGGATCTTGACCGATCAGCTGAGCGGGTGCATGCCGCCAGTGCCGCAAATGCACAGAGGCTGGAGCGGAACCCTCCCTGCTGTTCTCAGTGTACTGGCTCATGCTTGAAACTACAGGCATGGCACTCGTTAAAATCAATAAGAGCCGTGCCTGCAGTTACGTGTGCCGACCACTACACAGAGGTCGGCGTGGAGACTTTCGCTAAAAATACACAGAGGGTCATCAGTTCCGGAAGTGCAGAGCATGGCAAGCAGGACGGGTTAACAAAACACCCATTGCAGGGAGGAGGAGGATGCAAGTTTGCTTTCTGTAGCAAATCGCTTTTCCTGTGCTTCTTTTTTCTCTGGAGGCATGCGCAAGAAGAGAATGGACCCTGGTTGGAGAGACAGGCACTGCAGACATCACCATCTACCCCACCATTCCCGGCGCAGGTCCCGCAGATTGCCTTCAGAGAGATCATCATCTGGTAGTGGTTGGAAACGGAGTCGCAGATCGGGAGGCTCCTCAAAGCCAAGGCGGCAGAAGGGTGCAAGAGATGACAGCGATCGCCAGCAGCGTGGGGCTTCTGCCAGGTCTGTAGGCTCAGAGGCCGCACAGCCCATGTCCCAAGTTCCGGCATGATTGTTCGATATGCGGGGGTGCACATGCAGCAGTGTGCTGCTTGCAAAGATCGCAGCGACAACCTGGGGCTGGGACTACCGGTGCCCAGACGAACACTGGTGAAAGGCCGGGAGCTGCAATGGTGGCTAGGGGTTTACCCCAAGAGACAGAAGGCAAAGGTCCTCAGTGAAGGGTTTTCCACCGAGTTTTTTATACTGCATTGTTTTTCATCATCGTCATTTTTTTGTTCAAATTTAAAAACAGTTCGTGAAAATGTGGAGTTCGCTAAAGAGAAATTGTTTATGGAAGTTGCCTTGGGCAAGATGACAGGCCCATTCGAGGTGCCACCTTTCAAGAATATGCGGCTGTCTCCATTGGGGCTCGTACTTAAGAAGGAGATAGGTAAATTTCAGTTGATACAGCATCTCTGTTTTCCACTGGCAATTCAGTGAACGATGGAATATCTAAAGATGAGACATCAGTGTCATATACATCTTTTGATAGGGCGTTTTTTTCTGGTATGGCGTACAGGTCCCGAGGCCCTGTTGAGAAAGTCAAACATTGAATCAGCTTTTCGATTGCTGCCAGCACACCCAGATTGTTTTCACCTTTTGGGTTGCCAACTAGATGGGCAATATTTCATTGATATGTGTCTTCCGATGAGATATTCCATTTCTTGTTATTATTTCGAACTATTTAGTTCTTTTTGGAAAAAATGGTTCGATATGAGACAGGTATTTTGTTGGGGATTCATTACTTAGATGACTTTTTGTTTGCGGAAGAAAGTGATTCTGCAGTTTGTCCCCTTTTGTTACATACACTTAAAATGTTAATGGCAGAAGTGGGCGTTCCTTTGTCAAGTGAAAAAAACTGATGGGCCGGTTACAAGGTTGAAATTTTTGGGTATCGAGATTGATACTGTCCATATGGTTTTTTTGTTGCTGAAGACAAGCTCGTAAGGTTAAAAGCAGCAATTGAGATGGTATCGGCATCCAAAAAAGTGACTTAACAGCAAATGCAGTCCCTGCTGGGTCTGCTTAATTTTGCATATAAGGTGATGCCAATGGGCTGCAACTTTTCTAGGCGGCTTTCCTTAGCAACAATGGGTGCAATGAAGCCTCATCATTTTATCAGAATTACTAAGGGCATGCGTGCTGCTTTGCAGGTCTGTTTAGAATTCCTTGTGAATTTTAACAGGAGAGTGATCTGTGAGGAGCTTGAGACATCCAATGAGGTGTTGAGTCCTTTTTTTGGATGCGTTGAGAGCACATGGTTTTGGCATGATTTTCAGCAATCGCTGGAGCAGGTCGCCTTGGCTGGCAGGTTGGGGGGATGGTTATCCAACGAAAAATTTGCCTTGCTTGGAATTGTTTCCAATACTGGTAGCTTTTGAGCTGAGGGGTGAAGAAATGACTAACAGGCGGATTTGTTTGTGGTCAGATAACATGGCAGTAGTGCGGGTGATTAATGCCCAATCGTCGTCATCCTTGCCGGTACTGACGTTGGTTAGACGATTGGTATTATGTTGCCTTCAAACTAATATTCTTTGTCATATGAAGCATGTGCTAGGGTATCAGAATGTGGTTGCTGATGTTTTGTCTCACTCACAGTTTGCAATTTTCAGGGATCTACACCCGGAACAGACTGAGGAATGATGCCTTGAGTCCTTGCGGGATCTCAGACAGGAGTGGTTGAAGTTCTTACGTGCTTTTTTGTCCATGGTTACTTGGAAACAGTTATGGTATGTCTTGGAAGCTTTGGTTTGCTTGCGCTCAGGACGAGTTTCCTAGAACAGAGGAGCGACTATTACAGGTGACACCTGAATTTCTATCATCATTGAGAGAAAAAGGATTTTCGGCAGGTGTGGTGCAGAGGCATTTTTCCAGCATAGCCTTTTTATTAAAGTTGCATGATAGGAGGGATATTACTAAATATTTTTTATAGTTCGTCAGATAGTAAAAGGCTGGAGAAAAGGGAGGGCAGTAAAAGACAGTCGCCAGCCCGTATCTTTTGTTCTTTTGTATCAACCTTTGTAAGTTTTGGAAAAGGTTTGCACGGATGCATGGGAATGTTGTTTGTTTAGGGCAACTTTTTCATTAGCATTTTTTTGCTGCTATGCGAATCAGCGAGTTGGTTCCCGCCAGTAAGGTGAAGCAAGGGTGTTTAATGGTAGAGGATGTTATTGTGGTCAACCATGTTTTAAAAGTTTGCATCGGAAAATCAAAACAGGTGTTTTGGGTTATGGGTTGTGGTTGTCTATTAAGCCCACAAGTTCAGATTAGTGTCCGGTGTTATTGGTGAGGTCCTTTTTGAGCAATCGGAGAGGGTCAGGTCAGGTCATTTATTGATACATGAATCTGGGGCTCCGTTTACACGTTTTTAGTTCATAGCGATTTTTCATTCAGGTTTGCAGAAGTTGGGTTTGCGCCCAGAAGAATTTGGGACTCAATCCTTTACAATTGGTGCAGCTAGTACAGACGACACATGTGGTTTGGATGCTGATGCCGATGCAGTGAAGAGATTGGGACGATGGAAGTTTGACTGTTACAGAGTCTATGTTATGCCGGATTTAGTCACACCTTAGAAGGGTTGCTAAATATGTTATGTTTTATTGCTAAAAGTTCAGTTTTGTGTTGTTTCAGGTGCTGATCTCCTGGTCGTTTAGTTAGTCAGGCATTCCTATGTGTTTTAGGCGGAATGTCGGGCGGAGGCCCGCCATGGTGGTCAGGCTCTCAGTTTTCCGAATCGGGAAGTTCATTGGAGAGGCATACGGGGTCTCAGGTGGGATAGACTCTTGTCGGAGATTGGGGATATGTCATCATTCCCCGGGTCAGGTAAGATCAGTGATTCACATGGCAGGAATTATTTGGGGAAGGTAAAAATTGGTGAATTATTGACCATGATAAAGCAAGATATGGGTCATTTTGGAGATCTGTTCGAGAAGATGTTTCTCCTCTGGTCAGATTTCTTGGTCAGATATCATAGCCAGGGGCTCCTGAAGGGATGCCGAGAAATCACAGAAAATTTTAAACATCAGAGTGGCCAAGAACCAACAGATCACCTCAAAAACTGCTATTACTGTGTAATTGATGTGTCTCATCACCGAAAAGGGAAGAAAACAGGTGTGTTCGACTATCCAGACATTCTTTAATCCTGAAGGCTTGTTGCACACAGCGATGAGATTCCTTCTACTCCAAGAGAGAATGACATTGATAGTGACTCATCAGATTGCGAAAATGTGCAAGATGAAGATTTCTCTGAAGATGCAGATTCCAAACCTTATTTCCCAAATCAACAAGACTTAAATGATTTAATCCGAGAACTTGGACTAACAAAATCAAATGCAGAGATTTTAACATCAAGACTAAAGGAATGGAATGCGTTAGATAAAAGCTGCAAGGTATCTAAGCAGCGAAAACGTCATCAAACATTCTCTCAGTGGTTTATTCCTAAAGATCAACTGTGCTACTGCCACAATGTGAGGAGCTTATTTGGAGAAATTGGATTTCCTTATGATCCAAAGGACTGGCGACTCTTTATCAACAATTCTAGCAAAAGTTTAAAAGCAGTTCTCCTCCATAATGGCAATAAATATCCCTCTATCCCAATTGCTCACTCAGCGCATCTCAAAGAAGACTATAGAAATGTCCAATACATCCTTCAGGTGTTACAGTACGAGGAACATCAATGGGATGGTATAGGTGACTTCAAAATGATCACATTCTTGGTGGGATTGCAAGGTGGATATAGATAGTATCCCTGTTTCTTGTGTTTTTGGTATAGTAGGGATACTGCCAGGCACCATGAAACTGTTGAGTGGCCAACGAGGAATGATTTTGTGGTTGGTGAGAACAACATAAAGTGTGAACCACTTGTGAAGCAAGAGAAGATATTAATGCCTCCACTTCACATAAAATTGGGGCTTATTAAACAATTTGTCAAAGCATTAGATCCTAATTCTGAAGCTTTCCAATATCTAAAGACTGTTTTTCGACAACTTTCCGAAGCGAAGATCAGAGGTGGAATTTTAGTGGGCCCACAGGTGAGGAAATTAATGCATGACGACGAATTCATGAAGAGGATGCTGCCAATTGAAAGGAAAGCACGGAAGAGCCTTATTAATGTTGTAGATGTTTTTTTGGGTAATCAGAAGCTGAAGAATTACAAAAATGTAATTCAGAATCTTCTTAACAACTATCACAAGATGGGATGCAGAATGTCACTCAAGTTGCATGTTCTCCACTCACATCTAGAAGTGTTCAAGATTGCACCTAGACATTAAAGAATTTGAAAGGAGGTACCTAAGACAGTATAATGAGCGAATGCGTGGTGACTATATCTGGGGAATAATTAGAGAAAGTGACCTCACCCACAAGAGGAAGAGTAGGAAAACTGAGCACTTTTAGAGGTTATTATTATGTGTTTCATGACATTTAAGTACCCTCAAGTGATTTTTTTATGCACTGATGCATATTTTACATGTTTAGGAAAGTTTCAGCAATATTATTGTTAGTAAATATTTTTATACAACACTGCAATGCAATTGGAACTGAGAAAATAAAATATTTTTTTTTCAAATTTTGAAAAGTCAATCTCCTAACTCTAAAAACGATCTCACAGATAAAATTTTGGATGTTTTCATGGTTTGGTGACCTAATGAATCAGAAACAAAAAAAAATCCACTTAAACAAAATCTTGTTACACAGTTATCATTCTGTCTGTTTACTGTGAATGGAGGCCGGCAGGAGGAGAATGCTCGCCGGGCCGCTCCACCTCCATTCCGGCAGCGCTGTGAGCGATGAAAGCGATACTCACTCCTGTAACAGTACAGGAACAAGCATCACGGGGACGAGTGTTGACATCGTTTGCCAAACCGCTCGTCCCGTGTAAATGGACCTTACGTTGAAGAAATAAATAACACATCCTCCTTCATGGTTGTCTGGTGAGCATTAGGCCTCATGCACATAACCAAGATCCAGGATCGATCAGCCACCATAACATTAAAACTCCAGACCGTTGATGCGAATAACCTTGATTATATTGTGACTATGGTGCTTAACGAGGGATGCAATGTAATCGGTAGAAAGTGAATAGTCAGCGCTTGAAGTTGATGCGTGAATGTAGCCTTAATGGAATAAAAAGAGCCTTTTATGACTCTGCACTTTGGAAGCTGCCTTCTACTTCTTTTAATGATATACATTTAGAGAGATATGAATAAATAAAAAGTTCTCCCGGCACTATGTCCTTTTCATGTCACATCTGTGACATCAGTGTATCAAGCCATAAACCTTGCTTATTGCACATATCCCAAATATAGCTTTAAGCATGTGTTAACAGTTGCTATGCAGGTAAATTGTGACATATTCTTCCCAAATTTATCTTGGCCATGGGTTCGCAAAGATGGTTTTTTTAATGAGAGTAGTGACAAAATGACTGTGGAATGACCCGGTACAGTAATTCATAGTGCAAATAAACCACCCTAATAGCACGGTACATCACATTAGGAGTCAAGGTAAAGAAAAATTCATCTGTACATACTGTTTTAGCAAGAATGAGGAACAGTTTTAAACAGTGAGGTGGACAACAGGGGATGGTTTTTCATGGGGCATCTGGGAAATAATTTAAGACATGACACAGTGAAAAAAGGTATTTGGGTTTATTTGGGATTTCACATCTTTTTTTCTCTTGTAAGAGAAATGGCAAGTTTATTTAGAGCTCAAGTCCAATGCCCACACAAGTAGTACTCTTTATACCTTCTACCGTGAGGAGTTCAGTGATGAACACTAAGACAAACATAATAAAGAGAAAGCTCAAAGAAAGTGCTGCAGTAAAGTGAAGACTTAGAAGAAGTACAACTTGCCAGGTCAGACATTTCAAAGATAGCAGTAAAAAAGAAGTTTTTAGGAATTGCACCTATTTTCAAAGTGTATATGATATAAAAGGAAACTGGCTTCCAGAATGAGCTTTCCCTCCAGCTAATGACATAACTAACAAATCTATGCGTAATTAGCATTTTCTGTACATGTATGACGACAGCTGGTTTCAGAAAAAATGGAATCCTGAGCAACAATTAGGTCTCACTACTCATTTTCAGACAGTTGCTTCAGTAAATTAAAAAAAAATATATACTAATGGGTTGTTTGATTAGAAACACCCACCTAGTATCATGTTGGATGTCCTTTGGCCGTCAGAACTGCAGCAACTCATTGTGATATAGATTCCACCAGATGTTGAAATCATTCTGCAGGCATATTGGTCTATGTGGACACAACAGCTTCAGGAAGTTGTTGCAGATTAGACAGAAATACTAATATGCCATGAACTGACAGGAAGGGTTCATTGATTCATGCTGCTTGCACCAAATTCTGACCCTCCCATCAGCATGGTGCAACACAAATCTGGATTCATCTGACCAGTTGATGTTTTTCCACTGCTCTGTGATCCAATTTTTGTGCTCTTTTGCCCCCCCCCGCAGTCTTGTCCATCTGGTCATCTGCTGTTATAGCCCACCCATTGCTAGGGAACAGCAAATTGCACATTCCAACATGTTAGCTGGATCACTAGTGTTGCATTCACTTATGATTTGCTTGACTGTGCACTGCCTGTTCATCAGAACAGTTAACATCCTCTTCTATCCCTTTTTACCCACAAATAGTTTGTTATGTACAAACTTGATCTGCTTTTGCTGGATATTTTTCCTTGATCACACCATTTTCAGTATTCTCTCAACACTACTACAAAAGAGAACCTCACAATAGAGGTTTTTGGACATTCTGGCCCAGCTAATGCAGTATTGAGGACCAGGTCTCATTGGAAGTTGCTCAGATCACTCAAAATTTCTATTATAATGTGGAGTCACATAAACTTATCAACGAAAAACTAGCTCACTTGATTGTATGCTGCATTTCGGGGTTACATTCTAATTTCTAAACAGGAAAGGTTCCATTGGGAAAAGACCAGTGTCTCTAATAAAGTGTCCATCCGTATGCATAAAACAAATACTTATGCAGTTTTTACCTAAATGTTTATACTGCAATATTTCCCACAATGTCAAATAATACCTCGATACAATGGCCATACATTCACTGGTCAAATATTACCTCTATACAATCAAGGTGTGACATGTGACTTTATTCCCAGATGTACGGGGTCTAGAATTTACAAGCAAATATTGGCTGTCACAGCGCAGCAAGACCATTTGCAGAGAAATGTCTAAAATTTTGGGTCAGAATGAAAATTACGTACTTTCTAATTCTGGAAATCATTTATTCGGATAGAAATAGTACAGAGAGAGACATAGGGCATTTCATATATCTTAACATTGATGCTCATGAATTGAATAGCTCTGCTGGTAAATTAAGCTAGTTGGAAAGAGTCCAGCGAGGCTATAAGCACAGTTACTCATTTCCTGTCGATTCCTGGAATGATTCTAATTCCACAAAATTAAAAGTCTTCATTTCCCAGGCTGGTATTGTGGCCAGCTTAGCATTAAGTAATATTGTGTTGGTTTATGCTTTTTGTAAAGTTTTTTTGCTACTGAAATATTTAGTAATGATAAATAGAAGGTGGTCTTCACCAAAAGTGACCCTAAGAGGTCAGCAATGATGAGTTCCTCATATACATATAAATAGGATTCTGTATATAAAGTATATTTTAATTTTCATATTGTTCTCTTACCACGTGAATATATCTGGATCCAATATAGCACAGTCCAGCTTGTTCCATTTGACTGATAAGCTTAAAGTGTACCTGAGTTTTCAACAAGTTTTCTAAAATATACCAGGTTCTCCTTATCCTCTCATTTGCTTCTGTTTGCACCCTGTTTCATGTGTATATGTTCTGATGTTCAGGTGGTCTTCCCCATTTTTCTGTTGATCTGCTGTTTACACTCTACTTTCAGAGATGGGGCATGTGGAAAGGTGAGAATTCTGACAGTTCACTGTCCTGGACTTTCTGGCCCTTCTTCCCATGCTGCATTGCACTGTCTCTGGTTCCTCTGCTTTCACAGGATTATTCAGGCATTCAGAGACATTCTGGCTAAATGGTTAGTTAACCCACTATAATATGTGCATGGCATGTGTGTAGACACACAGCCACATGCTGTAACAGCAGGAAAGGCAGATGATGTAGAGATCGTTATCATGGTGTCTGCAGATCTGTCAGTCTGCAGCCTGTGAGTGCACTGGAGCCGCCTGTAAATATAGCTCCCCCCTGGTGCTATTGAAATGTCCCAGTGTGCTTGTTAGTACAGAAGTTCTGTACCTTATGACAGAGAGTGGATTATAGAGAAGGTGGAAGGAAGACCCCTAGTGGCAGTCACTTCAAATGTACTTAACAGTGGTAAATCAACAACATTTTTAATGCATGTATATTATGAAATGTTGAGACTAACACAAGCTACTAGATGAGCATAGGTTGTCTGAAAGGTTACTGCCTCTTAGAACATTTTTGGTAAAGTTGATATTTCAGATCTAGAGTACAGCTTTTATAATGGATCTTGGCCAACAATTGGATGTACAGGTGACTACAATGTCTAAAAATGTTCAGAAACTGTCTATTTCTGAATTAAATTATTCAGTGTTACTGTGAATGATTTTATGAAACACTGATAGTATATGAAACACTTGTGGCGAGACATCGTGCATGCACAGTCGCACTAAAGCAGGCTGTTGAGGATTAAGCATTCCCTGCTAGGCAATGAACGCTACGTCACTAGTAACATAGCATGCACTGGCCTGCAGGAAGCAGAATGCCGCCAATGTACACTTCGTCACAGGAACCCAGGAGACTGGAGAAGCCAGGAGAAGATCTGCTAGGAAGGCTGCTTGGGGAGGAATAGGCAAGTATAGAATTTTTCTTTTTTAATGACAGAGCCTCTTTAAGGTTTTGCTCTGGGTGGCGAGCTGGACCAGACCTAGGTGGGGATCAGCAGAAAAGAACAGGTTTGTCACATTGGCACAGCTGCTCTCTTACAATAGGAAAAGTGTGTCTCTGGTGTGGCTTTTCACAGGAAAAAAGGGCTAATGTCAAGTTCGTAACATCAGTCCATATGCAGACCAAGGCCTGTGTTGCACAAAATAATAATATAAAAAGGAGAAAAATAAGATAAAACATTTCTTCCCCTTGAAGTGTAGTGCGGTACCTCAGTGCAGATGTTGAGTGGTGGGAAGGGACTCTAGGAGGCAGAAGTAACGGAGAAAACATTAAACAGTTTATTATTACTTTGCATTTCTCAGTACAATTTAGATTTGATGCTTCTTTAAGGTGCGTTTTTTAGTTTACCTTACTTAGAGGTAGTAACAGAACAATTAGAGCATATGCAGGCATTAGGCACAGACTTGCTATCTGGACCACAAATGAGGTCTTTGACAGTATTTAAGCATGGTATTGCAGCCTTATCTTGTAGATGCCCTGCATACAGAGAGGGGGATAGATCTGTCTATACACCTACCATAAAGAACACTAGGCAGAGAGATTTCACGTGAGCTTTTCTTCTGCTCTTTCAGACTCTATTGTGGACACAGAACCACTAATAGGGAGCAACATGAAATTTATAAAGTAAGTTAAATAATTGTCGGTCTGGGGTCCACAAATTTCTGAGAGTCTGTGAACCATGTTTTGAAAGTTAGCTTCTTCAATAATCTTTCACAATTTGGAGGAATACATGCACTGGCGTACCATTATGGGTCGCACAGGCTTCAATTGCGACCCGACCCCTTAGTGAATAGGGCCCACGGGCCCCCACAATACACTGCATCACCGCTTCTGGGTGATGCTCAGTGATGGGAGGGCCGTTACCTGTGGCAGCCGGCAGCCATTTCAACATTTCAACACTGCAGACTTCCCCAATACTCGTTGTGATCCATCACAACTGCAGTCTAGCAATGCACTGCCGATTATGTGATTGTTCTGACCAGTGGTGGCTGACAGTGAGAAAGGGAGCAAACCATGCGGTGTAACCAAGTATGTACTGCATATAATTATACATGTATAACTAGTATAAGTTATACTGTATAACTTATACCAGCTGTACATGTATAATTATATGCAGTACATACCCAGCACACTTAATATTACTATATAAAGGGAGATAGCTGCACTATTTCATCCTGTAAATTCCAGCGAATTGCTAGACTGCTGGCAAGAAATCGAGTGAACCCCATTAGAGTGTGATTTATGACTTGTGTTCTGCATTCAACAGGCCTACCTACTACCTATAACTTGACGCATTGCAAAGTGGACTGCGATCCTGATCTATCTATCTATCTATCTATCTATCTATCTATCTATCTATCTATCTATCTATCTATCTATCTATCTATCTATCAGTGAGTGTTTTCTCCTTTATATATACTGACTTACTGACTCTCTGAATGACTGACTTGCCACTAATTCTCTAACTACCCAATGTCGTACAAACATGAAATTTGGCACAAGCATTCTTTAGGTCCTAAATAGGAAAAGTAAAGGGGTCACAACTTGATTATTCAATGCCAAGTGCAAAAGTATTGGCACCCCTATGTTATGTACCTAATTTAATTCCGATGTCTAATCTTCCCGATGTCGTACAAGTGAGAAATTTGGCACAAACATTCTTTAGGTCCTAAGTGAGGAGATTGGATGGGTGGCACATTCTGCAGAGGGACATCAGTACATGCAGCCTGAGGAGAATCTAATGCTCCTTTATATGTATACATATTTTATTCCTCGGTTTCTCGGAAGTATCCATGACTTTGTAAAATTTGCTGTGCCAAAAACACGTAAACAACTAAGCCAGGTATATCAGCTAGTCTTCTATAGAGGGAAGTAAAGTTGTATAATCTTCTTATGGGATAGTTCTTTATGATGGCCCAGATGTTTGAAGTGGTTGGTTATGACCTATACTCTTCACAGCAGTATGATACCTCAAAGTAAGACAAGAACACCCATTTACACATCTGAACTCTTTATTATATGCAAAGACTGTAAAAGCATCCAATATTTTTTGAACCAACAATGTTTTCATACTCCCGTTTCTCACTTTCCTGTCTCAGATTTCCCGATATATAGCCATGTATCAAGTGTTTGTTTTCTTTGATGTATATTTTATTCTTCAATAAAAAGAAGTTTTAAAAAATACTGATAGTAAATACCAGTAATTGCAATTGAATTGCATTATATTATGCCTGGCAGTTTTTTTGTTATCATAAAAATATTAATCTGGATGAGCTTTTCAATTGTTAATTGACTAAAGTATTAGGATACATAATTTATTCAGAAGCATCAGCAATATAACCAGAATAATTATAGATACAAATGTATTGTAATGTAATGACTGGAATGTGAACAAAGCAATATATGAGGTGGATTGGATCCCAATAGTAAATAATTACATTACCATACAAATGCCATTTTATGATATTCAATATATTTCATATTTAGAAATGTGCCTCAGTACTTTATCAATGATAATTACACTGGCACCTGCCAGCCATGGTTCTATGGCATCCTGCCGGAGCCACTGGATTATCCAGCCACTCTATTTTACAACCTGATTTTGTCAATGCAGAAAGTGTAGGAATTCTGGGCCCCAATGTCATTATTGCCCCTCACATACAATGCATAAAAGTCAGCAACCCCAAATCTAGAGGGAAAATTGTAGTGACTGTAGTCATAGTAGCTGCAGTCCAAAAGTATTTGTCTTAGATGTGACACCCCCTTTAAGTAAAGGGCCACTCTGACAAAAAAACATATTTTTCCATCTCTGCCTCCCTCACCTGATTGCCACATTCTGGAGGTCTTGACTGTGTATTGCAAGCACTTCCATGCAGTGCAGCCCCCTGTCTGATGCTTATCAGGCACCATCTTGAGAGTGAAAGTTTTGGGTTTCACTTTCACAGCTTTCCCATGATGCATCAGCACATAATATTAGCTAAAGGGTGTACCATCTCTACCTACTGGAAGACAGTTTAATTATTACCTTCTCTACTCACCTAATTAAGCTACAGACTAAGTATACAGTCAGGGGGATGAGCTGTGATCTCCTCTATCATAACTTTGTGACAGGAACTGTGTGATCATCATCTGTAACTGTGATAGAATTGCCCGTGTTAGTCTTTGCTAGTTCCATGTAACGGTTTAACACAGACTATGATATTGACTAGTTTTAGACATCATACCTAGAGATAAGCGAGCACGCTCGGATAAAGCAGTTACTTGAGCGAGCATCGCTCTTCTCAAGTAATTGCATTCTCCTCCCAGCAGGCTCGGGGGGGATGGGGGGGGGTGGCGTAGGGTAGCGGGGTGGGGGGAGAGATATCTCTCTCTCACCCTCCCCCCCGCTACCCTCTGCTCCCCCCTGCCGCCCGCCGCTTCGGACGAGAATGCAGTTACTCGAGTGGAGCGATGTTCACTCGAGTAACTGCCTTATCCGAGCATGCTCGCTCATCTCTAATTATAACCTCACGTAGATCTGAACTGGTCAGAATTACATGACCATCTGAGAAAAAAAGGGGCTGAAAGTTTCAGGCAAAAAGAAGAAACTAACCCAGGTAAGACTAGCTAACTTACATATGCTGGGGGATAGCTACATAATAAATGAATGAATAAAAGCTCACTGTAGTGGCAATTTAATTTGTTTAGGATAAATTCTTAGTCTTTGCATTGAGTTAGTCTGTTATTCATCCAAAGAGAACATACTATATATTACTAGCAGCTCTCTTGTCTAGAAGCCTGTAGAGTACTGTCCCAATAGTCAGGGATTACATTATTGCTACTGTTCATCTATATTGCTTGCTCTAGTAACACTGTATATCTTACCTTTATTGTACAGTTGCTTTCACAGTTTATTAGAACATTTACTGCATTATGAATAATTGAGTTTCAATACTTTTTCTGTGGAATGATCTGCACAAATGGAAGTTATCGATGACATTACAAGTAGAACTAAGGCAAGAAAACACATCAGGATTAATTCCTGGAATTAAAGATGATTATCCGTTCAGTTGCATCCATCCTTTAGTCACTTTATGGATCAATGTTATCCAATCCATGCATTCCTGTCTTTCACTGCTTCTTTCAGTTCCACGATTGACATGTTTGGGTGGCCTTCATTGTATCAAGCCATTTTGTTCTTTGTTGTCTTGATCTTCTCTTTCACTGACCTTACCGAGCATCAATACGGTTTCCGGTGAGTTAGCGCGCATCACATGTCCAAAAAAAAGAAAGCCGCTGTTTGATGATTTTGCCCCCTAATAATATTTTCAGTTTGATGCGATCTAACACTACCTTGTTCGTTGTCATGGAATTACCTTTTGCCATTGATATATAAAAGTAACTGCTCTCCTGTGTTTCTTCCCTCATTTAAACAGATGGGTGTGTTTTAGTCCTGTTAGGCGGTCGTAAAAATCACAGTCGCAGAGCAAGACAAAAGGAAACCATTTTGTTAAGTCTTACCGACACTGGATTGGAGCCGCAATTTACTGGAGAGTAATCAAGATAGCTGGAAGTCATTATCGGGAAGTCTCAATATACAGTACAATGGGATGAGATGGAAGCGTAGTCAAGTGGAAGCCAGAGGTCAGCAGCAGTAGGTATCAGTATGCAGTACAATGGGATAAGACGGAACCGCAGTCAAATGGAAGCCAGGGGTCAGCAGAAGTAGATATCAGTACAATTGCAGATGAGCAGGAGGAAAAGGAGCTTGATCAAGGTGGTGGAGCGCAATAATTAAGCACTGGATCTGAGGCACAGTCAGGCTTTTATAGGAAGTCCTAATTACTAGCAGGGTGAAGTCAGAACAGGGAGACAGGAAGTGGATTTAGCAGAGGCAAGGAAACAGAATAAGGCTGGGTTTCAGCAAGGAACTGTTCAAATCCTGGATAGCCCAGGGGAGAAAGCTGCTGACTAGAGTGCAAGAGGTCCTGGTTTCGAGTCCGGACACATTGATTTCAATGGTTTAGTTTTAACTAGTGATATTCTCAGGTATGAATACCACGCACAAGAAATAAATAGGACTTGCCCTATCTTTCTCACACATAGTTCATACTACATAGACAGGGCCTATCTTCTTGCTTTTTTTTTTCAAACTCGCACGCTAGAGAGTAAAGTGTGAATAGTCCCAAAAAACAAAACAAAACACGGGTTATGTGCTAATATACTCCATAGCAGCAAGCATATTAGCGCATGCCCCCATATATTTTTGCCCTTAAGGTGCATTTAGATGGAACGATTATCGTTCCAAAATCGGCGGATCCTTCAAGTTTGAACGATAATCGTTCAGTGTAAATGCAGTCAATGTTTGAACGATGAATGATAATTCGCCTATCATTTATTGTTCATTTCATGCAAGCATGAAAATCATTGTTGGCTCATTCACTAATTAGGTTTAATTAGTGATGATTCAGTCGTTCTCCTTCACTGGTACTGTGAACGTGAATGACTGAACGATTTAGTGAATGAACGATTATCTGCCTGCATAAACAGGCTGCATGAGCGAATTAGCAAACACTAACATTGTTTGCTTGTGCAAATGATAAATTGTTACATTTAAGAGCACCCTTAGGGCTCCTTCCCACGGACGGATTTTCGCAGCGTAATTCTCGGCGGAAATCCGCCGCGTTGCCCTCAGCTATTAGGTTCTATTGAACCTAATAGCTCAGTGCTCACGGTGCGGAATTCCGCACCGTGAAATCACCCGTCCTCACCCGCGGCATGCTCTATTTGCCGCGGATGTACGCGTGGACAGCTTCCATTGCAATCAATGGAAGCCGTCCGTCATGCTATCTTCCGCTGTAGCAGCGTAAGATAGCGTGAAACCGCTTCCCTGCCTACCGCCGCCGCGTGGGCGTGTCACATGACGCTGCGGCGCGTCACGCGAAAGAGTCATGCGGGAGCGAGGACGCCGGATCCGCAGGTAAGTTTGGGGGTCTCTGGGCGGGCCCCGTGATGGGCTCCGCCGCGGAATTCCGCGGCGGAGCCCGTCACGGCCGTGTGCAGCCGGCCCTAGTGCTGTTATTTTTGAGTTATTGCAACGCTATGCTAGAAAATTAATAGTGAGTTGCATTGCAGTTACCTGTAGAATATTTACTAGCAACACTTGATCAAGTATGACCTGTACACCAGGAGAAAAGTGACAAAAAAAATCTAGTCATTGACACGACACCCAAGCTGGACACTTTAGTATTAATAGAATGGCTGCCAATGAAAGACAAAAAGAACAGCTGAACTGAGCTATTTCCTGGCTTTGCCCAGAATATGCCTTTAAAGTGTAACTGTCAAAAGACCACTAGAACACTAGTTTTCTACAGAGTCCGTCTTCAGCTTGTGAACAGAGACAACTCTCAACTGAGCGCTTCTACTACTTTGTTCTAGTGCTCAGTGAAGTTTTCAGCCTCCATTCTCCACTCTACTGCCTCAAAGACATTAAATTAAATTAGAGCTTCTTGAGACACAGTACTATCAGGATCGCTCCATACAACTCCAATTGAAGGCACAAAACCACCAATGGCTCCATTACCAACTTCCAAAAACCAGTCTCAATGACCTCAAGCCCCTTGGGGGGCCAAGAGAACAGTGATTATTAATAAAAATTAACTACCCTCATGGGAAAATACAGGGGAAGGCAGGGAAGTATGTCTGCTGTTTCAGTGGCTTCAATGTTTGCTCTCCAGCTATCCAGCTGGAACAGCCTTGGCTTCTGTGTCCTTTTCTATGCTGTTGCTGCTACTTTTCCCTTCCTGCTGGATACCCTGCTTTGCAACCCCAGACAATATAGCGCAATACTTACAAAGTACAAATGGGCAGGGAGTTTGGGTCTTCCAGATGTTTAGGATTATTATATAGCTACGCATGTCTTCCAACTAGTTCCCTTTTGGAGGTCTGAAACACAAAACACTGGGTCTATATAGAAAATCACTTTGTATCTCCTGTCTCAACTAAATCCTTACTTGTGATTCCTGTCAAATTTCCCTCTGCCTTCTTGCCTTTCTTTGCTGACCCACATATCATTGAAGGCCTGAGAATAGTTTCACGATCATCCAAAACCTCAGGGAGTCCTCCCGAGGAACCACATAGCTCTAGACATGCTCCAACATGCTATCCCATTCCTGAGTATTTCTAGGTGGGTTTCACTAGGTATTTCCACACTTGCTCAATTATTGCATGGAGACTATTTCGTGCCATTCGAGCAGTTATCATCCTGTTGTCCACTGGCTGTGGGAGAGCACTACCTAAAAAATACATTTCTTAGGCTCATAAACCCTCAATGCTTCAAGGTAACCTAAACAGATTTTAGATATTTTCAAAAGAAACCAAAGGGCTTAAACCTTTATAATCTGTACTACATGATCAAGCAAATTTCCAAAAAGCTTAAAACAGTGAGGGAAGGGGAGAAGGAGCTGGCTCAAGAATTTAGTGATCAAGAGTGGAGGCAATGTGTTTAGTAATAAATGCTTGCCTGTAATGCCATTATGCTTGTTAAATTTCATGCTATATGGACGCCTGGATTTCTAGCAACCATTACATTTTCTCTCTATAGTAAACACTTGGGCCACCTCTTTCTACATGGACTATAGTAATTTCTTTATACCTGGTATTTACTTTTTTCTTTTTACCTTTCTGTTTATTGGGTAACTGTTCCACAACTTTCTTTGTTATAAAGTATACCATGTTTTATTTTGTATGACAATGACGCTTTACAATTGTGTAGTTATTTGGCACACGAATGACCATTACTAAGCATGTTTTACTCTGCTTTGAAATTGAAAAATGTAACAAATACTATTGAAACAAGAGCCACGTATTGCAGACTATTGGTTTATGCTATCACCTAAAACAAAATTAAAAAGTAAAGCAAAATACACCTACAATAATTTGTATCTCTGCATCTGTAAACCAAGAATTAACCTGAACTATTAAATTATCACATTATTTAAAGGAGTTTTCTGGGACTAAGATATTAATGACCTATTAGGATAGTACATCAATATCAGATCAGGGGAGGAGTGGCGGCTCAACTTGGAAACCCCACTGATCAACTGTTGGACGTAGTGGTGGCATTGAGGTGAGGGCTGCGACCACTTCACTGCCTGCAGTACCAGAGACAGCAATGTACATTTCATAGCAGCTGTGTTTGGTATAGCAGCTAAATCCCATTCACTTGAGCTGGACTGAGCTGCTCTTAGGCCATATGATCGAGGAACGTGACATTACAGTCCTAGAAGAGGCCACACTGTGATTCTTCAAACAGCTGATTGGTAGGGGTCACAAGCAACGGACCCCCACTGACCTGATATTGAATACTTACCCAAGGAAAGGTCATCAATATCTTAGTCCTTGAAAACCTATTTAATCTTCAATAGCTAATTGGCTGGGATCCACCACTTGGGACTCCAATCGGCTATCTGGGTGCTTGCTGTCACCAATAAAGCACAGGCTACAGAACAGAAGCAGGTTGCTCCCACCCCTGTGTAGTGACTGGCACTAGTAATTTCAGGGGTAGCTCCCACTGATTTTAGTGGGAACTGCATCTGTAATTATCAGTGCCATCCACTACACAGGGGTTGAAGCAATCTGAACAGCTGAACAGTCGTGATCTCGAGTGGTGGACCTCCGGATCAATCAACTATGATGACCTATCCTGAAGATAAGCAATCAATAACAATTGTTTAGAAACCCCGCTTAAAGCCCACTTAAGGCCCATTTACAAAAAAAGATAATATTTCAAACTACTGAAAGATTGAAAGATTTTGTGATCTATTTGCATAAAGTGTTAATGGCCATCAATGGCCATTAACACTTTATCATCTTCATTTGCATGTAAAAGGGCCTCCAGTAGCTGTTTGCAGAGCCCAGTGTGTGAAAAGTGCATGATGCCTGTGTTTACATGTATTGATTATCGCTCATTTTTGGTAGTTTGAATGAATTTTGAGTGATAGTTGTTATGTGTAAATGGGCCTTTACCTCTATTGCCTTTATACTGCAAGTGGAGGTAAACAGGTTAAGGATGGGCTATTTCTTATGGGCCAATACTGTATGCTTGCCCCCAAGCTAGAATTTGTCAGTTGTCTCCTGTCTACATTGTGTCTAAATCCTATTCATATAAATAATGGCTAAATATTGAACCCGACTGATGTGTGTATTTTTAATCTCTTGAAGGAAATGTGTCCTCCATATGATATCTCCGCAGTCTCTAGCAAAGGACATATTTCATACAGTTTTTCTCTGTAGCTTCACATTGCAATGAATACTGTTCTTTCTGACATGTGAGTGAATAAGTTCAGAAGGCACAGCATGTGAGATTTTCACATCACAGTTGTTACTCTATAAAAGTGAAGAAACTTTTCTCTTTACTTTAGAGTGTCAACACTGGAGCAATTCAGCTATATTAAGGCTACTGTTTCCCCAGCTGGAAGAGTGTTAGTGTTCAAAGTGCCCATCTGACACCACTTTAAGGTTTAAAGCTTTTTATTTTTACCGTGTTCATCTGTTCTAAATGATAAGATTTAAAAAATGACATATGCAGTCTCAGAATTCTTTATAGCTAACGCACCTGTTTAAGCACTTGAAGCAATTTTTTTTATTGTTCTACAGTCAATGGCAATTAATTTAAGTGCTATAAACGAGAGGGCAACAGTTCTTGAGATGTCACTCTAGGTTTCGAACCACTTTAAATAATATAATAGAGTTGCAACAATGCTTAAAAAGCAAATTCAAATTTTTGTTTAGGCAACATAGAATAAAATCCAAGATGTCAACAACAAGGTTACTTTAGTTGGACCATCTTCATATCTGCATCAGAGGCATCTTTTGCTGCCTGGCACAAAATCCCAGACATAACAGCACAGAACTATTTCAATCAGGACAATGCTGGGCAGGACACCGGAAGCTCAGTTGATCCCATTATAGGCAGTGGAGTCTGTTGGGCACCGCTCATGTGTGCCTATTAGAGACGAGCGAGTATACTCGCTAAGGCACATCACTCGAGCGAGTAGTGCCTTAGCCGAGTATTTCCCCGCTCGTCTCTAAAGATTAGGGGGCCGGCGCGGGTGACAGGGGAGTTGCAGCGGGGAGTGGGGGGGGGGGGGGGAGAGAGAGAGAGAGATCACCCCTCCGTTCCTCCCCACTCTCCCTTGCCTCTCCCCGCCCCCCGAATCTTTAGAGACGAGCGGGGAGATACTCAGCTAAGGCACTACTCACTCGAGTAATGTGCCTTAGCGAGTATGCTCGCTCATCTCTAGTGCCTATGCCAGATACGGAGCTTCGGCTGTTTTCACTATTTGACTCCTATGATGGAGCTGAACTATGGAAATGAAAAGCACTAGCATTTCGAAAAGCTGCTTCCCTGGGGTGCTTTTACACTGGTTGGAATTATTCCACACTCCGCACCCAAATCCACAGGTTATTCTATACCAAAGCTCACAAGTCTCATTGTGGATTTTAATGCAGAATTGAAGGGTGATTTAAGCCATTTCAATTCCACATCAAAATTCACACAGAGATGTATGGGTTTTAGTGACGAATCTGAGTGCGGAAGGTGGATTAATTCCAACTGTATGAAAGCACCATAGAGAAAAGAGAGCTCTTTTACTTTTCTTCTACTCTCTTCACTTTGAATAATAGATTAGCAAAATGCATAAATAGCAATGACCTTATATAATGTATTTGTCAGGATCAGCGGATGTGGACCCACTGTGCCACACACTGGTTTGATTTTGGGACAAGTTCAGTGGTAACACCTGAAGAACCCTAGTCTTCACCCTTATTCCTCAACAGTCGGGATCCACTGACTGTTAAACGGCAAGTGGTCCCAGTTATGTGACAGCTGAAGCTACAATAGACCAGGACACAATACCAGAGCATGTGAATAGAGCCGTAGACGGAGAGTTTCCAGTCGAGGGATAATTTCAATACACAGGACAGAAGAGAGGTCAGGGTACACAGAGCAGGGTCAGTATGGTACAACTGGCCAGGAGTCGAGGCGGACAAGGGAGTGTGCAATATGACAAGCCGAGGTCAGGAGTGGAGAATATAGAGTAGTTAGAGTATAGTTGGAATCAGAAACCAGGAAATCAGTACAAACAAATAGCACCTTCAGCTGGACTAAATAGTCCAAAAGTTTAGGCACCTTCCTCAGGGGTAGCTGGCTAATATAATCATAGGTGCTCTATGATTGACAGGGGCAAAGTAATAAGGTGTGCACTAGCCATTTAAGATTGTGAGTTTGTGCGTTTGCCTCTTGGGGCTACTGCAAACATGGACACGACACAAAGTATGCTGCTACTGGAGGAAGGTGAGGTAAAATGGTGATCAGAAATCCTAACGGTATTGTTTTCTAACTTATCTTTATTTTGTGATTATATATCTTTATTTATTATATTTACATATTTATGGGAGCAGCCAAATTGCTTGGGCTGTTACTCTGAGCTGTGTACAGCAGTTCCAGAGATTTTCTTTACAACAGGCACATGAACTTAGGGAACTAAGCCTGAAAACAACCTATTGACTTTTATTAGATAACGTTATGACTAGAGATGAGCGAGCGTACTCAGTTCGGGTGTTTTTGCACTCAAGCACCGCCTTTTCCGAGTAACTGACTACTCGGACGAAAAGATTCGGGGGGAGCTGGGGGTGAGCGGGGTGAGAGAGAGAGAGAGAACTCCCCCCTGTTCCCCACTGCTACCCACCGCTCCACCACGCCGCCGCCCCCCGCCCCTAGGCCCCCCCCCCCGAATTTTTTTGTCCGAGTAGTCAGTTACTCGGAAAAAGCAGTGCTCGAGTGCAAAAACACCCGAACCGAGTACGCTCGCTCATCTCTAGTTATGACCATGATCAGTCTCATCTGCTGAGAGAGAGAGGAGCCAAACTCTCTACATTAATCTATTGTCAATGATGGATCCTGTGTGATCGATATACAGGTATCACCTTTCATTATAGTCCTGATCATAATGAGATGACTGCTGAGAAGTGATCTCTCCAGAACAGGAAGTTTCAGTCTAGTATGAAGATCAGTGAAAACTGCAATACTTCAGGATTTTCTTATAAAGTGAAATGAAAAATTAAACAGACAGGATACCACCAAAATGTTTACAAAAAATACCATTAACATAAAAATTAGGTCATTTTCTGACAAGAAATTTCCAATCAAATTTCTATTTTAAAATTGCACAAAAAATGAAATGTAATCACATGACGAAGAATCTGTTCACTAACAACGAATACAGAAGAACAAGTTGTCAATCTAGTTGCCAGTAATTGAAAATTGATTCTTTGGCTTTGTAAACTGGAATAATCTTTAATACGTTAAGTTCCAAAAAGAGAACTTGAACTCCGGCACCTATCGGTCACAGACACAAAATACAGACATGTCTTGGCTTCGACCATTGTCATCCCTCCCGCTGCTCTTATCCAGATGTACTCGGTTGGTATTATGCTGGTTTTCAGTCTTCGAGGTGAACAGTTATACATTGTAAGTCTCTCAAAAAGATTGAATTCCATGTTATTGTGCTCTCTGACTGTGTTATATTTCATCTAAGCTGTATATTTGTAATGTTCGCTAAACCAATAGAGCATGTAGTTTGGCCTGCTGTGATCATCTGAACATGTCTATTGGAGTAAATCATTGTGATGCTGTTAATGGAACCCAATGCAAAGAAAAAAATAATATCTTAGTGTTTGAATATTTCCAGCTCCGAGAACAGCTGGAACATGAGCAAATCCTGCCAACAAATCTCTTTTCTCTGGACCGTGCCTTCATTCTACATTAACACTTGTTACGAGCTTAGATATTTCTGTCTGTTAGCATTATGATATATTCATAGGTATATAGCCGGCTGTGTAAGCAACCATGAAGGATAGAAGGGAATGCTTTCCATTGCGATGGCACTGAGGATTTCACATTATAATTGTATATTTGTGCCCTTTGTATAGCAAAGTACAACTTGTGTCCCCGGTAGTACAGCTGTGATAAATATACAAGTATTATCTTATAACCATGGTCTCCAAGGAAAAATGAAATTGGACAATGTTATGGTTTGTCTGTTCCTGTGGCGAACTTTACATAATGCACAGCTTGTTTTTTAACATAGTTTTTGAAAGGACACAAAGAAGATAGCAAGCTAGAAAGTTTGAAGAGGAACTTCTATTAGGGGGTCAATTGATTTTTATTCATGCATAGGATAGATTCTCATTTTATGAACTTTCAAGAATATCTCTAGGAATGTCTTGCAGAACCATTGACAAATGATAATGTTATGCACTTTAACAAAGGTTCACTCCAGTGTAAACACAATTTTCCATCCCTGCCCCTTTCACCTGATTGCCTGTCACACTCTGGAGTTCTCCCTTGCGTATTCCAGTCACTTCTATGAAGCACAGCCTGAAGCTTATTAGGCACCATCTTGAGAGTGCGATTTTTTACTTCCATCTTTACAGCATTGTCATGGTATAGTTGAGGTTATACCATTTTTGTCTGCTGTGGGGACAGCTTAATTATTATTAGCTTCTATAGTCACCTAAATAAGCTACAGACCATAAGTATACAGTCACAAGGATGAGCTGTGATCTCCTCTATTATAACTGTGTGACAGAAGTAGTCTGATCATCACCAGTAACTGTGATAGAAGTGCTGTGTCCCCCTGTAGGCAGTTTTTGTGGCAGATCCTCGTACCAGCATCACGCAAACTGATAATTGGACTGAAAGAAATGGTCAAAATTGAGGTCATATGACCATTTCAGGAAAAGTAAACTACCATGTTTCCCAAAAAATAAGACACTGTCATATGTTAATTTTTGCCCTGAAAGAGGCACAGTGTCTTATTTTTTGGGGGGTCTTATAATACTCACATAGCAGCTGGCGTTTGGGTCCTTTGCGCTAGTTTCCATTGCTGTTGCAGGCTGCCGTGTTCTCCTGAATGCCAGCATAGCATTTCTCCCTCGTTGTGGGGCTTGAATACCCGCCTCCAGCAAGCTAATGCTCCAGTTGGTTAATCGAGCGCCGCATCACCAATCAGAGCCAGCGCTTAATTAACCAATTGGAGAATTGGCTTGCTGGAAGTATGGTATTTAAGCCCTGATACCAGGATAAATGCTCTGTGGGCGTTCAGGAGAATGCAACAGCGCCACAGCCCAGCGTGAGGAACCCGAACGTTGGCTGCTAGGTAAGTATTCCCCCACCCCCACCATGTAGTCTAGCTATGGTTTATTTTCAGGGGAGGGCTTTTACTTCAACTCCCCCCCCCCCCCCCCAAAAAAAAAAATAAATTGGGGAAGGTCTTATCAGGGAAACACGGTAGGATCTTCAGACAGAAATAAATAACTAACCAAGGTATCACTGGCTCATTTATATGTACTGGGGGATAGCTGCATAATGAATTAATTAAAAACAGCACCGAAGTGACCATTTAAACCCTTGGCGTCATATGCCAGAAACGCATGGCGCTGGGAACATGTACAGTACTTAGTGTACAGCACTGTTCTTTTCTGACTTTGCTCTTGGGGTGGTACAACAGTTGTGCCTGCATGATCACCCACATGGGGTGGCCGTAATTTACAGCTGTCAACCTGTGGCAATGGCCAAGATCAGAGGAAATTCTCTAGCCGTTTATACATTGAGATGCCTTGATTAATAGCAATTGTGGCTTCTCAAGGAAGAAGGGATTTCTTGTGTAGTTGATAGAGTAGAGATTAGCAGGGTTGACAGTTTTAAGGAACATACTTGGGTATACTAAAACCCCCAGGGTTGTCCTGAGTGAATGTCTGGTTAAGGCATATCTGAGATATGTCCTAACAGCTGCCAGATCTTTTTACTTGCACAGATAATAATGTATAGGAAAACTTAAGTTTTCCAGTTCTAAAAATATCTTTATATTCTTAAAGGGGTTGCCCAGGATATTTTTTTAAAGGTATTTCCCATGCTAAAAAATAAAAAAGAAGCTTATACTCGCCTCTCCCAGGTCCCCACATCTCACACACTTGTAACTCTGGGTCTTCCCTGTGGCACTGCATTAACAGGCTGCTGCAGCCAATCACAGACATCAATATTTGTGCATTGAGGTCAGTGATTGGCTGCAGAAGCTTGTGACATCCCATACACAAGCTGCCTGCAGCCTGTAAACATGCACTCAGTATGGAAGATGAAGCTGCATCACGGCGGATGTGAAGACCTGAGAGGAGCGAAGTAAAAGTCCGTTCCTTGCATATTAACAATTAATAAAATAATCAGTTAGGCTTCATTCACATATCATTTTTCCCTATGTCTCCACTTTCTGACTTGGGGTTCTGGCATTGACATGGAACATAGGCTATAATGTGTGAAACAGAATCCTCATTGGTCTCTATTTCACAAGGTTTCCTTCCTTTTCCAGGTTTATAAACGGGTAGTAAAAAGTAGTTGACTACGCTATTCTATAATCCTAAAAAGTCGGAAAGGGAAAACAACCAAAGTAGTCTCCATTTCACACATTAACGCCTACAGTTCTGTCCAGTGTTCCTTCTCAATGGTGCTTTTGGCATTTGAGACAAAACTCCAAGACGGAAAGTGAGAATGAAAGGCAAAAAAAGATTAAAAAAGTGAACAAAGCCTTAAAAATATAAACACAAAAAACCAAGCCGTTATTTTTAATAAAAACTGTTTATTAAAGCGAAAGTCATAAAACATAAACAACACATATATATTGTGTTTCCCCAAAAATAGGAGCCTGTCTTATATTAATTTCTGCCCCAAAATAGGCACAAGGTCTTATTTTCGGGGAGTTCTTATACTTACCTAGCAAATGCTGTCCGGGTCCCTCCCGCTGCTCTCCGATGTTCTAGCAGGCTTGCTTGCAGTTCTCAGCGCTGACAGAACATCGTTTGCTGGTAACAGGGTTTGTAAAACCTGCCTTCAGCAAGTAATTTCTCTGATTGGTTCTTGAGCGCCACGGCTCAGCCAATCACTGCAGTGTTCGATGAACCAATCACAGCCATTCATTGAATGGTAGGGTAACCATTCAGAACTGGAGATGTGAGATAATGATAGACATATGCGTGTCATACTTTTTGGACTTCTTTATAGTAATCCCAATGAAGAACACTATAGGCAGCATTTGAAATGGCTGATAAACTGCATAGAAAATGTCCATAAGCATAGGTGTGACTAGAAGCTCCTGGTCCCCAATACAAAACCCATGCTAGAAATCCCTGTCAACCATGTCCCATTTACACTGCATGGCCACTTCATTAGAGACTCCAATCTAGTTGCTTATTGGATCTCCTTTAGGTTTCTGAGATGCAGCAATTCATTTTGGCATAGATTCTACAAGGTGTTAAAAATCGTCCTGCAAGAATGTTGGTCCAAGAAACTTTTTGTCGTTGCCACAAACTAGACAGAGGTACTAACATGCCCTAAACAACTGACAGCAAGGGTTCATCGTTACAGGCCACTTGCACCAAATTCTGACCTCCCACCAGTATAGTGCAACAGAAGTTGGGATTTATCTGACCAGGTGATGTTTTTCCACTGCTTAGTGATTCAATTTTTGCCCTCTTTTGACCCCTGGATTCTTCTCTTTCTGTTTCTGTTAGACAGAAATGATATTTGAACTGGTTGTCTGCTGTTATAGCCCAATTGTGCTAAGGAACAATGGGTTGGACTTGTAGGCAGTTAGTTGGAAGACCAGGGTTATGTTTAACTGCAATTTGCTTGACTGTCTACCAACTGCTCATCAGAGTAATTCTTGATATCCTCCTCTGAAACCTGTTGTCAATAAGTTGTTCACATCCGCAGGATCGCCTTACACTAGATGTTTTTCCTTGATTACACCATTCTCCAATGTATCGACAACATTACACAAGAAAACTCCATAAGGTTGGCTGGCAATTTTTGAAATCCTGGCACCGACTAACACCAATGATCATGCCATGTTTATAGTTGCACGGATTGCTCAGTTCTCCCTTTCTGATATGCATTGACACTGTAACTAATCCATGGTTAACTTTCTCACTTGATTTCATGCTGCACTCAATGCCTAATTTCCATACAGGTAAGCTCCAATCATGAAAAGGCCAATAAGGGGGACAACAAAATAAAATAGCAATAACACTGGTATATTGGCACAACCTCCGAAAATGACAATATAATATAAGAGCAATAACTCTGGTATATTGGCAGAACCTTGGAAAATGACAATGGGATTTAAGAGCAATAACACTGGTATATTGGCACAACCTCCGAAAATGACAATATGATATAAGAGCAATAACACTGGTATATCGACACAACCCTCCAAAGTCAGTGTTATTGCTCTCATATACCGTTGTCTTTCGCGTCTAGTCTGTGAAGCGGCCATCTGGTTGGCAACACCTTACCATTTGCCTCATAATTACAGCCCTTGCTACGGTATTTAGTGTGTCTTATTTATTAAGTGGCCACTCAGTGTATAATAATAGTATGCTCTTTTGTGCTAGGATGGCTACTCCATGCCTAATGGACGTCGCTGACAATAAAATTTACTTTGCTATAGTCATGAAGAAAATTTACTCAAATTTTCCCAATTTGCTGTTTCTTTGTAGGCATCACTAATTGATAAATATTATCCATTACAAGGGAGATAAGCAGGCATTACAATCTCCTTATTAAAACATGACCCGTCCTTTGCTCTATGATACACGTTTAGCATTTTATAAGCTTCATTTCCTTCCAAGTGATAAATACGAGGTTATCTTGACGGTGAAAGGACTTTGAAGAAGAACATTGCAATCCATGTCATCTGAGTTACCGAGGACCATAAGATGTCCTTTCACAATGGGGCAGTGACTCAGTGTATTATCAATATACCAGCTTGGCCTGTGAATGTTTCAAAATTATGTTTCATACCTCAGAGAACACATGTAATTGGAACATAAATTAGGTTTCATTTGTATCCGTGTGACAAAGTTAACAAGAAGCAGGTCTCTGTGGGAAAGGCTGACATACACCTGCTATACTCCTTTGAGACCTCTTCTTTCTTCTGGTTCCCAACTTTACAGTCTAATCCATCACATAGATATTTATTATTTTTTTTCCTCTTAATCCCACTAGGCTATAAGTTTTCCAATTTCCAATAAGTTCTCCAAGTTCTCCACCTGTATTTACAGGCATCAAAAATGTGCCCTATATATTTTCCTTTTTATAGCTAGTTTTGACAATGTCACTGAAGTATATATGTATTGAAAAAACAATAATAAACTTGCCACAGCAGCTGTAAAAGGAACAGTAGAAAGTAGCGGGGAGAGAAAAATCCTAGAAAAAGGCAATTCAAATATTTTTTTGTCAAAATTATAGTTGTAACTACTGGCACATACTGTACACATATCCGTTTAAAGGGAACCCGTCAGCCTCTTTATGCTGCCATCTCTGAGGGTAACAAAGTATTGACAGACATGCTAATTTCAGAGCTCTGTCACTTAGTTATACCAAACTTTAATTTCACTGTGATAACTTGTTACAGAATATCTTAAAGAGTGTCTGACAGCTCGAACATACTGGTTTTCAAGATCTCTGCTTGCATTGTTAATCAGACATGCACCTGTGTCCATCATATGACCAGGACAGATATTTAGCCTCTAAAATTAAGCAATGAAGGATCATCTAAAAAAGACAGCAAGCAAAGATATTGAAAACCAGGCCTCTTTCACACAAGCGTATTGCCATTGAGTGTTACATGGGCAATATTTGTGCATGCAACACGCAATGCTAATAGCCTATTGAATTCTATTGGGTCACTCACACTTGTGTTGTTTTCATGTGCATATTACCTGCATGAAAAAAATCATAGTATGTATATATTTAGGCAGGTGGATTTAATGTTAATATTATGGTCGGTCAGTATATATATATATATATATATATATATATATATATATATATATATATATATATATATATACATACACACACACACACAAACACAGTTGTCACTCATGATACCACCGTTCCTTCAAACCATTGGATGTCTGGCGAGAAAAATAGTAGTTATGTTTGAATACTTCAATCACTGGGAATGGGCAATGGCTGGAACTTTACTTTTTCAATGCAAACTTCTCACACCAGTGCAGGAAGAACAGTTCAGAAAAGGTCAGGGAGGAGAACACAGAATGACACCAGACCTACAGTCCTAGTTATCTGTATGACTCCACTCCTGGACAAACACACACACTCCAGGACACAGAATGACACCGGGCCTACAGGCTTAGTTATCTGTATGATTCTGCTCCTGGACAGACACGCACACTCTGGGACACAGGATGACACTGGGCCTACAGGCTTAGTTATCTGTATGACTCTGCTTCTGGACAAACACACCGTTGACACTCACTTGTGGTTAGTAGCTTGAATACTGCAAGGCGGGCTCCTTCTTTCACCCACTCTCAAGGTAGGGGTCCTGGGATGGGGACATCAAGATACCTCTTCTCAGCTTCCATTTTTCACTACATGAGGGTTGAAGGTACCCCTATGTGGCCGGCACTCTCCCTCCACACTCTACCGTTGAAGCAATGGAACCCCAACTCAACTCTCTCTGCACCACACTTGCAGACATATATATCATACAACATCATGTGACAGGACAGTTTGATACAATTTCCAGACATATCCCAGACATTCACAGACATTGACCTTACATGCTGCAGCTGTGCAATACACCTAACTAGAGACAAGAGAATTTGCACAGTGCATCTACACTGAAGATATTACATGTATGACTATTATGGAGGGGCCAGATATACAGACTTCGGGCCACTACAAAAGTTTTTGACAGGTGTGGAAAAAATACTGCGGAGTAAGAATCTTATGTTTGTGCTGGTGTAAGCATCTTACCGGCGCTGGATTGGAGCTAAGGTGTAGTAGCCGAGCCAGTCGCTGGAGAGTAGTCAGAATAGCCGGGAGTTATCAGGAAGTCATGGAATGCGGTACAAATGGTTGGACGGAAGCATAGTCAATGGAAAATAGAGGTCAGCAGCAGGATATATCGATATGCGGTAAAGGAGCAGGAGGAACAGGAGCTTGATCACGGTGGTGAAACACAATAGTCACACATTATGGGAATGGCAAAGCCAGGCTTTTATAGGAAGTGCAAACAGGAACAGGGGCGGGGTCAGGACCAGGAGGCAGGAACTAGGTAACTTGAGAAATACGCAACAAGGCTAGGTTTCAGCAAGGGAACTGTCCAAGTGCTAGCTAAGCCTAGTGGAGAGAGATGCTGACTGGGACACAAGAGGTAGTGGGGTTGAACCCTGGCAGTTATTACCTCTGTTCGCCTCAGAGCATGCACATTTTTCTCTGGCTCCCATGAGTTTTCCTCTGACCCATACCCTTGCCACTTCACAATATATTGTATTTTAACTCTCTGCAGTCTAGAATCTTTCACTGGAGAGGAATCGGTTGATGTCTTTCCACAAAAGTATTCTCATAAAATGGTTTTAGTAGGGAAATGTGAAAGACACCTTGCCTAAACGAACACAATACATTTAAGGCTGAACAGAAGGATATAGGGGTAAATACATAATTAGACACTGTTCACACCAAGCATAGACCGAACGTACAAGCAATAATGGGAAAACATAGACCCTACAGCACACCAGGCTATTCGGGCACAAAGTGTGCCTAGGTATATCTTACAACTCCTCATTATTAAGTATCAAGAGGAAGAAAACACATTACACCCTTGTGGTAATAAGAAAGTTCCTGTTTTTATTACGTGCGCCCTGGTCTTATACACATTTGGGAAACAGGATACATGATGCTTACGATATGTGCATCATCATCTTTGGCATGTATAAAAGTATACATTTGTGCAGTTTTATGAGCTAGCATGCACAGATAATAACATTGTTCTTTGTTGTGGCAACTTGGTTCAAAAATAACTGCAGGTTAGTTCCCTTGGGTAGCTTTCACATACCTTAACATCAGTAACATTGAACTACAACTTGTAAATTGGCAAGACAAGACCTATAGTCTTTGACAAATGTTTCAGCAGTGCTATATAATCTACTTGAAATCAATAGGAATTATGACTGATTCATAAATGGAT
Organism: Eleutherodactylus coqui; assembly: GCF_035609145.1. Taxonomy (NCBI): domain Eukaryota; kingdom Metazoa; phylum Chordata; class Amphibia; order Anura; family Eleutherodactylidae; genus Eleutherodactylus; species Eleutherodactylus coqui. The sequence goes on along the minus strand of NC_089843.1, from coordinate 72,433,084 downwards.
AAGAAAGTGATAAATATAAGATATTGTGAACAAAGAAAAAAATGCGTGCGCTCTCAGAATATGCAAAGTGTTGACCCAAATTATTAAAGGAGTTGTCCCGAGAAAGCAAGTGGGGTTCAGCACTTCTGTATGGCCATATTAATGCACTTTGTAATATACATCGTGCATTAAATATGAGCCATACAGAAGTTATTCAATTACCTGCTCCGTTGCTGGCGTCCCCGTCTCCATGGTGCCGTCTAATTTCAGCATTCAATCTCCCGATTAGACGCGCTTGCGCAGAAGGGTCTTCTCCCTTCCCTTGGGTTTTGGCACGAGCGGCGTTCTGGCTCCGCCCCCTTCTACGCATCATTGCGTAGCTCCGCCCCATCACGTGTGCCGATTACAGCCAATCAGGAGGCTGGAATCGGCAATGGACCGCACAGAGCCCGCGGTGCATCGTGGGTGAAGATCCCGGCGGCCATCTTGGTAAGGTAAGTAAGAAGTCGCCGCAGAGCGGGGATTCGGGTAAGTACTAAACTTTTTTTTTTTTTAACCCATCCCTTGTGTTTGTCTTGCGCCGAATGGGGGGCTATTGAAAAAAAAAAAGCTGTTTCGGCGCGGGACAACCCCTTTAAGTCAATCCAGTTAGAAGAAAATAGGAATGGCACTTACTCTGGAGGAGGGGGGTATGACCAGCAAAAAGCCACCTCCTTGAAGTGTCGACTCCTCAAGTCGTCCAGATAATGGTTATGTCTCAGAATCGGGTAAATTCAATGTTCTCTTTATTCCAAAACATATCAACAGGCTGTCAAATGCACTAACACAACAAGACAGGTGAACTATAAATAAGTACCCTGTTTCCCTGAAAATAAGACCTAGCATGATTTTCCAGGATTTTTGAGGATGCAAAATGATTTTTCAGGATTTTTGAGGATGTTTGAAATAAAAGCCCTACTTCAAAATTAAGCCCTGCTTACAGGTAATTAAAAAAGTGAATTTAAATAGTGTCCAGGCAGCTATACATGTAAAAAAGTTAAACCTGTTTGAGCAAAATTTAATATAAGACACTGTCTTATTTTCAGAGAACCGGGTATGAGTAATTAGTTAGTATTTTGGCCAAAGTATCTAAGCTCGCAAGTCCACATCAAAAGTCCTTGTTATCTTGTGAGTACCTACTCTAAAAAGATAACCAAACCACAGAAAAGGGAACCCTGCCTACAAGCGGGGCAATCGTCCCAATAAGGACAGCTCCACACTGGAACCTAGGGAATATCTGTCTAGACCTAGATATGAAAAGACAGGGACACCAGAGAAGGACATCACACACAACAGGCATCAGCACACCTATGATGTATGGGAATTCCAACATACCACATAATACACACCAGATGTCTGTCACCAACACACAGACACTGAAAAAGCCATTGCACACACTAGTTGTCTGCACATCAGCAAACAAACACTGAAGACATCATTGTTCACACCAGGTGTCTGCGCACCCACAGACACAGAGGAATCCCACCCAGTTCCTCATACATGCATACGCAGAAATAGGACATAGTTGAAACACCCACATAAGCGGCAAAGTGTCAGACATAGTCTGACGGAGAAGGGACAAAGGTATCAGACATCACTCATATAACAGGGTAATGTGTATAGCATCCCTCACTTTCCACCCCACCATACCGTGCACATCTCCAGCCCCTTTACCTTCTGTATCACCCCATTATCTGTAGTATATAAGCTCGTTAGAGCATGACCCCCACCCCTATTGTTTCAATCAACTGATTACTATGTAACTGTGGTTCTGTAATTTTTGTACTTTTTTCTCTCTGTATTCCCCGTCTTTGTAAGCCCTGCAGAATATGTTGGCACTATACAAATAAAGATTACTATTATCCAATATTTGGAACCCCATCTGACAAGGGTAAGGGATCAGAGGCCTACAGAACATGCAAACAGGGGAATCAGGTGTCCAGACCATCTTCAGGGAGAATGTGGGAGAATGACTACAACTAACCTCAACTCAACAACAAGACAGAATGCATAACACCAAACGCCGGTGTTATGAGAGGGAATAATGAGAAATGGAAAATGACCATCACCCTCTAGCATGAAAGGCTGATATATATATATATATATATATATATATATATATATATATATACTGTATATATATATATATATATATATATATATATATATGACACATGGTGATTGTTTGGCTGGAGAACTCCACACCATCAGCCAGTCAAATCAACCACAACTGCAGCAATGTGCTCTTGGGAACCCATAGTACTACAGGCACCAGAAGCATAACGCGACAAAGAATTTATTTAAGAATTAGAAGGAATCTGATTGACGACTAAATTTATTCTGCAGCAGAACAATGGCTCCGAACACCCAACCAATGTCATTAACAACTATCTTTAGCTTAAAGAAGAACAGGGAGTCCTGGAAGTGATGATATGGCCCCCACAGAGCCCTGATCTTCATCATCATCCAGTTTGTCTGGGACTACGTGAAGAGGCAAAAGAACTGAGCAAGCTGACATCAGCAGAAGATTCTCCAAGATGTCTGCAACAACCTCCCTGCAGAGTTTCTTCAAATATTATGCGTAAGTGTACCTAGGGGAAGTGATGCTGTTTTGAAGGCAAAAGGTGATCACACCAAATATTGATTGGATTTAAATTTCTCTTTTTTTTGATTAATTAAGCATTCTGTTAATTGACCAAACAATGTTCTTATTTTTGAAAGCATTCTTACTTTGCAGTTTTTTTCCCACACCTGTCTAAATCTTTTGCACAGTAAAGAGAGTAAATACATTATTATTTCAGGTAGAAAATGTTAAGGTAAATCACTAGATGTATTAGGCCATGATTCTGACACTTATCTCATTTGCTTCATGCTTGAAATCCCTTGATATTGATCTCTTAAAAAAGGTATGCTTTTATTCCTTATGCCATTTTAAGACTTGTTACACGGCTTCTAGGAAACGAGGTCTATCTTTATGGTGAGCCTGTAAAATAGGTTATGTGTTGATGTGAGATATAAAGCTAACGTTCATTACAAGATTTGTGAAATAAGTCATTTTTGTAGCGCTCGCAGACTTTTACGCTCATTACATTTTTAAGTTACATTTAGTGAAGCTGTAATTCAGTCTAAAATAAAAATAATGTTTTGATTGCACAAACTGTTTTAGCGTTCATTATGTGGTTTGAAGAAATGGAAAAACAGATATATATATAATTGGAAAGTTCATCTGCATTTTCCATCCAGGCTGTCAATTATTTGCATTTTTCTTATTCAGCTTCTGTGTGAGATACAAATTTCAGTATAAACAATTTATTATAAGTAAATACATCCTTATAAAATCAATGTATCAGGCTAAAAGAGCATCAAATCACCGAGGGAAACAGCTGCAGAATTCCTTCATAAGTTGCGCTAAAAAGAAGAAAAATGATACAAAGAATTTTTTGAAACCTGTTTATTGAAAGTGGTGTGCCATGCAATTTTTTTTTTTATAAATACACATGCGCAAAATATTGGTGGATATGTACTTAAGCTAAAATGGCTGTCAATCTAGATTTGTATATAACAAAAATTTGGTAAAAAAAACTAAAATTCTGCAATAATTTCATCCATTATTTGTTAAAATATTACTCAATATTTATCAACCTCGGTATGACATCGATAGCCAATCTTTTCTATGAAATGAATGGATTTAGGAAACGAGTCCCCTGGAACAGTCATATCCTGTTGATATTTTGAGAGCCAGGAAAAGACTCAATATATCAATAAGCCAAAGTGTAAGGCCGTTTTCGCATGGGCGACAAAATCGTATGATTTTCTGACGATGCAACAGTGCTAAAAATCACATGTATGTGAAGACCAAGTTCTCCACTGGGTTCCTTCACATTAGCGATATTTTGTAGGCTGCTATGCAGCTTTTTGAATATTGCCGCAATTTGCTATGTTTTGTAGCCCAAGTTTCCCTATGGAGCCTTTCTTTCTGTTGCATTGCATCGCATTAAAACACAGTTTTCGTGTGGTGCAATGCAATTTTTACAGTAGGAAGACCTACTGTTTCCCCTAAAATTACCCCTAGCTGCGATAAAAACAATACATCACCTAACAGGCACTCTTGTCTGTAGTCTTCAAAAACCCTGCCTCCAGGAAGTGCTGTCTCTGTTTGGTTCTCGAGCGCCGCGACTCAGCCAATCACTGGAGCGCTCGATGAACCAATCACAGGCATTCAATATTTAGAGATGGAGCAGGCATTTATTGTTGATTTATTACAATTTGTATTAACTAAGTAGTCTTTCTTTAACCCTTTCCAATCCACTGTCTGACCTCTGAAAACATTACGATTTAAGGCTGTACAGCTCTGATGTTGGAAGACGTCCATTGAGGTTCTCTTATTGTATACTGCCAGCCTCTCTGCTGTTGGAGACTATCCAACTTGTCACCTCATGCAGTGCTGGCTGTAGCCAGCATATAGCGCCGTTGTATAATGGGAGAAAAAGAGTAAGCCCCCTAGGAAAACCAGGATACAAATTGGATTGGGAAGGGTTAATAAAACAGTTTTTCCAACAGATTTCCGGTATAGCCATGGGGTGTAACGTGGCACCTACATATGCTATTATTTTAATGAATCAGTTTGAAGAACAGTTTGTCTATACTCATCCACTAGTCACAAAGGTACTTTGTTTTTTTCCATTATGCTAATTATATCTTCATGTTGTGGAGGGGTTTGAGTGAAGAACTCTTCACCTTTCATTCTGACATCAATCAGGCACTTCCCATTATTAATTTTTCTTTTGAATCCGGCACAGTGAGCATCCGCTTTTTGGATGTCCTTATACAGATGGGTGACAACACATTACAATTCGATTTGTACACCAAACCAACAGATAGAAACTCCCTGTTACATTCTAGTAGTTGTTACCGAACACATCTGAAGGATTCATTACCCTTCTCTCAAATGTTAATAGTTAAAAGGATAGTGTCTGACCCAGACAACAGTGACAAGTAGGGAAGATGGGCGCCAAGTTTAGGTAAGGGGTTAATCTAAAAATCTAAAAATCTTCTGTACTTGCAGCATGCCAGAGTAAGAAACATATCCATACAGAACTTGCTTACACCACCTTTAGTAACGAAAATACCCCTGGGCTCTCACCCTAGTTGCTTTACAACATGTCCTCTGATATCCTATAAGAGGGGCATGAATATCAGTGATACACTGGTCTATTCAAATTTGGGCCTGCGCAAAGCAACTGTACAAATGATAGTGGCAGCGTGAACCCAGGTACTTTTCCTTGTCTGAATTGCTCATGGTGCAATAATGTCCAGAAGGGTTTTTTTTTTCCCTCCCCCCGAATGGACCATAGGTAATATATTATGGGGCATTTTTTGTGTAACTCAGACTTCGTGGGGTATCTGATTAAGTGCCCTTGTGGACTGGCCTATATAAGGGAGACAACACAGAAGATAAAAGATCGAACCTTTACATATAAATCCACAATCTAGAATAAAAAAACAGAATTACCAATTCACAGCTTTTTACATCTTGATCACAATATCAACTAGTCACGGTTTTAAATCATTGACTGGGTTCCCCCTTGAGAAGAAGATGCAACAAAGAGGCAATACTTAAGGAAAAGCAAATGAGATGGTTCAGGAGGTTGAACACATTACACTCTGTGGGTCTGAATTCTGAATACTTATTCTGTTAAAATCCTGTAGGGATATATCCAAATATGCTTTGTATCTCCTATTACGGACCCCAAAAAATGTCTTGGAGTTGATACGAACATGTTTATTTTATTTCATGCTCTATATGTAAGCCTTAAATTGGAGTGGGTGGAATCTTATACTGATAGTCTTCTCTTCTTCGTAGCGGGTGGATAATTCCCCATCTTCCCATCTGCTTTTCTTCCTCCCCCCCCCCTTTTTTCCCTCCTCCATGTATTTCCCTCTTTTCCATACCCTGTTCTCGCCCCGTGACCCACCATCTGTTCCCCTTCTTTCCCACCTCTTCTCTGCCCCACTTCCTCCTTGTCTTTCCTTCTCCCTCCCTAAAACTTAATCATGATCAGTATGCATCAGGAGCTTATGTGACTCTTTTATCATGACTGTACCTGGTTGTAACCGTATACTGAGGGCACATATCATTGCTGCCTAAAATCATCCTCTAGATCTTTTATTAAAATACAGCAGCTTTTGTCTGGATCATGGTACTTTCATTGCATATGGCTATGCACACAGTTTGGATTACCCCTTCTAGGTCCCTGAATTCCGACACAGCTATACGTTTTGATATACCAACCCACTTTAGTGCAATAGGTTTGTTATAGACATTCAATAGTTCAGGCCCCTTTTTGTCCCTTCTCTTGCTATAGCAATTTTTCAGAGGCTTAATATTTTATGCCCCCTCCTTGCTATATCAATATACTAGTTCACGCCCGTCCACCCCTCTCTTTGTACCAGCTGATTGCACTGTGCGGTCGATATTCCTGCACACACTTCCAGTTTGTGAGAGTTCCAAGCCTCACACTAGAGTTTCTTGAGGGTTCCAGAAATGAAATATCATTTCCAGCCCCGCACAGCATTTGCTCGCCCCTCCCCTCCCCATATCTTTGTAATGTCTTACCAGCGTTGGATAAGAGCCTCAGGTGTAGCAGCTGCGGGTCTGGAGAGTAGTCAGATGGAAAGTCAAAAGTCAGCAAAGGGAAGTCTCAGTTTGCAGTACAATGGATGAGGCGGGTAACATAGCAAGGAGGGAAGCCAGAATTTGGTAACGGGTAATCTCGGTTTGCAGGAGTGGAGCAGGTTTAGGAGATGACCCTTGATTACGGCAATAAAGCACAATAATCTTGCAAGAAGCTGGAGGAAGGGCCAGGCTTTTATAGGAAATCCTAATTGGAAGCTGGTCAGGGCCAGGACAGGGAGGCAGGTACAGAGCTAACAGGAACAAGGAACAAGGCTAGGGTATGCAGGGGAATTTGACCAAAGGCCTGGATTGCTCAACAGGGAAAGCCCTTGGTCTGGGGACAGGAGATCCTGGCTTTGAGTCCCGACAATCTTTTTTATAGTGTTGGTCCCAGTCACTAGGAAGGGTACCTGGCTTCCTGGCCTGAAAACTGCATAAGTGAGAAGGTGGACATCTAGCATTTATTCTGGTACCTTGCTGCTGTAAATCCTTGTGTTGTGGGCCACTACAATAGGCTAAGATAGATGGCTGTTTTCCCTTAGCCATTGGTATATGGTGATAGCATTACACAATATATTATTTTTAATGCTTCTGGTAACCCAATGGAAATCCCTTGTTCCTTTCTTGTTTCCCAATTTGACTGTATCTTCAGTTACTTGGTGATCAGATCCAACGGCAATGGTTTCCACTGCTGCATCAGAAGCGAACCTAAAACTCTAGTACAACAAGGCGGTAGTGCTAAGTCAATATACCTGTCTTTTCTTCTCAAAGCAAAAATACCAATATTTTAGCAACTTTTGCTAAAAATGGGATCACGATCTGATTTAGCAAGAATTGGCACAATTTTATCACCTAGCAGATCACGATGAGCAACACTACCCATAATATGGACAAGTGCTCCGGCCCAATTACAGGATTACTGATCTGAACTCAGAACACATATGATACTCTTGGGATACGTATCTGCATTATAGTCACAGAAATACATCTGTAATATGCTTGTGTGGAACAAGCCTAAATGGACCACACCCAGCCTCTAGATTATGAAATCATACAAAGTATATGCTTCTTGTAATCCAGATTAGCATTATTAAATAGATCCACCATATTCATATCAGTTCTTCTATAAATGAAAGGTAGGCCACCAAAAAGTAACCCGGTACCACGCTCCTATGAAAGCTGTCTAAAAGAAAACCTGTCTTTGTTGTTCATAATAACCAATCACAGCGCAGCTTTCATTTCTTATACTGCTGAGGTAAAATGAGAACTGCGCTGTGATTGGTTACTATGGCCAACATCGACAGATTTTCTTTTAGATCGCTTTTATAGGAGAGTGTGGTGCCGAGATCAGAGACAGGTCACTTTTTCGTGGTTCACCCAGCAGTATAGCATTGAATAGAGAGTATAGAACCCTACAAAACTAAAGAAAAAAGTAAATCAGAAGTAACAAGAAAGTAATAAAATGTTAGAGTGGAATTAAAAATAAAAGGGGACGCATACGTTTTTCCAAAGGAATCTATATTCCCATAAATAGACATTACAATGAATGAACAAATCTATTAAATGTGGACGTTAAGTGATATGAATACCTACAGTGCAGTAGATGACCTTTAATGAATGCTGTAACTATATTATATATTTTAATTGATGTTCAAAGGTCATGAAATTTACGCAATTACATTTATTTTAATTGCTGCTATAATTTCTTCACTGTAGCTGCAAAATTAAAATAACAGCTATACAATGTATGTAAATGAGATGGAAGCTCACCTCTGTATACTGCAACAGAATCCACCCAAGTTAGACATTATCTTTCTAATGCGTAACTGGCAACGGCATGAGATACAAAACCCGTGGCCAGTAAATACTGTGTTATGCTGCCCACAATATGTCCATTTAATGGGACGCACATACCTGTACTAACTGCATTCTGTACTGAAAAGGCGTATCATTGGAAATAACTTTCAGCACAATTCTGTAATAACTAATATAAGAGATTGCCTTGTTACATTAGCTACATACGGGTACACAAAAATTACAGGACCCCATAACAAAACTCAGCATGGGTCCAACTCCACAATAAGAGCTCCATGAAATGTGATGTGCACCATTATTCTATAATGTATCCTAAAAAAGGTTTGAGCTGCATTTTTCAGATTTTCCAAATTCCTATATTTAACCCTTTCATGACCCAGGGATATTGATGGACCTGTGTCTAGACCACATTTAGTAGTTCTTGAATCCCCACTTTCAAAAAGGTATAACATTTTTATTTTTGCAGTGATATAAGAGGAGGTAAGTTCTAGATTGGACCGGGAAAATTCACTATATCTTGTGTATCTGAACTTTTCCAAAGCATTTGATACTGTGCCGCATAAAAGGTTGGTATATAAAAGTAGAATGTGTGGAAGTAGGTAAGTAACTGGCTCAGTGTTAGAAGCAGAGGGTAGTTATTAATGGTACTGATTGGATCAGAGTTACTACTGGGGTACCACAGGGGTTGGTTTTAGGCCCTATTCTTTTTAATATATTTTTTATTGACCTGGTAGATGGATTGTACAGAAAAAATATCAGTATTTGCAGATGATACAAAACTATGTAAAGAAATTAACATAAGAAAGGACACAAGGTGGTTGCAAGAGTATCTGCATAAGTTGGGGAATTGGGCAGAAAAGTGCCAAATGAGGTTTAACACTGATAAATGTAAGGTTCTGCACATGGGCTGGGAAATACATGTCACTATTATACACCAAATGGGAAACCACTGGGTAACACTAGGGTTCTTTACTATAAGAACAATGAGCCTATGGAACTCTCTCTGCCTGAGGACGTGGTGATGGCAATTTCAATAAGAGTACAAGAGGGGCCTGGATGCCTTTCTTGAGCCATACAATATTATATGTTATAAAAAACTTGAAACATAACTATGGATTTTAGCCCAGGGAAAGTCCCAAAAGAAAGCTAGACCCATCTGAAGACAGTTGTATTGGAGTTTACCTTTACCATGATCTGTACTAATGAGGGGCAGAAGAACCTGAACCAGCTAGTTCCTTTTGGCAAAGACTCTGGCTTGACCAAAATCCTTAGTCATGTTTCAAAACTCTTTAAAGGGGTTGTATGAGAAACTTTGGACAACCCCTTCCCCATGCATTAAAATAACAAATGGTGATATACTCACCGGTATTGCTGAGCTCTGTTATTGCCTGCAGCCCATGTGACATTCCATAAACCGGACAGGACTGCAGCTATAAACCGAGACCAGAGCAGGGGACTCAGCACTGTCGCAGGAGCAAGGAGGGGTGATTATATCACCATTTCTAATTTTAATGCACAGAGAAGGGGTTGTACAGAGTTCTTACAATTCTGACAACCCCTTTAATGGGTTAGGCATTGGCATACAGGGTAGCAACGTATGGGTGGCTTTAGAGAGACTATTTTCTTCCTTCTGGAGAAGAACTAATTTGCGTACCTTTTTCTTAGGGAGTGTTGCCTGTAATACTCCTATGGCAGCTGGTCGTCTCAACAAGGAGAAACCGTGACCCCCAATTAGATAACTTTGCCCTAGGGGTACATCACATGGGCTTTTTTTTTCCATCCGATTTTCGGACAGAAATAGCACCCATCATTTGACTAGTCAGAGTAAAAAAAAAAGCATCTCATATCAATGTGCGGACTCCAGTACATTGGACAGCACACAGATGGAGTGTCTAAGTGCTGTCTGATGTGAGTTAAGCCTAAGAATCTTGGGCACAACCTTTAAATCATGCATGTGCATTTACCTTAAAATACATTGATTTAGTGTGAGAGTTGCTGATGTCATCCCAAAGCTTCATCCCTGAATGAAACTCATCTTGGAAAAAGCGCACACTAGCCAAGAATGCCATAACACAAAACATGACTACTCGATGACAAAAACAGCAGCAAAAACTTTCTGTTCCATGTTCACAAAGTTTTTTTTTTTGAAAGATGTAGATCCAGGACATGTTCGTGGTTCCAATTTCACTCTGTCTATATAAAAAATTATATTTTCTTGTACAAGCACAATGTGTCACAATGTTCTATTTATGTTTCTCTGTACACCGTGTATCTAAAAGAACAATTTATAATATTTCACTTACTCAAAGTGATAGTAATAAAATGGTTATTATAGCACAGAGGGTGGTTTTATGTGGGGATAGCTCTAGGTCCATGTTAAGACACCTTGATAATCACCCTAGAGTGGTTTCACAGGGTAGAGAGAATTAAATCTTTGGATGGTATTTCAGTCAGTAGAAACCACTCATATGAAAAATTCATATCCATTGCCTCCACTTGGGATTTCTTCGCAAACTCACAGATGTACCATGCGTTTTGTTTAACAATAGCCCTGATCCCCATCCCTTTTATACAGATCTGATTCATAACTCATACAAATGACAGATCTTTTATTTCTCTAGTGAACTCTTCTCAGATTTACTGTATATATCAAAGCACATTGCTTCCCCGTATGTCTGGATTTGTTTTACTGCATTTTTATTATTGTCTTGAAATGCGTGTTATGCATGTGCACAATATTGTGGTCATATTTTAGTGTGCATAGGTTGTAATGTGCTGTTTTATTTTTTAATAATCAACTAGTACCACGAGTATCAAAAGTAACCTTTTGTGTGCATAAAACCAGCTATACCGGTAAAACAATGAAGTATTGTACTTTACAAAACATGTTTTGGTAAACGTTTTGATCAATTTATGCCTTAAAAAAGATCACAAACTTTACCCTTGCAACATGTAAATTCACATTTAGCGGTTCTGTAGGCAGGCAAGACCATCTCTGGTGTGCTGGCTGCACTACATGCCCTAATGCCGGCCCTCTCTGTGTTAGGCGGGTACTGAAATAAGACTGTGAGTCCCTAAAAACTACCCACCCCTCTGACCCTACCTACTTGCCTCGCCCTGGCTAAACCCAGGGGGACAACTGGGTGGCGGTCCCTATTCTGTCTAGAGATAACCTCATACTATAGGGGGAAAAAGGAGCACAAAAACTAAGGAAGATACTACCACGGAGAAACACAAAAAGGTCCAATAAAACTACAGCAAGGGAAGGAAAGGGTTAAAGCACAAGGACTAAGAGGACCAGGGAGACCTAGTTAACCTCACTAAAGGCTCCCAGAGCCGCGCGGCCACCCTAAGGGAAACGGCGCCGGACCCGGAAGAAAGAACACCGTGCATGGACCTTTGCAGCTGGACTGGCGTGCTGCCGAGACCCGACCGCGCTGCTGGTAAGTCTCCTCCTAACACTCTGACACTGTAACGTGATGATGTAGGAGACATCATCTTGGATGATCAAAGATCAGGAAGTGGGGAATTAGTGGCGCATGTGCAATCTAGCAAATCTGGCCACAACAAGACTAGTTGAAATGTGCATATGCTGGGCTGAGATATCCTAGCACATGTGCAATCTTCTACATCATGCCAGAAAGGGGTGGTGTCTGAAGACCTAGTCTATCCTGGGGAATCAGTCCGGACAGCCCACCAGAGACAGCCCAGCCTGTCCACCACACCACTTGTTGTGAATTCAAATACAGCTCTGGAAAAGTTTATACCATCTTTTTCAAAGTATGAGTTAATTACACACATTTATCAAAATACTTTGGACGTAGAATAAGTCTTATGTTTCGAAACTGACATGCTATGCCTAATTTGTGAATGTCACGAAAAACATTGATTGTAAAAAATTTAACATGAAAACTATTAATGATGGATACATGGACACTATGGCATTTAATAGAGCAATAAACAAAGCATGTTTTAGATACTGATTTACCTTGAGCTAATGTCATTGGCTGATGCAATCTGGCTTCTGTTGTATTAGCGTACTCGATGGTGCTTGTTACTTGAACGAGCATCACACCGTGTTTGACCCCACCCCAGGAGAGAGAGAGAGAGAGAGAGAGGGAGAGAGAGAGGGGGGGGGGGGGAGAGAGAGGGAGAGAGAGGGAGGGAGAGGGAGAGAGAGGGAGGGAGAGAGAGAGAGGGAGGGAGAGGGAGAGAGAGGGAGAGAGAGGGAGAGAGAGGGAGGGAGAGGGAGAGGGAGAGGGAGGGAGAGAGAGAGAGCCCACATACAAAAATGCTCCAGTCTTCCAATGTAGTCAATGGGGTTTGCTACCCGAGTAGAGCTCTCAAATTTTACGAAGGCTCGACTCAAATAACGCAGACCCGAGCATTTGGGTGCTTGCATATCTCTAACGTCGACCTTCAAAGTGTCCAAATATATGCATAACACCAGAAGAATTATAGAAAACATCAACAGGAAGAAAGATCAAGAGAAAGGAATCCAAGAAGACCAAAATGTTGGATGCTGAGCTCCAACAGGCTTGGCGGAGTGCCTGAAATGAAGGCGTCATGAAGGTAAGTGTCAGATAAAAATGTGCCAAACACTACCACCACTCTCTTGGACGCAAATGGCATTTCTGATGACAAACATTTCATTATCGAGTCCTAGAATTCAACTCATGGAGGTCGATAATGAGCCACAGCGATCAACAGTGAGTGCACCAAATGTGATATATGTGCTGAGCAATACATATGCAAGAATTTGGGACAATGCTGGTAGACATTTTCGTTGTGTATTCATAAACAACTAATTTGGATATTCATGTAATGTTTGTGATAAACTTTGATTTGAGAAAGACTTGAAGAAGTTGCAGAACACTAGTATAATATCATTGCTCCATCATGAGTTTCCTCAGTCCAATGTAATGATTTCATACTGTGTAGTCATTGTAGAATAATGTATCAAGAAACAAAATACCAACATTATCAAAATCGAATGTCTTTCAATACTCACCCAAGCCAAATTTGCCACCACTTGATGTGATCACAGAGCGACTTATATCACTGTGACTACCATTCATGCAACTGCAGCATTTGCCTTATGAAGGACAGAAGATTGTGGGACAAGCTGATGTGCAGACCGTGATAACATCAATACTGCACAGTTTGACTGATGATCAATCATTCAATGTAAACATAGAGAAATTGAATCCATAAACATACTTACGTGGCACTGTGAAGAAAAGTGTACTTAAATGGCTTCAATTTCTATAAAACCAACTGCTGTATGGATTATATAATTTACAGATTGATTGGAGCAAAGTTGACAAGTGCTGCTATGCAGATCATCACACAGTGCCATCTACTTCGCGAGCAGTGGTTCAGCCATTACTAAGTTCTCACCAAAGTTCTCGCCGCAGGGCAACACACTTTACTATAGAATGAAGAATGATGTCTCGACATTCACCCAAGATATCTCGAAAGATATAGATGAGTAGACAGTCTTGTGGTCTTAAGAAATATAAACTCTTCAACTTAATGTTAACCTGTACTGATAGACTGATCCAACTATAGACGATTGATTGATCCTAGTATCAGTGATAACTAGAGATGAACGAGCACGCTCGTATACAGCAAGCACTCGAGCGAGCATTGCTCTTCTCGAGTAACTGCTTATTGGTCTGAGCATGCTCGGGGGGGGGGGGGGGGGGCAGCAGGGGTGAGCAGCGGGTGGTAGCGTGGGGGTGGGGAAGAGAGTTACTCAAGAAGAGCGATGCTCGTGTTGTTGGCAATAGCTGTACGCCAGTCCCAAGCCTGGATAAATGGGGAGAGGTGGGGAAAGCAATGGCAAACTACCACTGCCAAAATACTTTATGAATCAGAACCAAATGCATTCAAATGTGGTGCTGGAAGGCGAATAACTTGGGCATTAATGACGTGTCACTTGAGCATAGAATAACACAGTTAAGGTTTTGTATATTGAAATGATTCTGACTTTGTTTTTTCACCACATATTGTAATTCATTTAGGTGGTAAAAATAGACCAATAGAATTTGTGCATATTTATTATCATTTTTTCACATTTTCAACTACAATATCTCAAATACATGCAAACATACTGTACACATTTTTGATAAGATATATATTTCCATCCGTTTACTTTATTCTGGATGCAAATTTGAAAAACAGTTACTTTTAACCATTTAGGAGACGTACAAATTTAACATTGATAATCAACATTTTAAGGAACACTTTGTTTTCCTGCACCAAGCCAAGATTGCAAAGGCTCATAGATGTCTGAATGATAGATACCCCCACAAATGACCCCATTTTAAAAACTACACCCCTTAATGTATTCACTGAGGGGGGGGGGGAGAGAGTCAGGAGTAATTCATTGCAAATACGTCATTTTAAAGGCACAATGGGGCCCAAAATGAAATGGGCAGCCGGGGGCTCTTGGAACAGACAATTTGCTTGAGGGTGTTTTAGGCCCCATTGCCCACTTGTAGAGCCATTGAGATGCCAAAATGAAACAGAATCCCCACAAATGACCGCATTTTAAAAACTAGACCCCGTTAACGAATTCATCTAGGGGTTTACTGTGTATTTTGACCCCACAGTTTTTGAATGAATCTAAGTAGAGATGAGCGAGCACCAAAATGCTCGGGTGCTCGTTACTCGAGTCGAACTTTCAGTGATGCTCGAGAGTTCATTGAGAGTTCAATGGGCGACTCGAGCCTTTTTGTATATGACAGGTGCTCCGCTAAGGTTTTCATTTGTGAAAATCTTAGCAAATCACCAAAGTCATGTAAAAAACACAGAAATGGATAGGGCAGGCGAGGAGCAACATGCAGGGCTGCATTTCGGGCTCCGAGGTCTCACTATTAAGCCACAATAGTGGCAAGAGTGAGACCCCCCCTGCACTGTCAGCATAACGATCGTTCTCCTCTGCCACAGTAACAGCTGTGGCAGAGAAGAACGATGTTAGCCCATTGAATTCAATGGAGCCGGCAATACAGCCGGCTCCATTGAAAGCAATGGGCTGCCGGCGAGCGCTGGATGAATTTTCGGGAAGGGCTTAAAAATATAAGCCTTTACCTGAAAAAGAAAGATTTTAGTGTAAAAAAGAATAAAAATGCAGGCATTCTCTTCAATGGAGCCGCTGCTGTTGCCGGCGACTCCATTGAAGACAATGGTCCGCAGGCAGACCTGAATTCTTTTTCAGGGAAGGACTTTACATATAAGCCCTTCCCTGGAAATGAATTAAAAGTGATTTAAAAAACAAAAAAATAGATACTCACCTCCCTTCAGCTGCCGGGGCACAGCCGCGTGTTCTCCTGCTGTCCCCTGCACTGTGGTGCTGAACTGCTGACATTCAGCTGAGAGCTGCGCTGAGCCGATCATAGGCAACACTCACTCACCCATTCATGAATGGGTGTGAGTGAGATCTGCCTCTGATTGGCTCAGCTGAGCCAATCAGGGGCATGTCTGACTCACACCCCCTTCACACCCACTGCAGGCCAGCCGCGCTGAACTCCGTCTGCCGGGACAAGGTGAGTATATATATATATTTTATTTTTACACATTTCTGGATGAATTGCAGGGAAGGGCTTATATATTTAAGCCCTTCCCGACAATTCATCCCGCGATCGCCGGCAGCCCATTGCTTTCAATGGAGTCGGCTGTATTGCCGGCTCCATTGAATTCAATGGTCAGTGCTCGTTTAATCGAGACGAGTACCGCGTGGTGCTCGTCTCGAGTAACGAGCATCTCGAGCACCCTAATACTCGAACGAGCATCAAGCTCAGACGAGTATGCTCGCTCATCTCTAAATCTAAGCAAAGCAGAAGGAAAAAAAATATGATTTTTATTTTTTTGGCAACTGTGTCAATTTAAAAACAGTTTTTTTTCTGTACAGCACACATATGAATGAAGACTTTTACCCCAAAATGGATACCCCTGTTTGTTCTGTGTTAGAAACATACCCATTGTAGCCCCAATTAACTTATAGGACACATGGCTAGGCCTATAATGGAGGGAACACCAATTGGATTTCAGGGCACAACTGAATAAATTCCAAGCCCCATTGCCCATTGCAGGAAAAAAATGGACTCCCAAAAATAATCGCTCCCCCCTCCCCCTCACGCTTTTTGTCATTCCCTAAATTCTAGATAAAAGTAATAATGTAAACAGTGTGGTATGTCTGAAAACAGGGGTAATTGTGGAGGCCCGATTGGGATGGGCACATGGGGCAATAAAATCGGGTATCCCTCCTCCTCTCATGCCTTTTTGGGAGGTATTTCTTGACCTCATTGTCAAGGATGGGGTGGGAAAAGTGGCGCTCTATGAGGCTTCATTAGCTTGCTGAGGTGTGGTGGTCTCACACAGAAGGTGCTCAACAAGCTGCTCCTGGAACTGCAGGAAGGCGAGCGTTCCCGGGAACTTCTTGTAAATTACATATTACAGGTAGCGATCTGAATAACACCCGGTCACATGGCTGTATGTGCAATCCTCTTGCGGAGGCCCGCAGCAGACCCCATGCTATGAGCCAGCCGTTGCCCTGCGTACGACCGCATGATGTACTGTGCATAACTGTGTACTCACACAGATGGTAATGTGCAGTACACCATTTTTTGTTTGTGTTTCCTGTGCCATCGCTCAGCAATGACGCGGGTACCTGCAGCCCGTACATGATGTAGTTGTGTATGGGCTGCGGGTATATCCGTGACCATAGAGTACAATAGGCTCTATATGCGGATATCCGCAGTTAAATAGAACATCCTGTTCTCTGTTTTCTGCAAGTTGATTATATAAATCCAACCTGTTAATGCAAGCAGAATTGTGTAATACTAATATAAGAGGGTAGGTAAAAACATCACAATCCTTAACATGCAGACAGCCAAACTGCTATATTAAATTTACATGCTCTAAGCTTTATGAAGAAAGACTTTAATTTAGATTATGTACCCATCAAATCACCTACTACATGGGGTGACACTACTATAGATTCGATGTTTGCGCAAAATATTGATTCTGGTCTCTTGCCATTTATATCATACTTCTATCATTGACCAGTGGTTTGTAAATTGAGAATTCTTTGCAATTAATTAATTTTAAGATTTTGTGAAAAATAATGTGTAGGCCTTGTCGTTTAATGTTTTTATATTGTAGAACAAAATGTTAGAATAGTAGATAAGTGTTTGCAATTTAAGATATGATGGTACTTATGAAATGTTGCAACTGCATTCGTTGTAATGAACATTTTATGTTTGAAGCTAAATTCTTTAAGCTGTGTTATACAAAATTGTTTTTTGCCATGTGGCCACATTGATGTATTCTATGCCCTAAAACTAGCGGTTTCGATGCAAACTTGCATGAAGGTGCAGGTGTGTATTTGGTTCTAAGCCTGCATTCACATGAACGTATATCGGCTCGGTTTTCACGCCGAGCCGATATACGTTGTCCTCGTGTGCAGGGGGGGGATAGAAGAGCCAGGAGCAGGAACTGAGCTCCCGCCCCCTCTCTGCCTCCTCTCCGCCCCTTTGCACTATTTGCAATGAAAGGAGGCGGAGCAGGGGCAGGGCTAAGTTAACGAGAATTAGCCCCGCCCCCGGCCCGCCTCTCCACATTGCAAATAGTGCAGAGGGGCGGAGAGGAGGCAGAGAGGGGGCGGGAGCTCAGTTCCTGCTTCTGGCTCTTCTATCCTCCCCCCCCCCCTGCACACAAGGACAATGTATATCGGCTCGGCGTGAAAACCGAGCCAATATACGTTCGTGTGAATGCAGCCTTAGTGTTATTTTGATAATATGCTTTGCGTCTTCTTTCAGTAAACATATAGGGGTCTTTAGTATGTTTTTGATGTGATAATTTAGGTTTCATTTGAAGGTGTCAAGTATGAAAACTGTCCTGACTACCAGCAGTGCAAAATGTGCAAAAACCCTTGGCAGCAAAAAGGTTATGGAATTAAAACAGATCTCAGGGATAAAAGTGCAGACTTTTTTCATTAAAAACAAACTTCAATCAGGTGGCTCATTACTTATAACGTGTTGAATAAACAGAGAAATAGTTGACATAATTGAATTCATTTGGTGATAGCACTCCTTGCAATGTATTATATTAACATGGACTTCAATTACTCTAAGTACTTCCTCGTTTAACTAATACTGTGAAACGAGCAATACTGATTAATTTCGGTGAAGCACTAACATAAATGCTTGCAGGAAAGATTACAGTTATGAAATACAAAAT
The DNA here is from genome assembly GCF_035609145.1 of Eleutherodactylus coqui. NCBI lineage: Eukaryota > Metazoa > Chordata > Amphibia > Anura > Eleutherodactylidae > Eleutherodactylus > Eleutherodactylus coqui. The sequence goes on along the minus strand of NC_089843.1, from coordinate 72,414,330 downwards.
GAGACAAATATACAAAGAACTGAGTTTTCTTTAGTTCGACAATTTTTGTAATGTAAATATTGACAGTGGAGAAGGCAAGAAATAATGGAGGTTCTCCAATGGTATGTCTAGTGTTTCTACTGAAAGGATATTGTGTAAGAAGTTGATTATTTTGTGCTTATTTCATATTTTAAAGGAGTTCTCTGCTTTAGACAATCTTTACTTGTTAAAATGGCCCCTTAATACTTATCTGATTACACAGTGACCCTCTACTTGGACCCCCAGCAATCAGCTGTAGGGCTTATTCAGACGACCGTATATGGGACGGGTATTCACGCCCGGCCGAAATACGGCGTCCCTCTCTGCCGGGGGAGGAGGCTGGAAGAGCCAGGAGCAGTGCTCTGAGCTCCCGCCCCCTCTCTTCCCCTTGGCACTATTTGCAATGGGAGGGGTGGGCGGGGGCGGAGCTAAGTGTGACAATTTTCGGCCTGCCATGTCACAGCCACAGTGTGGACAAAAATCATGTGAATGGGTGTTAAAACTTCCATTTTAATGCCCGTTCAGACAGCCTGGGTCTGGCACATAAACGCAGAGCCTGAGATATCGGCAGGCCGGGGGAGACAGTTTAGCTCTGCTAAACTGCCTTCTCCATTGTGCCCCCTCGATGGCTCTTGGCAAGGGGAGGGGGCGGAATGGGGCGGGAGCTAGTGTGCTAAGCTCCTGCCCCCTCTCAAGCCCTTATCAGCTGCCAGCAATGGAATGGGACAGGGTGGGAGCTTAGCAATTAGCTTCCATCCCACCTTCTCCCATTACAAATAGCCAGCAAGGGGCGGAGAGGGGAGGGGAGGGGCAGAGAGGGGAAGGAAGGGGTGGAGAGGGGAGGGGGGGTAATTTAGCAGTCACGCTACTAAACTTCCTCCCACCTCCCTTCTCTGGCAGCTACCATAGGCTCCCATAGAAGTCTATGGCAGTGGCCATATTCCAGCCAGAAAGATAGTTCCTGACCTACCTTTCTTTCTTGGCCAATATAAAAGCGCCTGGCCAAAATGCGCTCCTATGTGCTATCTTGGCCGGCCTGGTGCTTTTACGCTGAGGGAATACACCCATCTGAAGTGATGCATTGTAAACCAATGCATCAGATGAGCAGCGTATATAAGCCTGGCATGAAAGCGTGGTCGATATACGCTCATGTGAATAAATCCTAACTGTGTGATGGAACACCTGATTGCAAAGAGATTTGGCCCATTGGGAAAATTTAAAAACTACTGGGCAAAGTGGCTTCTTTCCTCAGGATTCTCATTAATTTCTTACCTCAAAAATGAATCCATTGAGTACAAAAGAAAATATATCCATGGGTATAGTTGTTTTAGGCATAGCCTTATTTAGATATTCATTATGATATAATAATGCAACTGAGTTATTATCCAGGTGGACACTCATGACCGAATAACCAATTGTTAGGTCCTGTAAACTCGTCATTACTTTTTCCTTTCTTTTTCTCTCTTCTCTTCAATAGTATTGTCCCATTCAGCTTTGCCAATGCTAGTGTACAATCTGCACAAGATAATTAATGGGACCAACACAACCCAATATACGTATATCGAGCGAAGATATACTCACCCACCCACTTGGACATGTACAGGATCGAATTCAAACATGTAAGTTAGTCAACACCATACCCAGGTCCCACTATATGTTGGAATGTGAACCACATGTTGACTTACTAGATTGTCTATACTAAAGTTGTGGGCTATAAACTGTGTATTATACACCCAATGCACAGGGTAAATTTCATAATATGTAATTTAAATGATCTCTTACTTTATGTTAAAAAAAATCCAATAAAACACTTGTTGATAAAAAAAAAATAAAAAATTCTAAAGAAGTTGTCATATGACAGACAATCACGTTAATGGTGGATTTTTCATTGGTCCAGTTCTTAAGATTCCTGAATTTGTTTCATTGCAGTGACCACTGGGGGAAAAATAATGTATTACATGCAGTTATTTTAATTACTGGTCATCCATGCAATGCAAGAATAGATTAGGTCTGTCAGATTAGAACCACTACTTGTTACTGGTGGAATCTATGTAAAAGGGGATGTTGAATGAGACAACCTCTTTAATGTGATTGTTCTCAGCAAGAGAAACGACGTAATCTTGTAGATATGATACCTTTTAATGGCTAACAAAAATACATGATGTAATAATAGCGAGCTTGCGAACCAACGCAGGGTTCTTCTTCAGGCTTAAATGAATTGGATCTGAAGAGGCATGGATATTTATACACACTTATAACATACATACTTATTACAAGGCACAGATATGGATGTGATTGGTTCGCACTTAAAAGGAATTCTGCAACAGCAAACAAACTTTTTTTGTCTAGGCACTGATAGTGGAGTGAAAGATTTATGGTCCCTAAATTACTGTTGGGGGGGGGGGGAGGTCGGGCAGGCTAGAAATGCTACAGGAGGTGTACTGACATTTTTAGCTAAACACTGATAAGGGAGTGAAAGTTTATGGTCCCTGAATTACTGTTGATGGGGGTCTTATCTGTATAATAAATGTCTCACACTTCCCATTCACGCATAAATCCTGGGGAATAATTTAACCCAGTATTCAGCGTGTCAAAGGTTGTTATCAATTTATATTCCCAAATTCTTCTGTGGTTTTGTGACTTGAAACCACCCTTCAATATCAAAACTCTCATATCCCCTATGTTATGTTCATGGTTAGAGAAGTGCTCGGCCACAGGCAATTCTCTTTTTTTGTGTTTAATCATGTGGCGATGAGATCTCATCCTTGCTTTCAGTTTCTGTCCTGTTTCTCCAACATAAAGACCCCCAACAGGACATTTACTGCACATGATCAGGTACACAATATTGGTCGAGGAACATGTGAATGTCCCTGGGATCTTATAGTCCTGCTGTGTGTTGGGGATCCGTATCCTGTCTGCAGTCAGTACATGTGAGCAAGTCTTACAGCTCCTTACATTACAGGGATAAGTTCCTTTTTGTGTGTCAGAGGGTAATGCACTCCTGATTATAAAGTTCCTCAAGTTAGGAGGTTGCCTGTAACACAGAAGCGGAGGGTCCGGGAATATGATTTTCAGACGGTCATCCTTGTGCAGGGTATGGTGGAGTTTCTTTGCAGTTCTCCTTAGTACCTCTAGTTGCGGATTGTAGGTCACTACTAGAGGCACACGATTGTTTCTTTCCTTCTCCTTGTATTGGAGTAGTTGATTTCTGGGTATCCTGGTGGCTCTGGTGATTTGGTCATCAATTGAGGTGGGATGGTAGCCCTGATTTATAAATGTCCTTTTAAGATGGTACAAATGTTCCTCTCTGTCTGTTGGGTTGGAGCAGATCCGGTTATACCTGATGGCCTGGCTGTAGACAATGGACTTTTTGATGTGTTTAGAATGGAAACTGTCCCATCTGAGGTATGTGGGACGATCAATAGGTTTTCGGTACAGGGATGTCTGTATTGAGTTGTTTAAAATCTTTATGGTGGTGTCCAAAAAGTTGATTTCTGTATGCGAGTAGCTTAATGTGAGATTTATGGTGGGGTGGAATTCATTGAATCTTTCATGGAATTTTATTAGTTCTTGTTCGGTGTTGGTCCAGATGATCATGATGTCATCAATGTAGCGGAAGTAGGCCAATGGTTTGCTGGGGCAGGAGGCCAGAAAGTCACTCTCCAGTTTTGCCATAAAAAGGTTGGAATATTGCGGTGCCATTTTACTGCCCATGGCGGTCCCGGTGAGTTGCAGGAATATATCTTTGCCAAAGGAGAAATAATTGTGTGTGAGAATGAATCTTGTGAGATGTAGCACTGCATCAGAGGCGACCCCATTGGCCTCAAGGTGCGCCTGGCAGTCAGTCAGTCCATCCTCATGTGGAATGTTGGAATATAAGGATTCCACATCCATAGTGGCCAGGATGGCGCCATTGGGGAGGGGACCTACGGTTGACAGTTTGTTCAGTAGGTTTGTAGTGTCTTGCAGGTAGCTGGTTGTGTTTCTCACCAGTGGTTTGAGGATTCCTTCCACCCATCCTGAGATTCCTTCAGTGAGGGTACCCACACCTGAGATAATCGGCTTTCCTGGGTTGCCAGCTTTGTGTAGTTTTGGAAGCATGTAGAATGTTCCAACATGGTACCAGATCTTTGTTTTCATTAAAACTCTTTAATGTAACTATGAACTATGTCCCGATTCTTCTCTTTTGTATCTGTATTGGGACATGGTTTTTGGCATTTGCATACATAGGCCCCTCCAGAGGCTGCAATAACCTTATTTTAAGTGTCTCCCAATTCATGAATCTTCTCTGTGGACACTCACAACTGACTCCATGGAAGCAACAAAAGTCACATTTCTGAAGAGTCAGAGACTAGTGAAGCCTTCTGATAGCATCACCAGTTTTTAAGTGAATAGTATTCTGCATATTGTCAAACATTTTTAATGTATTTAGTATAAAGATGACAGGTGACGTTTCGACACTGCATGTCAGACAAAGACCCTTATTTGGGTCGAAATTCACCTGTCATTTTTATCCTAGATAGATATATACTGTTTACTGACTTCCCACGCAGATATATACTGTCACATTCTACATATCCTGGTAATCAAGTATCCATGAGGGATTTCTGGACTTGATGGCATTGCAGAGGACATGACAAGTGGTGGACTATTTGTGCTTTTCATGGCATGTTATATCTGTTTCATAAAATCACATGCTGTTTGGCCACTGAACTTGGCATATTAAAGTATAAGCTGTTTTATTGCACAAAAAAGCCCTTGTGTCTTCTAGTACATGTCATATCTTGCAATACATTGCTGGATAAACTCTGTAAACCACAGGTCCCTAAGCTTTTCTTTCTTGCAAGGCACTCTCAAACATAATATGTGGTTTCAGACACACCAGGAATTAAGGGAAAAAGCCTATTAAACATGTGACAAAGTCATCCAACACTTCTACTAGTGTTAAAGCGATAATGTACCCTTACGTTACTTTATTGGGTTTTTCCACGCAGAAGCATTGCAATGTATTATTGTAGCAATCATATGATCGTGGGTTCAAGTACCCTATAGGGACATAAAAAATGTGTAATAAAGTATAAATGGTGTAAACAAATAAGTAAAATATTAGTAGTAAAAATAAACAAAACTTTTTTTTGCCTATTTTCCTCTCTTAGTGTTTTGGTGCGTGCATACGCACGCACAAAAACACGCTTGTATTTACAACAATGCATTCCCTATGGTGTGTGCACATGTCCATACTTTGCAGGTGCGTGCCTGCAAAGATAGGACAGGCGTGCACCATAGGGAATGCACGCATTGTTTTCAATGGAGCCGCGGCTGCTGCCGGCGGCTCCATTGAAAACAATGGCCTGCTGGCTCCCTGTATTCCTTTTCAGGGAAGGACTTTACATATAAGCCCTTCCCTGAAAAAGAAAGATTTTAGTGTAAAAAAGAATAAAAATGCAGGCATTCTCTTCAATGGAGCCGCTGCTGCTGCCGGCGGCTCCATTGAAGACAATGGTCTGCTGGCTCCCTGCATTCCTTTTCAGGGAAGGACTTTACATATAAGCCCTTCCCTGGAAATTAATTAAAAGTGATTTAAAAAACAAAAAAAATAGATACTCACCTCCCTTCAGCTGCACAGCCGCATCTTCTCCTGCTGTCCCCTGCACTGTGGTGCTGAACTGCTGATCTATCACCAGCTGGAGATTTAAAATCCCCACCTGCTGAAAGAGCTGAATGTGATTGGCTGAGGTGCTCAGCCAATCACAGGCAGCTCTCCCCGAATGAATGACAGGTGAGAGCTGCCTGTGATTGGCTGAGCACCTCAGCCAATTACATTCAGCTCTTTCAGCAGGCGGGGATTTTAAATCCCCAGCTGCTGATAGATCAGCAGTTCAGCAACACAGTGCAGGGGACAGCAGGAGAAGACGCGGCTGTGCCCCGGCAGCTGAAGGGAGGTGAGTACCTATTTTTAAATTTTTTTTTACTATTTTAAAAGGCTTTTCAGGGAAGGGCTTATGAAGCCCTTCCCTGCAAAGCCACTACTAGCTGCCGGGGCTCAACGGGGACTTCTGCCGCTGTCCCCGGCTCTGTAGCGCTGCTGAGCTATCAGCAGCTGGGGATTTTAAATCCCCGGCTGCTGATAGCTCAGAACTACAGAGCCGGGGACAGCGCCAGAAGTCGCGGCTGAGCCCCGGCAACTGAAGGGAGGTGAGAATTTTTTATTTTTTTGCACTATTTTAAATGGCTTTTCAGCTTATGAAGCCCTTCCCTGAAAAGCCATTGACAGGATGCCGGCAGCAGTATTCTCTACCGCAGCTGTCATGTGTGACAGCTGCGGTTGAGAACTGAAGACTTCCTTTTGCTGCATCTACCACAGATGTGGCAGATGTAGCAGCAGGGAATTCTTTTAACTAGCGGGGGTGAAGGATACATCTGCCGCATGCGGCAGATGTGTTCTTTATGCCCACGGGGATTACAGCAGCAGCGGAGAGCAGTTTTTTTTAATTCTTTTTTTGTTTTGCACTAAAATGTTTCTTTTTCAGGGAAGGGCTTATATGTAAAACCCTTCCCTGGAAAAGAATGCAAGGGACCGGCAGAACATTGTTTTCAATGGAGCTGCCGGCAGCAACCGCGGCTCCATTGACAACAAGCACGCAGCTGTGTTCATGCGTGTTTTTGCTCGTACCTAGGTACCTAAGTACACACCAAAACACGCTCATCTGAACCAGCCCTTAAAACTAACAAAAAACACACATTTGGTATCATGTTTCTATCCTGCACTGAAAAAACATTAAAGAAAAGCACGAATGTGTGACAACATCTAGTCACACTAGAAACCTTGTTTTTGCCTCTTTTTTTTTCTTTTTTACTTTTTATTGTACCATTTTTTCATAAATCAAGGAAAATAACATATCAGCATACATTGCAATACATCATTTGTTTATTAGGTAACATATACATCTCCAATACCTGAACCAAGTTGGAAATTATTTTCGAAAATAAAGTTTCGTTGCAAATGTATTCTCTTCGGTAGTAATAATGACGATAATCTCTAAAGTAACATTTTGCAGCATTTTACAATCAGTCGAAGCCGTAAAAGTAATACTGAAAAATATTCAACTATCTGATAAAGACATAAAGGCCACCCTGACCATAAAATCTTACTATTTAAAATTTACTAAATTTATAAGATTCAGAAAGTTCCAACACAAACTATTTAGATTTTTTCCATACTAAGGGCGCATTCAGACAACCGTATATCGGCTGGGCTTTCACGCCCAACCGATATACGGCGTCGCGCTTTGCAGGGGGAGGAGGCTGGAAGAGTCGGGAGCAGTGTTCTGAGCTCCCGCCCCCTCTCTACCCCCTCTCCGCCCCTCTGCACTATTTTCAAAGAGGAGAGGCGAGACGGGGCGGAGCTAATTCCCGGAACTTAGCCCCGCTCCATCCCGCTTCCTCTCATTGCAAATAGTGCAGAGGGGCGGAGAGGGGGCGGGAGTATAGAGCACTGCTCCCGGCTCTTCCAGCCTCCTCCCCCTGCAGAGAGAGACGCCGTATATCGGCTGGGAGTGAAAACCCAGCCGATATACGGTCGTCTGAATGCACCCTAAACTAGTATGTTTTAATTATTTACTTGGCTGTTGAATGTAGAAGACAATCTTGGCGTTGTAATAAAGCAGATTATGAGACATTACCTGTTTATTTACATAGTGGTAAACACAAAAATCTTATTTTATACTGGAGCACTGACCTCTTGGTCATCACTTTAGACCATTCATCATATCATATTGTGAAATACCATTATAATTTCATGGTGAATGATAGTTTCAATTTAACTGTCAATTGTTCTTCCTTTATATTAGTTTCAGCTCATAACATATGTCTTTATTTTTGTTCTTCTTTCATCCCTCCATCAATGGTTCTGAGTCTCTGTTTTAGATCCAGAATCTATCCCCTGGATCTCATCCCAGCACAAGGCTACAATAGAGGGAAACATTTTGGACTATGTGTCCTACAGGTATGAGACCTTTCCAACTTTTGTTTAACTATTTTGTTTTGCTTGACAAAGACCCCGGTTGGGGTTGAAATGTTGCTGCATGTATCTTTGGAGTTTAATAATGAAGCATATTCATAGATGCAAGTTACTTTTATGAAGACACTCGGTATGCTGCTCATCATTCTGCATTTATGACCACTACACTGGACTTTGGAGTCAGGTTTGGACTATGAGTTTTGCATGACTATGTACGCCTCCCACTAACAGTGGTGATCTTCTGGAAATGCTGTTGGAATACGTTTATTTTGCATAATTCCTGTAGTGTTGTTGTTACCCATCTTATGAAGGAAAAAATGGCGATCCATGTGTGACCAACCCCCACGTTATTACAAAGCATTAAAAAAAATCGCAACATCTCCTATTGAGGTCCGGATCCTGCACCAAAATCGCCCATTAAAGTCTATGGAATCGCATAAAAAGGCAGCAAATGCGCAGTTGCTTGCATATTCACTGTGTTTTTACACATGTTGCCAGGAGACAATGGGTTAAAAATAGGGACAGCAATTTATTCTTCTTGAGTTTTTATTCCGTGCATGGACAAAAAAATAGTTATAAATACAAATGTAATACATGCATAAAAAATGCACACACACCAAAAAGGGATTTAAAAAAGAATATTTAAGGGTTGCAAATGTGCTAAAACATAAAAAAAAGTATTCACCCACTCCCTACCCTGATGATCCACCACTGCAACTCCCACACTGGTGTCTGTTTACGTGCATCTAGTAGTGATGTTTCATACTGCTGGTGACCTTGGCAGAGACCAGACTCCTGGCATCATGGCTCCCATCACTGCGTTGGAATGCCACTCGTATAGAAACTTGACCGCTGTGGCCAATGATTGGCTGCAATGGTCACATGGTGCCTACATGTAAGCAAAGCATGGGAGGACAGGAGAAGGTGCATCACTGGCTCGCCAGGGCAGACAGTAGTTGAGTAGTGTTCTTAATGTTTTAGTACATTTTCAGCCTTTTCAGCCCTTTTTTTAAAAAAACAGAAGATCCCTTTAAATGGGTTATCCAGAGTGGCGAGCTCCTTAAATTCAACTGAAAGGGTGGAATCTGCTGCAGATTTGCACCCAAACTGGAGCAAATCAACTAAATGTGAGCATACCCTTAGGCGAGTCTCACGTGGGAGTAAGTGTATTTGCGCACACCTGTGCATGATTTACTAACAAGCAACCATGCTCCCATTGATTGTAGATTGCAAAGGGCAATTAAATTAATTAGTTCAATATGTGCTATTTTCGTGCTCAAATGCACAGGGAAATAGAGCATGCTGCGTATTTCTGAGTGAACTAAATGCATGCGCAAAATATTTTTTGCATTGAAATCAACAGGTTCTATTTAATGCATTTTGCACACACAAAATGCTGCGCTACTACAGCCGTGTGACAAAGGCCCTAATACAGTTCTGGATACTGCAGGAAGAAATTCTCTCCACCCCCCCCCCCCACACACAAAAAAACAAATAAAAAACTGTACAAAAAATAAACCTTTAAAAGGGGTCATCAGAGTTAATAAGGGGGCTTATTCAGATGACCGTATATCAGCTGCGTTTTAATGCTGAGCTGATATACGGTGTTCTTGTCTGCAGGGGGAGGGGGGATGGAAGAGCCAGAGCAGGAACTGAGCTCCCGAATCTTCCCCGCCCCTATTTGCAATTGAAGGGGTGGGGCATGGGTGGAGCTAAGCAGTAGCATCTAGCTCCACCCTGCCCCCTGTTATTGCAAATAGTGGCAAGGGGTGGAGATCGGGCGGGAGCTCAGTTCCTGCTCCTGGCTCTTCCATCCTCTCCCCTCTACAGACGAGGACAGGGGCGGAGCTAATTCCCAGAACTTAGCCCCACCCCATGCTACCTCCTCTCATTGCAAATAGTGCAGAGGGGCGGGGAGTTGGCGGAGAGGGGGCGGGAGCTCAGAGCACTGCTCCCGACTCTTCTAGCTTCCTCCCCCTGCAGAGAGAGACGTATATCGGCCGGCGTGAATACCCAGCCGATATACGGTCGTCTGAATAAGCCCTTAGGGTGAGCGATAAATCGCAATTCTGGTCCTTTTTTTAAAAAAAAAACCAAAACAACAACTTTTAACTGCCTTTACCGTGTGGGACAAATATTGCATCATTTTGATTGGAATACCATAGTACTGCACCATATCATATTCTGACAAGCAGTCTATCGATAATCAGCAATGGCAGCCATGGGAACTGAATGCACCTCACACTATTATCATGGACGGGTCATTTGGGGCCCCTGAACTGTAATTGGGGAATTCTAATGCCACTGAATTGACAATGGCATATAAAGTGTTGCCGGTGGTTGTCAGCTGTCAAACACAACTGGAGCTTGCCCTGTATATAGCGGGATCAGCTACAAACCCGAACGCTGAAGAGGGGGCAATGTATGCCCAAAAGTGTCAAGGGGTTAAAATCTGAAATCAGCGGTTACTTTCTTCTCTCCACTCCTTGTGCAGTGACCGAGATGGACACTCGGGACATGAGGCCCACGCTGAGGAGCTGGGAGGGTAGCATTGTCACTTGTCATGGTGGTGCTTACAAGACACCTTCTCAGAGGGACACATGCGACCTCGGCCTGAGTATCACTGGGCCTCTTTTGGACATCCCTAAGATAGGGATGGCCTATATAAATTTGGTAGAATTTCAGGTTGTCACATGACACCACCGTTCCTCACTCACCAGAATGAACCTCAGCGAAAAATAAAGAGAGTCCACACATGATGTATTTTTTAAGTACCTCAGTCCCTGGGAACAGTCAGGGCCTGGCAAAACTTTACTTGAAACTTTGATACTGTACAACGTAAAACACACCAGTGCCGGCAAGACAGTAGAAGGAAGGTCAGAGAGGAAACTCAGGATGATGCCGGTCCTACAGTCCACATTATCTGTATGGCACCGCTCCAGGAAGGAGTAAGGGACAAACTCTCCACAGACACTCACTTGTTAAAGTACCACTGCACACTGATCTCTACTTTCTTTGCTTCTCTTGCTCGCTCTCTCTCCTCCCTTTCTAATGGTTCCTGGCATTAGGGACCTCAGGAAACTGCTCTTTCTCTTCCATTCTCTTCACCACATGAGGGTTGAAGATACCCCCATGTGGCTGGCACTCTCTCTCTCACAGGAACCCAGAAGAAGAACTCTAGAAGACCCCCTTCCTGATCTCAGACACTCATATTTATAGTCTCTAGCATAACACGTGACAGGACTTTTGATACTTTTGCAGACATATCCCAGCCACATGCAGACATTAACTCCTCATTTGCTGCAGCTATGCAATACATATAACAAAAGATAAGACACCTTGCACAGTGCATCCACACAAAAGACCTGACATGTATGACATTCATGGAGGGGCCAGGAATAGGTGTTTCAGGCTATTACAGTTGCTCATCCCTCACTGCTGGCTCCGGTCTACACTGTCTTTACTTACAGGCTGCTGTGACAGCCTGTATACCTGCTGTAACCGCCAATGACAGCTCTCAGTCGGGATCACTGAGCACTGTCATTGGCTGCTGAAGCTTGTTTGTTGATGGGTTCAGCCTGCAAAGTGACATCACAGGCAGACCAGAGCCACCGGCAAGGGGGGAGAAGGGGAGCGATGAGAGGTGACCACTGGTTTCCTTACCTCAGACGATTTCTTTAAGGCTAATAATGCAGAATATTTGAGAATCTCTAACGTACTAGTCCCATGTTGATGTTTGATTGCCAGTATTGTACAGTAATAACAGTAAAATTAATATACGCAGCACTATTTCTCCTGAAAACATTACACACAAGTTATATTCATGAAGCAATTGTGTAACAAGCCTATAATGATTTCACACTCCAGTACTCTGCCCAACGGGGCCCTTAGCATTTAAAATTGCAAGAATTCCCCACTGTCCAGGCTTTTAACTTTGAAGAACACATTAGAGACTAAAAGCAAACCTGGTCAGCACATGCATATTTTATGGCAGACTTCATGTGTAATATATAATGAAATCATCCAGTTTTTCATATAGTGCACCGTGCATGTACACAATCCAATGTGCTGAATACAAGGGAATAGAGCTTCTAGATATTATTTATACTAAGCATATAGACATAAAAGGCTATAACATAAGGGAGGCGTTATACGGCCGTATGTGCAAAAATGCTCACTCATGCAATGTATTTGCGCATAACCAAGGTTGATTTGTGGTGGTGTCTGCGCAATTTACTGTATTTTTTACGTACGCAGGGTCAATTCGCACGCAAGCCACATCCCGTGAAAAAAGGCTACTTAGCCTAAAGAGGTCCAGATGTGTTTTTCCCTGCATTTTGTGCAGTGTTTCACATTGTGCCTTGCATATTAGCGCACCTCTCAGACTTCTGTGCTCAAAATGCGGGAAACAGAGTGGGTCCTATGGTTTCCATGCACAAAATGTGTGCGCAAAAAAAGCTTTTGAGGACCTAAGGCCGGCTGCACATTAATGGATTTGCATTGTGGGATCCTCGGCGGGCATCTGCACCACGGATCCGCAGCAAATACCGTTCATAACATGCAATGGAAATGTGCTTCTTACTGCACAATAGCAAAAATCAATTGCGATTCCAGCTCGCAAAGGAAAAATCACAGTATGTTCCATTTTTGCGCTGACAGCTTTAGTTGAGGTCATGGAAGCCATTTAAACCACAGCCGTTCCGCAATTAACATTGTGGAAAGGTCACGGTTACCCGCATCCTCGCTTAGCGACGACAGGTATTAGAAAAAAAAAAAATGAAAATACTGTACTGCGCATGTCCGACAGCAAGCCGTGCAGACCATCCGCAGTACAGGGAAAGAAGACAAGAAGCAGGTACGCACAGAAGCCGACTGGGCACAGGGTCGGTTTCCGCTGTGGGCTTCCGCATATGGAAACCGACCCGTTCATGTGCAGTCCGTCTAACTGTGAGCCTCGAGGATAGTCATTCATATTACAGCAGGGGCGTACCTATGGGCTCAGGGGCCCGGGGTGCAAAAGTTCAGCTCGGGGCCCCCCCATGGCCTCCACCCCACACTCCTCCGTACCCATATCTGGATCATACTGCCAACATAATCTACCCCCTTTGGTGTAATCTTTCCAAACATGATGCATTTCCTGAACATGAAAATTTGCTTGTAGCTTCGCAGGCCACTCTCACACACACCACTTCTTACCGCTATTAGCGCCGTACTAACCACGGTACAACACTCCCAGAGATTTTAATGAGCTTACTCAAACCTGCGCTCAAACATGGAGTTTCTATCGCTGTGATTTTTGAGAGCTGTGTGTTCTATTTTTGCGTTTTCATGGTTTTTAACACACCTCCTCACCCATCACAATGATGGGGTGCATTAAAAAGTGCTGTCACACGCTGTAACCTGTGTTCGAAAACGCTGCTCGAAATTCTGGTAAAATTGCCATGATTACAAGCTGCGTTTTCTGAACACGTGTGTGAGAGCGGCCTCAGGGGGGTCATGTTTTTGTTGTACTTTATTAAGAAAAACACATAAAAAACCTGCATGCAGAATTTAAAGCCGTGTACGTTATTAAGGAGCTGCAGACACAATTAAAAACGTGGTTTTGATGCGCTTTTTTAATTGTGTGTGAAGTGTGAAATTATATACAGTAAATCCAAGGAGATGTATAACTTATACCAGAGACAGACAGGCATACAGACAGATATGAGATAGATAGATAGATAGATAGATAGATAGATAGATAGATAGATAGATAGATAGATAGATAGATAGATAGATAGCTATGAGATAGATAGATATGAGATAGGATATAGATATCTATCTTATCTCATATCTATCTAGCTAGGTATGAGATAGATAGATATGAGATAGATAGATAGATAAATAGGTATGAGATAGATAGATAGATAGATAGATAGATAGATAGATAGATAGATAACAGATGGATAGATAGATATATAGATAGATAAGAACTAGAGGAGACAGACAGATACACACACACATACACATATATACACCTACCCCGAGGCCCGGACGACTTCTCCATATCACAGCAGTAGGAGAGGCAGACACTGCAGCTTCCCATTCAGCAGGGGGGCAGCACATGATCACAGTGCCCTGCCGACCCATATGACTTCCTCCCTCCTCCTCCCCCCTGCTCTGCCGGGCTTCCACTCAGGCTGACCATTCTGCCTGCAGCGTGATGGGAATCTTGCTGCACACATAATGGCCGGCCATTAATGCACTGAATGTGCAGATGGGTATGGCAGTGGGTGGGCTCAGGGCCCCCTGAGCGCAGGGGCCGGGTCGCCACGGCGACCCCAGCAACCCCTAACGCTGCGCCTATGTATTACGGTATGTCCATATTAAAGGGGTCTTCCAGGCTAGCATACACCGGGGTCGAAGTGAAAGCTGCTCCTCCGACCTCTGTGTAGTGGCTAGCACTTGTAGTTGTAGGTACAGGTATCATTAAAATCATGCTCGACCATTCTGATGACATACAGCTGCACATCTGACTTCTGCCACGTGACCCTAACTACAGGCAGAGTGTAAGGACTTAAACAGATGAACATTTTTTTCACGCGTCAAAATCATTCACGCCAAACGTGACAAATAGAGTGTTTCTTGTGCACAATTCCTGTGCGTGAAAAAAGATAGGACCTGCCCTATCTTTCTGCATTTGATGCAGCAAACTATTATGCAAGTCTTTGGTGCCACATCTGCTCAGGGCTCCCTAGCTCTGGAACCTGAAATCTTCATGCAAATGCACACACGGAACACCAAAAGATAGTGAACTGTGAACAGGACTCACAGACAGACATAAACCAATGACTGACAAACTCCCAAAACACTCACCTAGCATACCTGCATGCATAAACACATGGAAGAGATACGGTTCGAGTTATTGGTTTGTATTTTGGTCAAGACACTTAAGCCCACAAGCCCGCCAATAAGAGTCCTCATTGTCTTGTAGGGCCTTACTCTCACAATACAACTTACCCCAGGAGTCCTGCCAGCAAACAGGACGATTGTACAAATAGGGATGCCCCCATGCTGGAACCTAAAGACCTGCCTCGCCCTTAATGATAAACGATCCAAGTAGACAGGACACAGTTTACACCACACACCAGGGAATGCATGCCACACTGAACAGAACAGGACTGTTCATACACCATGTCCGGCCACCTGAACAGACCCACAGAACATGTCACCGCTCACACCATACCAAGAAACAAACATAGATGTAATCACAAGAGAAATGAGGAAACCAGCACCCTCTACCCAGAGGGGCTGGTATATATGAGCAGCAGACTAGTAGGGATTGGCTGATTGGACAAATCCACATCCAGCAGCTTAAACATCCCACATCTGTGAAGGTGTGCTCGAGGACAGCCGTAGTACTACAGGTCCCAGGAGCACCACCTAGCATCTGGCAGGTTCAAAAAATCAATGTGGACTGGCCTTGCAAGCAAAAAAATTACAGTACTATGCGCTGAAATGCGCAACAGACTGTTTATTACCCTCTCCAAACCTTATGCATACGCAAATACGCTCCGTTGCAAGTGTACTTGTGCATACGTTCGTCTGTTGAAGCCCTAAGACATGAATTGTGTGGTGCAGTTCCAGTCTTGCTACAACTCAAGCACTGAACTAAGAGTGGATCCAACCAGATGACCAGATTCCAACCCAGTCAACAGTGCTGAAATTCCTGTTTCTGTTGTGAAATTTGTAACACCTTTTTTTCACATAGATCGCTTCTACGTGTCCTGTATTGTTACCAAGTTTAGCTCAATTATGCCCAGTAGGTGTCTCTTTACATATCTCTGAATAGGGATACTTTATGATCACCCTGTATAATGCCTTGGATTCATTTCCAGCCAGAGGGAAGAAATGGAAACAAACTACATTAAAAAATGGCACTAAAGTGTAAAGTGTGAACACGGGCAATGTGACAGCCTCATACTCAGCATTTAAGCGCTGCAGCTAATTTTGGCCCTGCCTTCCGAGAGACATAACTTTTTAAAAACATTTTTCAAAAGTACAGCTGTACAAGTGCCTATTTTTACAGGATGAGTAGAATTTTTAAGTGAAAAAAAATGTATTACCTTTTTCTTGAGGGAATGGAGAAATACTACAATTCTGGAATGGTTTTTCCATTTACTTGTTTTTGTTACGGCACTCATTGTGCAGTATAAAAGAGATGTTGATTCATTTTCTAGTTCAGGACAATCACAGTGATAACAAATTTTAATAGTTTTTTTTTATGTTTTACTACTTTGGCACAATAAATACTCTGAGAAAAATAATCGTTTGCTTTTGTGTCACCGTGTTCTGAGAACCTTAATGTTTTTATTGGAGTTTATTTCTTTCCCAGCAGTAACTATGTGGTATAAATGACATGTTAACGTTCTTCTTTAGATCCATATGAATAGACTAATATCCAATGTATATTTGCTTTGTGTTTTACTACTTTTACACAATAAATACCCTTTTATTGGTACCATTTTGGAGTACTTACGGTAATTTGATCTTTTTTTATTCCATTTTGTTTTATGCCATTCTATTCCTAGTTTACTATGCTAGTTAAATTACATGATAATTTTATAGTTACAGTCTTTTTTCTACATGACCAGTTTCACACAAGCATAATGTCCACATGTCCATATAATGCAGAGCCGTAATACGGATGTGTTATAGATGCCCTTACAACTATATGTCATCAACTTTTCAGCAGTATTTGATCTGTATTTGCTGTCATTGGTTTTATTTTCTACGGGACACTGTAGCAACACGGAGGTTAATGAGTACGCCAAATGGTCACTTTTACTTCTTTGTTAGTTTATTCATATATGTTTTAGCAGAACATAAATGACTGGGTCTCCAGAGAAATAATAAAATTTGCAAAAGTCCTTTCAATTTAACCCTACATAGACCACAGGAGGAGCAAGTAAGTCCACAGCTGAGGGAAACAGTAATAAGTCCCTTTGTTTTCACAGACCTGTAGTTGTCTAAAGCGCAGCTGGTCTTTAAGTCGTAGTGTCTCCAGACCCCAGTCCTAGGGCAGGCGTTCCCCAAGGGTCCTGCTGGAACAACGTAGCTCCTTGTCCACAGCGTCTCTCTGCTCACAACAGAAGTTAGGTTGACCAGAAGTCTGGTCACAACACAAGTCTCGTTACAACACAAATCTGGTTCTCCCAGACACACACACCTCCTCCTTAGTTCCACCTGTCCCTTTACATAGCTTGGCCTGGAGTATTATTGGACCGATCTACATCACAGAAGCTAACAACCTCTGTGACATATATCTTCCATTCCATACCATACCTGTGGGTTTTTTTTCTCTTGTCTAAGGCACCAGACTGACTGTCTGTTGCCCCCTACAGGCCACTCTCTGCAGTGCACCCCTACAACACATACAGATTATTATTCTCCCAGTAGAAAATAATACCAATATGAAGACAAAAATGGACATAAGCCATAGGACGTAGATCCATAAGCCGGTTTCAGATATATGTATTTTAGCTCCATATTTCATCCATGTTTTGCGGTCTGGAATATGGGACTAATATAAATCTATGTGTCTATCCACATGGACGTATTTTTACGGCCATTCTTTTTTTTTATTAGCATTTTCTTAATATCAAACAAAAAACACATCGTATCTACGGCACATATTGCTGTCTGCATATATTGCCAAAACCTGTATATATCATTTCAGATTTACGAAATAAAATTTTAATGTATTGACCTAATTACAAATAAGGAGTATTCATACGTACAATGAAAGCACTAAACAACCTTATCAACTAAAGTATAAAGTAGGTATAGGTGGTGTGTTATACATATATTATATGTTTCCAGATGTTCAGCCTTATCCTCATGTATCCCCTTTATACAGTACTAGCTGATATACCCGGCCTTGCCCGAGTTACTTTGATTTGATTTGCTTGTGTTGTTTGCACGGAAAATTTTATGAACTCAATGTTACTTTGACTTCAGCGGTATAATATATAACAACCAATCACAGCACAGCTTTCATGCTACCTCAGCAGTATAATATACAACAACTAATCACAGCACAGCTTTAATGTTTGTAGGACAAATTTCATATTTGTACAACATCAGAAGTTAGAGACTTAGATTTGGTACATTACACAGGGGCACCAAATTCACAAATTCTGTCATTGAAGCAAGAGCGGGATGGTTTGTAGAGGGTAGAGGAGCTTCAGAAAACTCATCATTGTAATCAGGTGACATCACCCTAGAAATGATAGTGGAAATTTGTTCCATTTACTGAGTTCAGTTATAATTTTGTGTAGTATTGGGGAATAATTCAGCTTATATAAACTTACGGGGGCCTTACCTATGTTTATTGTTCTGTCCTCCCTATGAGTGGAGCATAAGTAGACAGGCAGATAACCTTCCCTGCAACACAATGACGATGGAGCAATGTCCGCTTTCAACTTTATTGCAAGGTAGAGGTAAAACTGTAGAACAAAGAAAATGATGCACTTAGCAATGTACACTAACATAGCAGTACATAGAATACATTACATACATGTGAGAAGACAGGAAGCATGTAATACAGCCATGAGGGATGATAAGTGTGCATGCGCATACACTAGGACACATGCTATGCTATCTGAATAACACACATAGGACTAGAAACTATAGAAGTGGTATAATCATGGAACTGGAAACATATATACACAGGATGCTAAGAGTAGGACATCAGGTAGAAGTTATCACATACCGACGATGCCACTGTGAGCCTGGATAATAAAGGTTTGCAGAGGGTCTCTAGAGCAGTCCAGACATGGAGGGAATGTGCCAGAAAATGGCTACTGTGGGCTGAGCTGATGATGTCACTGAGGTCATGGGTAAAAGGTACAGCATCCCTCAGAGGACAAAATACACTGAGGCTCAGTATATGAATGCACACTAGATGGAGCCCTAACAGAAAGTCCATCTAATAATGCCAGAATAAAAGCAATATCATATACCTTATACAGTACAGACAATTTTACTGAACAGAGACTGCCAAAGGCATGACACTCCCCGTCTGGTAACCCAAGGTTACCACATTAAGACCTCTTCGTTGTGAGTAATAAAATTAGTTCTGTAACAGGTCTGAAGAAGAGTTTAGGCTCATTTTGTTTGCACAATTTGACTTCCACCTTTCTGACTTTCCCGTCTTCACTAGGAAAAACCTTGGTTATGAGTCCCATAGGCCATTCGTTTCTTTTTGACTGAGAGTCCTTGACAAGAACAACATTGCCAACTTCCATGTTGGGTTTACTGGAATGCCACTTATTCCTAGTCTGTAAAGTTGAGATGTATTGTTTCCTCCACTTTTCCCAAAACACATTTGCCAAGCTTTGTACCCGTCTCCATTGACACTTGTACAAGTCTTTAGAATCAAACTCACCAGCAGGAGCTGTAATTGCATCGAACTTTTGCGTGAGTAGAGTAGAAGGAGTTAGCAAAGGAGGGTCATCTGGATCTCTGGATATTGGCATTAATGGTCTCGCATTTATGATAGCTACTACTTCAGCCATAAGAGTTGTGAGGGTCTCATGGGTGAGTCTTGAAGTGCCCTCGTGGAGGAATATCGAATCAAGGATCCTACGTGCTATGCCGATCATACGCTCCCATGAGCCGCCCATGTGAGAAGAATGTGGAGGGTTAAATGACCATGTGCAACCTTGGTTCGCAAGATATCTTCTTACATGGTCGCTGTCAATGTTTGAGGGAATATTCAACTCTTTACACGCTCCAATGAAATTGGTACCTCTATCAGAACGGATTTGCTTGACTGGACCTCTTATAGAAATGAAGCGTCTTAATGCATTTATGAAGCTGGATGTGTCCAAAGACTCAATAACTTCTATGTGCACTGCCCTGATGCTCATACAAGTGAATAGGACAGCCCAGCGTTTGCTGTTTGCTTCGCCTCCTCTAGTGCGCCGCATGGTGACGGACCATGGGCCAAACACGTCGAGCCCAACATTTGTGAACGGTGGTTCAGTGCTGAGTCGGTCAGCAGGGAGGCTAGCCATTTTCTGCGACTGAAACATACCACGGAGTTTCCGGCATGTAACACATCTGAAAATGACATTACTCACAAGTCTTTTGGCTCCAACTATCCAAAATCCAGCTGTACATAGAGCTCCCTCAGTGAACAAACGTCCCTGGTGTTTAGTCTGTTCATGGTAATGCCGCACAAGTAGAGACGCAACATGATCGTTAGGGAGTATTACAGGATGGCACTCGTTACTATCAAGCTGTGCATTTGAGACACGTCCTCCAACTCTCAACAGTCCATTAGCATCTATATATGGGTCAAGTTTCCTGAGGGAACTATCTTTAGGCACATTCTTTTGATTTTGGAGTGATTCTAGTTCTCTTGCGTAAATCTCTTGTTGCACACAATGGATGACAACGTCCTTGGCCTGTGTAAGTTCATCCACTGTATAGCCCTTTGGACAGCGGTGCCAACCTCTGCAATGACTTGATCTTGCTGGCGTGGCTCTGAAGGTTCTGGCGATATGAATTAAGCAACTTACAGCGCGGTTTAGTGACTTCCAAGTTGAGAACCTGTTAAAACGTTTAGATCCCAGCTGTTTGCTAGAAAGTGTCGTAATGAGCGTGGAAACTTGAGGGCGAACCTCTGCATCGGAATCTGGGTCTAGCAGTTCATAGGTGCTTTTCTTGTGAGTATCCAGTACTGGTTTATAAAGGAAAGTTGGCCCTGTGAGCCATGTGGCATCTTTAAGGAGTGGTGCTGGTACAGCTCTTGTAGCATGATCTGCTGGGTTGTGATCAGTCGGTACATAGCGCCACTGAGTAGGTTTTGATGACTTTCTAATCCTATGGACTCTGTTATGCACATACACATAGAATCTCCTAGACTCATTGTAAATGTAGCCCAGCACTACTTTGCTATCTGTATGAAATTCTGTGTCATCAAGTGTCATATCTATTTCTGTCACAATGAGTTCAGCTAGTTCTACTGCCAGAACGGCAGCACAAAGCTCCAGCCTCGGTATGGTAGGCTCAGGAGATGGTGCCAGTTTTGCCTTTCCAATCACAAACCCAATATGTGTCTGGCCCTTAATGTCAATCGTTTTGAGGTAGGCAACTGCAGCAATTGCTTTCACTGAGGCATCACAAAATACACACAGCTCTTTAGACTTGACCTCTGCAATAGGCACGTGTGCATACGGCCTAGGAACGTGTAGGTCGGATAATGCTACCAGGGAGTCTCTCCACTTTACCCACAATGTCTCCTTCTCTGGGGAAAGTGGGGAGTCCCAATCGCATGTATCTGCAGTCAAGTCTCTGAGCAGCATCTTACCTTGAATGGTCACGGGAGCTGCAAACCCAAGCGGGTCGTAGATGCTGTTGATCGTAGATAGGACACCGCGTCGTGTGAATGGTTTTGGCTTTTGATCCACCTGAAAGGTAAAGGTGTCGTTGTTGAGGTCCCAGTTGAGCCCTAGGCTGCGCTGCAAGGGTATTGTGGCCGTTGCCAAGTCTAGATCCTTCAGGTCATTGGCGTGATCTTGAGTGGGAAAGGCTTTCATGACAGCCTTGCTGTTTGAAGCTATCTTATGGAGTTTGAGGTTCGAACAAGCAAGCATACTTTGGGTTCTTTTGAGTAGGTCGATTGCTGCATCTGGTGATGGAAGTGATTTCAGGCCATCGTCCACATAAAAGTCTCTTTCTGCAAACTGCCTGACATCTTGTCCATATTCTTCTTCACCTTCTCGGGCAGACCTTTTGAGTCCATAGATGGCGACTGCAGGAGATGGGCTGTTGCCAAAAACATGTACTTTCATTCGGTATTCCATTATGTCTTTGGTTTGGTCGTTGTCTTTAAACCAGAAGAATCTCAAGAAGTTCCTATGTTCTTCTTTCACTAGAAAACAATGAAACATCTGCTGTATGTCGGCAACAATGGAAATTAATCCTTTACGGAACCTAATGAGCACTCCTAATAGTGTGTTATTGAGGTCTGGTCCGGTCATGAGAGCATCATTGAGGGAGACTCCTTCATACTGTGAACTGGAGTCAAATACTGCCCGGATCTGTCCTGGCTTCTTAGGGTGGTAGACACCAAAGATTGGCAGGTACCAGTGTTCCTCCTTTTCTCTTAGAGGTGGAGCAACTTCCGCATGACCGTTTCCAAATATCTTCCCCATGAATGTGAAGAAATGTTCACTCATATCTGGCCTTCTTAGAAGGTTGCGTCTGAGTGAGAAAAAGCGCTTCAGTGCTTGATCTCTGTTGTCGGGGAGATGGCGTCTCTGAGTTTTGAAAGGAAGTGGTGCCACCCAATTGTTTGCTTCATCTTTGAAAAAGCCTTGTTCCATTATGTCCAAGAAGGCTTCGTCTTCAATAGAGGGGGCAATTTTGTGGTCGTCCTTTGTCCTCTGGAACACTGTGCACCCTAAGTGGTCTCTGTCTTCGTCACAGAAATGGGTCCCGATTTCCGTAGAGTCAGAGTATGAAATACTGCTAGGTGTGTCTCTTATAAGGAACCTGTTAGGACAAGGCTGGAAGAAGGATGGACGTCCATTTTCCAGTGTATTAGTGCAATAGGAGTTTACCGTGGATGGTTTGTGGACATTTCCTAGGCAGACGTCACCTACAATGACCCATCCTAGGTCTAGTTTCTGTGCAAATGGAGAATTCTGAGGGCCATTTACCTGTTTTCTGACCTTGTGGACTCTTATGATGTCCCTTCCAAGCAGAAGCACTATTTGAGCCTTAGGATCTAAGGCAGGGATGAGATGGGCCATGGTCTTCAAGTGCTTATGTGGTAATGCGGCTTCAGGCGTTGGAATCTCCTCTCTGTTGTTTGGAATTTGATTACATTCTATCAGTTTAGGTAGAGGCAGGGATGTTTCACCATCCATGGATTCTATTTGAAAACCAGTAGCTCTTCTTCCGGCTTCTTCAGTCACACCTGTGCAAGTCTTAAGTGAATATGGAGAGCTATGTCCTTCAATGTTGAAGATGTCGAAGAAAGTAGAGCTGGCAAGGGACCTGTTGCTTTGATCGTCAAGAATGGTATACAACCTTACAGCCATTTCTTTGTGTCCAATTGGATAAACTTTAACAAGACAAATCTTAGAGCAGGATTTACCTCTGAGGCCCTCTCCACAGACTTGGGTACACTGGGGTGACACTTCAGGAAGTACTGAGGCTTTCTCCTCCCCGCCATTCTCTGTAGCCTGGTCTGAAGGCATGAGAGTCCATGGGGCGGGCTCAGGATGTAAGGCCGTGGTATGCTCCTTACTATGACATTCTGAACACTCGATGTTTGCTGTACAGTCCTTCGCCCTATGAGA
The DNA here is from genome assembly GCF_035609145.1 of Eleutherodactylus coqui. Lineage (NCBI taxonomy): Eukaryota > Metazoa > Chordata > Amphibia > Anura > Eleutherodactylidae > Eleutherodactylus > Eleutherodactylus coqui. The sequence goes on along the minus strand of NC_089843.1, from coordinate 72,390,936 downwards.
TGTTGAGGCACAACACTTGTAGCAAATTTGGTTTTCCTTGAGAAAGGCTTTCCGGTCCTTAAGAGGTTTTTCCCTGAATCCTCTACATTTCTGCAATGGGTGAGGCTTCTTATGTAGAGGGCAGTCTTTGCAAGGGTCTCTTGTTGAGGGATGCACGGCAGATATGCTGGTTTTGTGTACTGCAACAGGTGTAGCTTTCGGGTTACGAAGTGAAGCAGGTTTGTTAGTTCTGGTGTAAGCGGTTTCAAATGTTGAGAAGTCAAAACTTGGGTCGTTCCTAGTCTTTGATTGTTGGCGTATGAAATCCACAAAAAAGGAGAATGGAGGGAATGAGACGTTGTGCTGTTGTTTGTACTTGGAGCCTTGAGTAATCCACTTTTCTTGTAGACTGTAAGGTAATTTCTGTACAATGGGGTTGACACCACGTGCTGTGTCTAAAAATGCGAGACCTTGCAAGTCTCCCTCACCTTTAGCAACTTCGAGTTCCATCAGCAGGTCACTTAATTCTCTCAGCTTCTGAAATCCTTTATTGGGAATCTTAGGAAAATCCTCAATCCTTTTGAAGAGTGCATTTTCTATCACTTCTGGTGAGCCATAACACTCCTCCAGTCTTTCCCATATCATTTTTAGTCCTCTGCTTGGGTAGTTAATGTTGATGTCTCTAATTCGCTTTGCATGTTCTGCTGACTCGTTGCCTAACCATTTGACTAGGAGGTCAACTTCTTCACTTACAGACAGGTCGAGATCTTTGATCATATTTCTGAATGACGAACGCCATGCTCTATAGCCTTCAGGTCTGTCATTAAACTTTGTGAGTCCTTTAGTTATTAGCTCACGTCGTGCAAAGAATTTGACGAGGTCTGTCATACCTTGATCTCTGCGTGGTAGATCTGAAGGTAAGTTGCTTTGTGGAGGTCCTATTGAGTTACAGCGATTCTTTGACATGCTGCTATGATAATAGTCACAGTCTAAAGGTTCATTCTTATTGGTGGCGACCGTGGTACTCCAAACATTTGTTGGTTCAAGCTTAGGTTGTACTGAGGGCCGACTGAATATCAAACTGCTATCTAATTTGATGTTGGGCATTTGGTGTGCTGAGGTCACTTGCTGTGTTACCGGTTGCTGGCGGAGCTCTTTTTGGAGGTTTGACTCCTCTCCCGGATCTGAGCACGAGTCGTCACCCGAGTTGGCATGTAGCTGAACATAGTCTGAAGTACGCTGGAGATTGTCTTGGTGACCAGAACTGCGCCTAGACATGTTGCTGAATCTTTCACTTGCGTAGATCGCTGCTTCTTCCAAAGCCTCTGCTTCAGCCACAGCAGCTGCAGCTTCTTTCTCTACTGATAGTTTTTCCAGTGCTGCTTCCATGCGTGCTTTCTCTACTTTTAATTGCCTTTCTTGCTCAGCATAATGCACTCGCATTTTGGCGGCTTCCGCTTTTGCACGAGCAATGGCTACTGTAGAGCTACTCACTGACCCTTTTGAGCTTCTGGAGCTAGCTGAGATGTGAGACCTTGTCTCATACAGTCCAGTCTCTAACGTTGACATGGTGACGCTCCGGACGAGCTTACGTGCTTACCGCTGTAGTGGGCGTCCTGTAGCAGTATCTCTGCGTAAGCACAAAACGTGGTTTAGTATCCTGCTGTCTAGACTGCTGGTGCCCTGTGTCCAGCCTGTGAGAAGTCCCTGTTTCTCTATCCAGCCTGCGAAGGGGCCGTCGTTTTACTGTTCTGTCCTCCCTATGAGTGGAGCATAAGTAGACAGGCAGATAACCTTCCCTGCAACACAATGACGATGGAGCAATGTCCGCTTTCAACTTTATTGCAAGGTAGAGGTAAAACTGTAGAACAAAGAAAATGATGCACTTAGCAATGTACACTAACATAGCAGTACATAGAATACATTACATACATGTGAGAAGACAGGAAGCATGTAATACAGCCATGAGGGATGATAAGTGTGCATGCGCATACACTAGGACACATGCTATGCTATCTGAATAACACACATAGGACTAGAAACTATAGAAGTGGTATAATCATGGAACTGGAAACATATATACACAGGATGCTAAGAGTAGGACATCAGGTAGAAGTTATCACATACCGACGATGCCACTGTGAGCCTGGATAATAAAGGTTTGCAGAGGGTCTCTAGAGCAGTCCAGACATGGAGGGAATGTGCCAGAAAATGGCTACTGTGGGCTGAGCTGATGATGTCACTGAGGTCATGGGTAAAAGGTACAGCATCCCTCAGAGGACAAAATACACTGAGGCTCAGTATATGAATGCACACTAGATGGAGCCCTAACAGAAAGTCCATCTAATAATGCCAGAAATAAAGCAATATCATATACCTTATACAGTACAGACAATTTTACTGAACAGAGACTGCCAAAGGCATGACATTTATGCCTAAATATTTTATATGCGTCTTAGCTATGGTAACAGGGATTTTGTTAGTATCAAAGTTGTTTACTTTACCCCAGGGAAAAATATCCAATAAGTCACATTTTGTGGTGTTAACCTTAAAGCCCGATTGCCTCCCAAATGATTTAAGTACATCGAAAACCCGTGGCAAGTCTCTAAGCGGTTGTGCAAGAGCCAGTAAAATATCATCTGCAAACAATAGAGTTTTAACTTCCATAATATGAATTTTGATTCCTTCTATCTCTCTACTCCTTTGCAGCATACGCGCCAGTGGTTCTATTGCAATATTGAAGAGCAGTGCAGAGAGGGGGCACCCCTGCCTAGTATCTTTCTGCAGTGGAAAACTTGGTGATAGAAATCCGGGAGTCTAGATTTGTGCCTCTGGAGAGGCATGTAAGCTCTATATATAGGAGCAAAAGGACCCTTAAAACCCATTTTGTCCATTACTGCCCCCAACCATTGCCATGAAACGTAATCGAACGCCTTTTTCGGCATCAATTGTCAGGAGCGCCCAGTAGGGGTGATTTAATGGGTTAATTTTAATTTCGTCAAGGACTGTCAGAATTTTTTCGTATATTTGTGATAGCAGCTCTGCCCTTCACAAACCTGGATTGTAAAAGAGAAATCACCTGTGGCATTATGTTGGCTAGGCAGTCCACCATAATTTTGCCATCAATCTTAAGTCAGTGTTTATCAGGGAGATTGGTCTATATGCTGTTGCATTGGTAGGGCCTTTACCCGGTTTAGGGAGTAATTTAATATGGGCTTATTTGTCTCTGGTGGCCAAGGCTTCTTCTGCATATATCCATTGAATAAATTCTCTAGTAATGGGGACATCGGGTCTTTAAGAATTTTGAAAAACTCTCCTGTATACCCATCTGGTCCAGGGGCCTTGTTGTTTTTCAAATTTCAGGTGGTTTCTTTTATTTCTATCTGTGATATAGGAGAATTTAAAAGAGTGCACCGCTCTTCAGACAGGGAGGGCAGTGCTATATCAGTCAAGATATCAGCCAGAGTATCTGAAGGTCTTGAGTGTTGTGTGCATAATTTTGAGTAGAATTCAAAGAAAATATTTATTTATTTTTGGGTGTGAATATTATTTGCCAAATTGATTTTTCAGACCTGATATATTTGATGCACCGAATGGTCCTCTTGCTAAATTGGCCATAAGTTTTCCTGCCATATTCCAAAATTTGAATAACCGTGCCTCTTTACACAAGTGTGATAACTGTTCCCGTTTTTGTAGCCATATTTCATACTGTTCCTTAATCTCTACCCATTTCTGTTTGCTATGAGGACTTGGCCCCGACTGAAATAAAGTATATGCCTCGTGCAAGAGTGCACCAAAAGGATCTATTTTGTCCTTGATGTTCCTTTTTAGTGAGACTACATGAGATCAATCTTCCCCAAGGGACCACTTTAGCTGTGTTCCGTAATAATTGAGTATTATCAGAGTGCGTCTCATTATTTGAGATAAATTCTAACCACCAGCCCCGCAACAACGATTGGAACGTCTCGTCCTCAGATAGGTATGAGGGAAATCGCCATATATAATCTGTACCTCTAGGAGTTTTGTCATGTAATGAAAGTACCACTGGGGCGTGGTCTGAAATCACCAAATCCCCAATGTCAATTTTAGTAACTCTAGAGAGCAGGTTAGGAGATACAAGAATATACTCGATTCTGGACCAGGAATCGTGCGCATGGGAGAAATGTGTGTATTCTCATCCCTCCAGATTAAGTTCTCACCATATATCCCTAAATTGCTGAGCTTTGTTAAAATTTTGAAAGGTGTTGTCGTGGTGTCTAGGAGTGTTTCCGCTTGCTGCTTAACTACGGCGATCCTCTATTACATTAAGTACTGAATTGAAATCGCCTCCCACCAGTTTAAGAGCACCCGTGTCTGTTAACAGCCTATTTGACAGATCTGCAAAAAAAATTATTACTGTTATTAGGACCATAGACATTCTAAATACAAAATTCTTCTAACGCGTATGTGAATAATCCTACCATTAGAGTTATGCCAGGGTTCATGTACTGTTAAAACCAATCCTTTTTTAATGAGTATCAACACCCCTGCCTTTGAGTGAATTGTAGGTGACCCATAAACCTCCCCTACCCATAGCCTTCGCATGCAGTAATAATCGGCCTCAGTCAGATCCGTTTCTTGGAGTAGAGCAATATCTGCCTTTGACCATTTTAAATGGCATAAAATTAGCGTCCGTGACCTAAGTCCCTTCACGTTCCAGGAGATAATTTGCATTATAAAAATTGCTTATATATTGAAGATATATATATATATATATATATATATATATATATATATATATATATATATATATTATACATACACTGTAGAACACCATTAAATCCACCTGTTTACAACTGCACCAGAAACAAAAAAAACTAAGAAAAACTAGGTTCTCATACGCCGCATCTAGCACGGTGCAGAGAATCAAAACAAAAATGCGGCCTCTTTTAGGGAAGAATGCCTAGCATAAACCCGAAAAGAGAATGCATGAGTTCACTTTCTTTATTTCCACATCGTGAGCAACTTCAGGAGCAAATCTAACCATCGCAACACGGTTACAACAGTGTAGGAATCGCATTGTTTCTTTGCTCCTACATACGGAATCAAATGAAGTGGTCGGTCCACTATTAGATTTAAATTAATAACTCCATTCCAGAAAAAAATGTTTAAGGTAAGCCTAAAAAAAAACAAAAAAACTTCTATTTATAGCATCAGCTGCATTGGAATTAGAGTCCTGCAACAGTCCTTGTTTCAGGTAAAGCTGCCATTTACTTAGGCATACTCACGTCGCACCTCTCAGACTTTATGTGGTTGGTGCAGATATTGGTATAGTCTTGCGCCTCTGCTCCTTTGGAGCGGTGGAAGAACTTGGGACGCCTCCCTGCCAATTATGTTGTGATAGGTGCTTGGCGAGGACTTTAATTTGCAATGTCCTGCAGATAGGTTGTTCTTCATTACAACACTATATTGTAAAAGTGATGTTAGTCTGGTCTGGGTGAAGCTGTGTCTCATGGCTTACTACAGTGATTGTATCATATAATCAAAGCAGTTTCTCCAGAGATTTTCACCCTCTTTATCCCTATATTCTTTCTGCCTGTTGTAGCAGAGTTAGGTCAGCAGCACTGATTTTAAGGGCTGATCCAATGCCAATCACTGAATAACCTTCCCCCTAATATACAGACAGTCCAACACCCCAGATGGGTACCCTGGACATTTGACTTACGTGAGGAGCTGAGAGGGATAAGTGTTGGCTTGTCACGGCAGCACTTACCAACTCCTTTTCCCAGAGGGATACACATAGCCAAGACCAAAGCAGGATTGCAGGACACCTTCGACACCCCTAGGATAGGGAATGCCAATAAACAGGATGAGTGTGGGTAGTATTAGTTGTCACGAATGACGCCACCGTTCCCACACACCTATGTATCATACGGCGGCGAATAAACACTGACACAAGTGTATAGTACCTCGGGTCCCCAGGAAGAGTTAGAACCCGGTATAAACTTTACTTGAATAAAAACAATGGTAGAAGGCAACTTAGACTTTCAACTTTACAGTTCAGGTAAAATTATGCTGTGCAGTAATTAGACTTTAACACGGCTCTATTAAACTGAAAGACGCACATATGTAAATGAAGCCACATAATGTCAGTACCTCTACCCCGCTCTCAGACTTCTGGACACTTGGGTGTGACTAAAATCTTTTTGTGTACCTCTACACAGTGATCCTGAATCTGATCGGCCATGTAGGAAAATGACAACTTGGATTGGTACCTCTGCACTAGCCTTGCACACCAACAGCTTTGAATTACAGTTAGTTGCTCTCTTTTAGGCTTGGGCTGACTCCACTCTCAGTCACAATGCAGTTGCTACGTGATAGCTCTCCTTCTCCTCCATCTTCACCACAAGGAAGCTGTAGGTGCTTCAATGTAGCTCTGTGTTAGCACTCTCTTGGGTCCCTGACAAGATGGCAATCTCAGTAAAGATGGAACTCTCTCAAGACAAGACCTTTTCCCGCTCTCAAGCACTCCTATTTATACCTTTACTTGTACCACATGACATGACAAACTGATACATTCAAAGGTGGACTATGATTTTATGAGGAGTTTACCTCTCAAGCATTGCAGCTGTACAACACACATACTGGATATAACAAGACAAGTGCATCCACATAGGACAAAACATGTATGACAATTATGGAGGGGAACAGAATGATATTCTGGGACACTACGACAGCAGATAATGTAAGGTCTCAGGAATGCTGTCGCTTTCCTCTCCCCTTCTCTCCCCCACACTCCTCCCTTCCTCTTCTACTTCTCTCTTCTCTTTAGTTCCTCACTCTCTGCATAAATTCCAAGAGGTGAGGGTTTTTTTTTTATATGTGCAACACCCTTAGAGGGATGACCCTGGGCACCTGGCTAACATGAAGAGCTGGGAGGGTGAAGTGCTGACATGTCACGGTGGCACGGTGCTCTGGTCCCGGAAGGATGACACGCTGCCAAGGCCAGTGTAGATTGCTGGCCAAACTTTGACACTCCTTTGGCTGCGAGTGCAAATAAAAGGGGTGAGTGGGTTGTAGTAGATATCACTCGTGACGACACCGTTCCCACGCACCGTCATTCAATGCGACGGAATAAATAACACAAAGACTTGTGTATCGTACCTCAGGTCCTTAGGAATAGTTAAGGCCCGGTATAACTTTACTTGAAAAAACTTTGTATAACAGGTAATTACAGGTATAATTCACTTGTAGCATTTACAGGCTGTAACTCAGAGATGGGAGGATATATAGAAACAATATGACCCTACAGTCCATGTTATCCATATGTCACCGATCCTGGAATTGGGAACAATCCAGAGGAGGAAGAGGGGTAGGGGTCACTCCACAAACACCCTGGCAGACAAATTACTCAAGAAGACAGCTTAGCCTAGATACACCCAGCACCACATCCCCATGGGTGTCACAATTACATACCTCTGTGCGGTGATCCTAATGACTGACGGTCACACAGGAAAAACGCCTGTACTGTGAATAGGTAGGTGTTTTAGTAAATTGGGATAGTGCACTCTCTTTTTGGTGATGGGACTCACTCTACTCACATCCACTCTCCAGACGCTACGGGTAGTCGCTCTTCTTCCTCCATCTTCACTAACATGGAAGCTAAAGGTGCTTCCATGCTGCTCTGTGTTAGCACACTCAGATAAGCGAGATGGAACTCACAGTCTCAAGATGAAACTCCTTTCCCGTTATCAGGTATTCACATTTATACCTTCACTTCTACCGCATGAGATAAGAGAATAGATTCATTCAGCAGACAGAGCTGACAGGCAATGATTTTAGCACAGTTAACCCTTCAGACACCACAGCTGTGCAACACACATACAAAAAATGAAATGACAGCTTTGCACAATACATGTATTGTCTCACGTGGATGCATGACAATTATGGAGGGGACCAGGATGTTGTTCTGGGACACTACAGATGCCCCCAGTGTCTTTTTTTTAAATCTATTAGCGGTTATGACTCTTCACTGTTCACAGGAGTAGTGGGGTTACTTTCTCAGCCTCCCTCTTCTGTGTCCCGAAGATGTGCACTCTATGCACAAGATGGCCACCGCTAGCAGGTGGGAGCCAGCAACAGATGCAGGCAGTCCTCTACTCCTCCAGATTTTCTTTTTCCCTAGTCAGGGTAATGGAGCAAATGGCCCCTCACTCACCTGATTCCTATGTGCAGGAGGAGGAGCGGGCTCTTTGACAGAAGCAGTCCCCGGTATGGCAAGTTCCCCTGCTACTCCGCCGATATTGGCAATCAGGAGAATGTTGCAGCAGCGCTACAGTGGTTAGCGGTGCTTAGTTGTCTGGCCCTGCACACCGACAGTCCATGCTGCTATAGCGATATTCCAGCAGGAGGGTACAGAGCTTCAGTGGCTATGGATAATAGTTTTTCTGGAGTAGTGTGTGAGCGGAGCCAAGGTCCTTTGCTGCTCACTCCATGGCGCTGGAACAGGAAGTCTATGGCCATTCTTTAACCCTTTGCAATCCAATTTTTAATTCAGGGTTTTCTAGGGGGCTCTCTCTTTCTGCCATTATACAATGGCGCCATCTGCTGGCTAGAGCCAGTACTGTGGAATTTGACATGCTGGAGAGGCCCCCGGCAACAGAACAGCCAGTAATCTACAGTAAGAATACCCTTCCGGATGTCTTCCGACATCGGAGCTGTACACTCTTCAATCAGCATGTCTTTAGATGTCAGACAGTGGATTGGAAAGGGTTAAAAACGCAGCATGATCTATTTTTGCGTTTCTACCTCCGTATTGCTATTACCTTCTAATGGCAAATGCACATCAATATTTGCCCATTGGAAAAAAACTGTACACAGGCAAATAGTGATGAAATACTGATAAAGTATAGTTGTAATGCTATCTGTAACACATCCGTAATATGGATCCATATTAAGGATGTATTTAAATATGCTAGTCTGACACCAGTCTAAGGGCTTGAACGCATAAGCGTGTTTTTGTCCCATTTTGTGGCCGTGAAAATCAAGACGGGATGATATAAAACTATTGATTTCCATGGTTTCCTTTGACTAGCAGGATTTTTGTGCATTAATACTATATGCAAGAAAAAATAGGACTTCCCACTTTTTTTTTTCAAACTAGCATTTAAGCCCTAAGGGCTCTTTTACACAGGCACTGTCAGCCCGCAGTGTAGCCATGTGCATAGCTCGCGACTACACTGCTCTAAAGATCGCATGAACGGGTTAATTCAAGCTGCTTTAAGTATCTTGTTCACACGATCCGTGGTGCGAGCTGCGTGCTTTCCAGCTCCCATAAGGGCCTATGAAAAGCATGCAGCAAAGATAGGACAGGTCCTTTCTTTGTGCGCACCTCGAAGCTAGGTGTGGGCATAGCACTCGCATGTCCTATCTAACTTTACACGGGCAAGTGCAATATCAGGCCATACAAACGGATGGATTTCGCACTCGCCAACATGCTTTTTCCCTGTAGATTCGAGGTGTTTTTCTCTCTAAACCGCTTCGCATTACTTCAGGGAAGTTGCAAATGGGAGATATGATGTGAGAGCACGTCCAAAAATAGGGCATGCCGTGATTTGTTTCCCACATCGCAGTGCGATGTGGAAAAAAAATAAAAAAATTATGTGTATGATCCCATTCAAAAGAATGGGGTTCATATTTATGTGAGATTTGTACGTCTCGCAACGTACAGATCTCACGTGATTTTCTCACCCTCAATTTATATGATATTGGATTCTATAACGGATACTCAAGAAATACTGTGATTGCATATGACTTACAGCAATTAAAAGCAAAACAGAAAATGCAAGGTTGGGCAATTTGAATGTGTTCAGTGTTGACTAGCCATGGCCTTATTATTAGGCACATTGCTTTTTATATGTATGTACTGGAAAGGATTGTTTATAAGCTAAAGGAGAGGTACAATTGTTTGCTTTTTGGTCTTATTTTGTCACTTGGTTTTTCGCAAACCAGGTTTTAATTCTAGTAATGTCCTTGAGAGAATATTCAATGACAAATCCAAAAGACGGCATGAAGTCTATAGATGCCCCTTTGGGTGGTCAAGCTAAAATGAATCAAAAGCTCAGTTTACTATCTTTATTAACGTCTGCCAAGAAGCAGAGGCAAGGTAAGAGTTAAGACTTGGACAAGCTTTCTTGCTAGCTTTTTGCTGATGGTATTTTAGAATATGCAGAAATGTAGTTACCTTTTGACACAATTCAAAAGGCTGGTTGGCAGGATCTGTTTCAGCAAGTAAAAACCAAATTTAATTGGCATCAACGAAAGAAACATCAACCATCTGCCTATTCTGGCACGGATCTGTGCATCATATGGCTCAATAATGGTGGCTAAATCCGCAGTCAATGGAAATAGATAGCACTCCCAAGAATATATTCCATGTATAAACATTTACAGTAGCATAGGATACAGGAATGGTAAATGAAGCCATGTTATATTCCTCCATTGCTTAAAAAAACAAATAACCATGTATAGTATGTGATGTTAACAGTTCACTCCAAATAAACGTAACTATATACTCTTCAAACAATACTTTTACAGGCCATTTGCTTTTTCGGAACTGATATTTTGGGCGCTTGTCCAAGTAATGATAGCTCCTGGTTGTCAGCGGTGATGCATTCTATCCACCAATTAAACCTGCTGTGGTTGTACTTTCACAAGAACTGTTTTTTATGTGTGTGTTGATCCAAGGCCATATTGTCGATTTTATATTCATTATACTATATAGCGGTGCTTCTCAAACTGTGAGGCGCCCCCTAGTTGTTGGCAGAGCACAGCTGGGGAAGAAGTTGTAACAGAAGTGATCGTATGCTACACAGACCTTTCTTTGGTTGCAGTAATCTCTGCTTTAGCGATGTAATGGACTCATTTTCTGCTTAGTTTGTTGAGTTCAGGAAAGAATGAAACATCAGTTGAGACACATTTTTCATTTTGACATAGACTTCAACAAGGACTGAGACCGATGCAAAACCATATTCTAGCTGATTCAATCAAAAAGAAAAAAGATCCCCGCGCTCCGGAGTCTCTGAGAAAGCAGTTGTATCTCTGTATCACATGGACTTTTAATATCTATGTGACACGGAGATACGACTGCTGTCTCGGAGACTCCGGAGCACAGGGATCTTTTTTTCTTTTTGATTGAATTACTTCAGCCCTTAGTGGGTGTATTCCCAGGACGACTCTCCAAGGAACTGGGAGTCAAAGATACTTACTTAAGGAGAACCTGGATGTGGGTGCCGGTGGTTTCTCTTACCAGAGAAGTACACAGAGCACCAGGTGAGTGGACACCGCCCAATCACTTATGTTATTTTGGCTGCTGTTTGTTTTTTCCCCAGGTGCTTATCTGATTTTGTTTGCTTATATTCTAGCTGATGAGGATCCATTAAAAAACATTATGAGACCTTGGTCTACACCATTCTTTAAGTTGAAAGTTCTATTAAACTCTTGGGAGGTACTGCTTCTCCTTATGAAGACCATCTTATGGACAATGCTTCTTCAGGGAAGGGTATGAAAATTATCTCTCTTCTGAACTGCAGAAATTCCCACCTATTAGAAGTATCTATCCTTGAAGTCAATATGTGACCCATTAAAGAACCGTGAAATATGACTGGGGAATTTAGCCAAGGTAGAATCTCCTCCAAAAGGAATACGAGAGAAGAGAAGGGTGGAGCGAGACTCCTATTAGGGATGTGATCCTCATATTAAGAATAGTTTTTTTGTAGAATAATTAGTGGTGTGCTGCCAGTTAAATACCCCTCACCATAGGTAATGGGGCATAGAAATGCTTAATTGTAAAAAGGAGAAAATAATGGCTCAACCCTTGTAATGTAAAGCGCATAAAAGCAAAGAGATTAACCCAAATTCCTCTTTATTATTAAATTATAGTCAACACAAAACGTGTTTTAAGGACGCAGCACCTTTTTCAGAAATGGCCGGAAATAAATACTAATAAAACAAATTAAAGTAGAAAGACTTTAGGGAGACAAAAATAAAATCAATAATTTAAGAGCAATAATAAATTACAGAGATTTTAACCCTATGAATGATGTTAGTAGATACAATAAATTCATAAAATACTACCAGTAAAAGTAATAAAATATGTAAATAAATATATAGTAATTAAAATAAAATATCATAGTGGTAAAAACAAAAAAATAGGTCTGCTGTGGTGTTTTTCATAAACTTCAGTGCCAAGTAAGGGAATAGTTAATATCTATGTAAAATGAAAAAGAAATACTAGTGTGAAAACCAAATTATTAGCGATATTTATGTATAATATCACAATAAAGTACAATGAATACATTTTCTTCTGTACTGGGAATGATAAAAAACAGAGATAGTAAATATCTGAAACATAGTATAATCAGGGATAGTCATTAAATCAATATAATAATATATAATGCCCATATTAAAATGTAATGCAGTGACAGCATAAAATGTATGATAAAAAGTGGAAGGCGATGGAGCAGAGTACCAAAATATTTGGAGGTTTTATAGACTAATTTATAGAGAATAAATAAATAAAGATATAGAAAAAGGGCTCAAGCAGATGTCCCGGTTGGATCCCGCTGCGAGAATTCTTGCAGCAGGATGCGAGCCGTGCCCCTGCAGTGACCACCTCTGCTCACCTGCTCTCGGTGTCTCCTCGCTCTGCTATGTGCCGGCTGCCACCCAGCTGACACATGCAAAGAGCAGAGCCAGCGCATCAGTGGTGATGGTTCTGTGCGGGCCTCTGTGAGGCTCGCACAAAAATAGGACATGTCGCAATTTGTTTACCGCTTGAGTTTTTAAGCCGTCAAATCGCAGACGTCTCCATAGGATTGCATAAACTGGTGGGTAGTGGGGTAGGGATTTTATACATACAGTTAGTGCAAATGGCATGTAATGCAAATGACAATGACTAGTAAGCAGGGGCGTAACTATAGGGAATGCAAAGGATGCAGTTGCACCTGGGCCCAGGAGCCTTAGGGGGCCCATAAGGCCTCTCTTCTCCATATATAATACAATGATTAATATAGGCTCCAGAGCTGGGTCAGAGGATATTTAAAGAGAATGTTCTAATCTACTATATTGGAATGACAAAAAAATGATGAGTTGGTGACTCACCCTGATGTAACCGGGTACTCCCTGGAGTGGGGTAACTCCGGTATGTCCAAAATCCTGGTTAGCAAGCATGTACTGGTCCTAGGGACATCACGAGATTCAGAGCATCAATGAGGGACCAAGGCATATATCCATATATAGCTGGAGAAATAGAATGATAGTATGTCAGGTGATTTGCACCAAACTAAAAAAAAACAGCGCTCCTGATAGTGCACGGTTGAAAAAGGGAAAGGCACTTACTTCACAGGGTTGCCTCCTCGGAGGGCAACCCTAGTCCAGAGAAGTAATATATTTCCCAACAAGGGGATTTCCCAAGGCTTTTCAAAGAGCCGAAATGCTTTGTATACTTTATGAAATAAATGGCTTCTTCAGGAGATGAATACTAATACATTATTGGCAGATGGAAATCCCCTTGTTGGTAAATATATCACTTCTCTGGACTAGGGGTGCCCTCCAAAGAGGCACCCCTGTGAAGTAAGTGTCTTTCCACTTTTCAACTCCCATATAGGAAGCCCACTACTATTAATAAAGCATTTTAATTGAGGCCCAGAAGCTTCAAGTTATGCCTCTGCTAGTAAGCATTATTGTCTTGATTGGTATTTGATCATCATTGTACTAATTGTAAGGACATGGGGAGTGTAATCAGTGCTAGTAAATGTAATCACTGATAAGGATTGCTAAGCAGTGTCCAGTAGAGAAGGTAGAGGGAAGGGAATTTATACAGTTGAGGGCTTTTTCACACAGGCGTTGCGATTTTCGGCTGCCCGCAGGTCGCATGAACAGGAGAAAGCTGTGGCTAAATCTCCCGTTTTCTCGCCCGTTCACACGATCGGGTGTGGCGTATATGTGCCGCAGCTTGGACTTCTGTGGGCCAGGAGGAGAAGCGTTAACGCTGCTAAAGTCTCTCCCCCTCACTCCCTCTCCCCTTGCCGGCTGAGACACCCATCTATAAACCACTTTTCCAGGGTTCATGTCACTTTCTTTGTATGAAGTTCTATTAAGAACTATTAACCAGTACTTAGGGTTGAATCAAATTTCCATAGTAGTATAAGTACCAAAAAGAGTGCTGTATCACTTTCTTTCCCGAATGTATCTTGGCTCACTGTATAATAATTTCAATATCCCATCGTAGGTCCAGTTCGAGGGCAGACTGAAGCCTCAATGTAGGTGCCACATGAGGTGCTGCAGCATTCCTTCTTGGAAGCTAGAGTTGTACTAAAACCCCGGGGGAAGTAAGTGTTAGGGACATTTCACATGGGGCGGAATATTCCACAACAGCATGGCAGAATATTCCAACTCTGCAAACAGCACCAAAATGCACAAGGCTAACTGTGGATTTTGATGTGGAATTGCTGATATAATACTGCTATTTTCAATTCCAGTTGGAGCTGAAAATGTTGCTGGAGGGCATATTCTGCAATGCTGTCATGGAATATTCTATCCCCTGTGAAAGGACCCTTACAGCAAGCTTTTTGTTGTTTACTTTTATTTAAATTTGATATTTGTCCTTTTGTGTATTAGCTGTCTTTGCTACTGGGACCACTTGACTCTTGGAGACTTCCTCTAGTGCCCGACTGTGTGGATGTCCATCCCTTGGACTTATCTTTCCAAACCACCGCACCAGTGATTAGGCCTGGTGGGTTTTGGGGGTATGACGGTCTGTCTCTAGGGGACGAGTCCGTCACACCAGGTGAATCCCCCCATTTTTCCTATTTCTTATATTTGCGCTGGCCTTCCTATCCGATATTAAGAAATATTAGTTCAAGCACATTTTAAGATTGCTGTGTCATTTCCATGAAGTCATGACTCATTTATCATGTCTATACATTTGGTATTGTAGTAGGGAACCAAAGTAAAAAAGGGAATTCCACTTGCACACATGCAACACGTAAGGGGACTATGTATAAAAAATGGTTGATGTTTCTCCTATACTGTGCATAATGTTGGGTGAGTAATGAATACTCCAGGGAAAACTGATACTGTGTTATGACTTGTGTGGGACGTGAGAAGGAAAGCCTTGCATAGAAATCCATAGAACACTATATCTGTGTATCAGGCACCATTTGTCAGGCTCTGCACTTCACAGAAATGTATGAGTTTTGCCCAGAATGTTCCATTAACCGGGCATCGAAGCAACTTGACAAAAGACAATAAAAAGTTCATTATAGTAAATAAAACTTACACACAATAGAGGAAGATGCTTCTTAAACACAATATTTATTGCAACCTTGTTATCAATCACCAGTCCTCTTCGGCTACATTCACACATGTGAGAATCTCGCGCACATTTTGTGCGTTGCGAGGTGCACAAAACCCGCACGAATATGAACTCCATTCTTCAGAATGAACTTATTCACATGAGTGACACTTTTCCTCGCAGCATCGCTATGAAGAAAAAAAATTGCAGCATGCTTTATCTTTTGGCGTTCCCTCAGAACGCCTCACCCATTTTCAATGGGAGTATGGCAATTGCATACCTCACTCACCTCAATCGCCTCTGTGTATCCAGTCTTGTTTTTTTTTTATGCGGCTAGGGCTTATTTTTGGGCTTTTAACAGTAGGATTTCCTACTATAAAAGTTGCATCGCACGCATGAAAACTGCATTTTCATGTGATGTAACACATAGGAAGGTTCCATAGGGAAACAGGGGCTACAAAACCCTGCAAGTCGCTGTACTATTTAGCAACCAGCTATTTTTTTGTTTTTGCAATGAAGCAGGCTACAAAACATGTCTAATGTGAAGGAACCCGTAGGAAAGCATGGGCTTCACATACATGCACTTTGTAGCACTGGAGCATTGCGTGAAAATTTTGTCGCCCGTGTGAAACCGGCCTTCTAGTACATACAGTATCAAATCAAGTACACATCTAAAAGGGGTTCAAAAGTAGTGGTCACCACCGGGCGCTGGTCCTTGAGTGGCTCAAAGGTCCTCTGTCGCATAGGAAGACGCCAAATCTGATAAACAGCACTAGATAGATGGGAGCCGGTTACAGATTTGCCCTGGGGCCAGGAGGTACATTAAGTTATGTCTGCATTTCCTCCAAGAAAAATGCCTATGAACTAAGGTGAAAGCAGAAGGCTACAAGGGATTTCTATACAAAAGGACATGAAATAATTGTTGAGAACAGAAAAATATTGTAAAAGAAATGGAGAATTCTGCCAGTTACTGCATATTGCAATGAGGTCAGGCTGAGCCGATGCCTATTAACTGGTTTATTGCTAACTAAAACCTCTTATTCACATCCTCCAATTGTATTGTCCATGGGCTTCATTTCAACCCTTCTTATTCGGAGGAGCGTGTACTTTCCTGCTCAATGCTGCAATTTACTTTTTCAGTGCATTGGAAATCTCCAACTGTAAAAGCGTATTGTTGCTTATTTTTTTTACACATCCTTCCTTCCAGGCTGAATAATGTCACAGGCAAAAGTTATGAAATGACTTATGAATATTGGCACTGACCACTGCCAAGAGGATTAAAATGACTCTTCCTGCAGCCACATTCTATTTGTAAAGCTCCATTATTAGTCATTGCTGGGCTTATTCCCCTGCTCACCTCTCCAGCATATTTATAAAACTGGCACTTTTTTTTGTTTGATCACTTAAATACATTGGATATGTACTAATGTGCTGCTGGATTTTACACTATTTCCATTCTGTATTGCAGTGTAGGAATAGGACATCTGCAGTCTTAATATAAAAGTACACGTACAGGCATGTGCTTCTTGTCTGCCTAATGAGCATAGCTTATAATATCATAGCACAGAACAAAATAATGCTTAACATATTGCAGCATAGCTGGCAGAGGTTGTGCATGTTTTATAGGGAGAATAAAATATTCCCCTGCATACTCTGATAATTTCACCACTGCAGCATTCTCTTATCCAAGAGGGTCTTATAGCAGAGGCGTAAGTTGAAGCTCCTGGGCCCCAATGCAAAACCTGGAATGGGGCCCCCAACTATAATGCTTTATTCATAGTACTGGGCTTCCTATATGGAGAAGAGATGCCTTATGGGCCTCCCAAGGCTCCTGGACCCGGGTGCAACTGCATCCCCTGCATCCTCTATAGTTACGCCCCTGTCTTATAGTAGTATGGCTGTGCATTCCACTTGCAAATATACAGTATTTTCTTAAAGGGGGTGTTTGATTTAGAAAATCCCATTTTCAAATACAGTACCTTAAAGTTAAAGAAACTTTCCAGTTTCAGGACAAAATTTTGTCCCAGGACAGGTAGGGCTGGAGGTGTATTATCTGCAGTTATTCTTCTCTGTCATTCCTTTGGTTTTGCCCATCAAACATGTCTGCAGCAATTTTCTGACTACCTAATGCACACTGCACACTGCTCTCTGATTTGCCAGTGCTGATCACATGAGCAGCTCTGACCAATCACAAGAGTAGGTATAGTGCAGTCTGGTATTATTGTATCTTGATGGCTCCGGAAAGTCCTGGTGGAGTCAAGATTGACAGTGGGGCGATGGCCCCTGATGCTGATTGGCTGCACAGCCTGGCAAATAGTTCCTGGAAAGCCACTAAAAGTTGCCGAAAAAAAAAATACATCCAGCGGGCCGTGGTGTAAACGCACAGCCTGGCCACCAAGCCACAAGGCACAACCCAGCTCAGTGTTGTAGAACTGAGCCCAAATCGTCCTGTAGCGGTTTTTACAGGACCACTGTTGGCACTCCACAAGAGGCACCCCCACCCAATGTAAGTTTCACATACCGGAGGCTGCAGGGAGGCGACAGGCCGGTGGGAGAGAGAGTGGTATGCGTCGGCCACAGAGTGCAGGAGCACACACTGGCTGCCTTCCCCACCACCTGATGTAGCTTTCCCAGCGGCAGAGCAGAAGCGCTGAGGGCAGCAACTGTAAGCGGGGGACAGCCGTCATGGATATCACAGTCCTGGCGGCGGAGAAGAAGTGGTGAGGGGGGCACCTGTGAGCGGGGGACCTTAGGGTGAGGGTAACATTTATTTTTAGGCTTACATTATTAGATGTTAATGCTGGCAAGTTATGGTGGTAACAAGCTAGGATTTATAGCTCATAATGTAAGCCTAAGAAGAAATTGTACCCTGAGCATTAAGCTGCAGAGAATGTACACATCTATGCACACTCTGCTACTAGGACCTTCCAGCCTTGGCCCTACCGGGAGCTAGGGGTGTAAGAGGTGCGTTCCTCCTGTCAAACCCCTAGCTTCCGGTAGCGTCAAGATACAATAATACCGCGCAGTCTAAGGACTAGCTCACACGAGCGTCAATTCTCACCAAAGTTAGCCACGCTAAAAAGTCAAAACTAGAGACACCTGTCAGAGTTTAGCAGCACTAGTTGCTGCCCAACTCCCTCCCCCTCCCTCTTTCAGATGACTCCCATAGGAGTCCATGGAACCTCTTGCATTGGCCCGTGAAAAGATAGGACATGTCCTATCTTTTAGTGCAGCAAGGTAATTTCCACGTTGAAATAATGCGCTTATTTTTTATCTTTTGCGGTGCGATTTGTTTCAACTGAAGGAATCCACAAGAAACCATTGGTTCTAATGGACACGATTATTTGACGCGCCTACTTAGTGTCAAAATAACGCTCATGTGAATGAGGCCTAGCATTATCAATGCAGGCAGTTGGAAGTATAAATACTTGTTAGAGGCACTCCAGTCAACATTAACGCTTTCCAATCCACTGTCTGACCTCTGAAGACATTATGATTTAAGGCTGTACAACTCCAATGTTGGAATACATCTGTTGGGGTTCTCTTACTGTATATTGCCAGCCTCTCTACTGTCGGAGGCTATCCAGCGTGTCACCTCATGCAGTACTGGCTTTAGCCAGCATATAGCGCCATTGTATAATTGCAGAAAAAAAGCAAGCCCCCTAGGAAAACAGGATAAAAATTGGATTGGAAAGGGTTAAAAGGACATATAGCTGGTATTTTTACTTTCAAGGGAGCATTATTACTGTCTAGGGGGTCAAAAATTGAGCATTACTACTTTTTCCATGGGGCATTATTACATTAAGCAGAAAGGCGGCAATATCACTGTATGGTGCCCTAAATAGATGTTTGTATCCCTTCGTAACAATGTTTACAGAGTTATAATTTGAAGCTCTTTGGAACCGGTACGAAATTGTAGCACGGTCCACCCAATTATAAGGCTTCATTTATGCTACTGGTCTCCTTATATGAACAGTCTCATTATAGGCCCCCTAAGGCTTAAGGGCCCAGGAGTGATCACACTATACAACACCACTAGTTATGCCCCTAAATGTTTATTTATATGCAAATTCAGAGTTTCGGTAAAGCTTGCGGACAGCCCTTATGTTAACCCACATATGTTACGTTTCCCCAAAAATAGGTCCTACCCCGATAGTAAGACCTATCGGGTTTTCGGGGGAGTCTTGAAATAAAAGGCCCCCCCGAAAATAGGAGCTAGATAAAGTGCCGCCGCTGTCCGTCCCCCCTCCCAAAAAAAAAAATCAATATTCACCTGGTCCACGGCATCCCGATGGTCTCTGGCGGTGCTGCGGTAAACTGCGTTCTCCTCGTCTCACAGCTTAGCTTCTGCTGGTGACGGGGCTTTGAATACCCCGCCTCCAGCAAAGCAAGCACTGTAATTGGCTTATCGAGCGCCAGCAGTCAATCACAGCCGGCGTTCGATAAGCCAATCACTGAATTATATAAGCCATAACCTGAAAATAAGCCCTAGCTAAGCTACATAAAGAAAAAAGCAATACATTACCTAGCAGGCGCCGCCTTGGTCACTCCTGCTGGTCTCTGGTGTTCTTGCTTCAGTCCTCAGCTGCTGACAGAAGATCGCTTGCTGGTAACAGGGTTTGTTAACCCCAACTCCAGCAAGCAATGTCTCTGATTGGTTCTTGAGCGCCGTGGCTAAGCCAACCAATGCAGCGCTCGATGAATGAATGCAATCACTGTGATTGGTTCTTCGAGTGCTGCATTGGTTGGCTGAGCCATGGCGCTCGAGAAACAATCAGAACCATCACTTCCTGGAGGCGGGGTTTACAAACCTCGTTACCAGGAAGCAATCTGTCGGCGGCTAAGGACTGAAGCAAGCGCGATGGAGCGACGGAGAAACAATCGGAACCATCACTTCCTGGAGGCGGGGTTTACAAACCTCGTTACCAGGAAGCAATCTGTCGGCGGCTGAGGACTGAAGCAAGAGCGATGGAGCGACGGAAACCAGCGGGAGGGACCTGGATGGCGCCTGCTGGGTAAGTATAAGGCATCCCCTAAAAATAAGAATCCGTGCCTCTCTTGGTGTAAAAATTAATATAAGACAGGGTCTTATTTTCGGTGAAACATGGTATTTCATCAGTATTTACTGTCATTGGTTTAATTTTCTACTGGACAAATATGGATCTATTTTTTGCCCAATATAAAATACCAATAAATGCAAATATGGATACAAATACTTATCAAGTCGATTAAAATACAGATGCATCTCTTTCCATACACTATATGTATCTTTGTTTCCACGGCTGGTTTTCTGCACACTACGGCTAGATTATACAGACTCGCTGCATCTCATTCATTGTAAATGTACTGCAGCTCTTGCAGTTTTATGGGTCACTGAATAAGCCCATCCTAATGGCTGATCACCGTGTTTGCTTTTCTTCCGCTTTTCAGCATGCATGTTATTTTTAACAGCACAGCACATTACGCAGAAGTCTACTGCGGCTCTCTACATCCATGACTTCACCTAAAAAGACTGCGGGGCTCTTCTCTCATAATATAGAACAATTTCTTAGTATTTTTGTCTATCACAATATATTTTTAACTGCAAATAAAATGTAGTAAATTCCATTTCTTCCACTGAAGAGAAGAAAGCCGAAAGGAGGGAGGTGAGATAAAGCAAGTAGTAGAGGATTGTTTAACCCCTCACTAACAGCCCATTTTAGACCTAGGGACGCAGTGATTTTAGGAGGATTTTCATCTTCACATTTCAAAAGCCATAACTTTATTTTTCAGGCCAGGCTTGTTTTTTTGCATGGCAAGTTGTAGTATTTTTGGGTGCATACAATGTATTGTATACATTCTATTATATTTTTTGGAGGGCAGGGCGAAACAAACATCAACTTGCCATTGTTTTATTTTTTTAATCATGCAGCATAAATGACGTGATACATTTTTTCAGCGGTACGTATGATTACGACAATACCAAAATTATATATTTTTTTTTAGGTTTTTCCACTTTTGCATAATAAATAGCTTTTTTTTATGCTTTGCATTGCTGATTTCTAACTAACCTTTATTTTTTCATAGACTGAGCTCTGTGATGACTTGCTTTTTGTGTGACAAGCTATAGTTTTTCATTGGTGCTATTTTGAGAAAAAATGTAGCTTTTATTAACATCTTTTGGAGGTGAAATTAAAGAAAAAAAAAAGCGTTTTGGCTCCATTTTTTTGACATCTGCCAAACAAGCTAAAAAGTATAATTTATGGTACAGCTAGTTACGAATGTGATGGTACTGAACATTTTTTTTGTTTTTAAATTTCAAACGTAACGTGCACAAAAAGATTTTTGTTTAAACTTTTTTAAAACAGTTTTTACATTTTTTATGCATCTGATATGATTACTCTGTTAATACACTGCAGTACTTCTTTAGTGCAATGCATTATTATTTATTCTAGTGATCACAAGCCACGGTAGACTTGAACGCCATTAACTGGCATCCATTTTCCATTGCTACCCATCGGCCCTCTGCGATTACATGGACTGATACCCTTCTCTGAACCTTGAACATGCTACGATAAACATTGATCACGGTATATTGGGGGTTAACAGTGGGATCAATGTTCTTCCCATTCCTGCTGTTGCAGTGGGAGGCGGGCTGTCAGGTGCCTTCTGAACCTGCACCATCCTTCCATAGTACACACATTTATGCCCATTTAGGGGAACCCATTGTCACCCAGGGGCATAAATATACGCCTTGGTGTGGAAAAGGGTTTAAGTCAATGCCTGGAGAAAATAT